>NC_065578.1:46267633-46567633 GCF_024542745.1 Macaca thibetana thibetana
CTGATCTTCAACAAAGCAAACAAAAACATAAAGTGGGAAAAGGATACCCTGGTCTACAAATGATGCTGGGATAATTGGCAAGCCACATGCAGACGAAAGAAACTGGATCCTCATCTCTCACCTTAAACAAAAATCAACTCAAGATGGATCAAAGACTTAAATCCAAGACCATCAAAAAGTGAGATAAGGAATGAACAGACAGTTCTCCAAAGAAGATATACAAATGGTCAACAAGCATATGGAAAAATGCTCAACATCACTAATTATCAAGGAAATGCAAATATCAAGTGCACAATGCCATACCATCTCACTCCTGCAAGAATGAACATAATCAAAAAAATCAAAAAATAGTAAATGTTGGCGTGGATTTGGTGAAAAGGGAACACTTTTGCACTGTTGGTGGGAATGTAAACTAGCACAACCGCTATGGAAAACTGTGGAGATTCCTTAAAGAACTAACAGTAGATCTACCATTTGATCCTGCAATCCCACTACTAAGTATGCACCCAGAGGAAAAGAAGTCATGATACAAAAAAGATACTTGCACATGTATGTTTATAGCAGTACAATTTGCAATTGCAAAAATATGGAACCAACCAAATGCCCATCAGTCAACAAGTGGATAAAGAAAATGTGGTGTGTGTGTGAGTGCATGTGCATATGCCATGTGATATATATGTGTATATATAATATATGTGTGTATATACCATGTGATATATTTATGCACACACATATATTAATAGGATAGATTATACACACACACACACACACACACACACACACATAATGGCATTTGCAGCAACCTGGATGGAATTGGAGACTATTATTCTAAGTGAAGGAACTCAGGAATGGAAAATCAAACATCATACATTCTCACTCATGTGTGGGAGCTGAGCTATGAAGATGTAAAAAGGCACAATAATTATACATTGGACTTTGGGGACTTGGGGGAAAAGATGGGGGGTGGCAAGGGATAAAACACTACACGCTGGGTATAGTGCACACTGCTTGGGTGGTGGGTGCACCAAAATCTCAGAAATCACCACTAAATAATTTATTCATATAGCCAAACACCACCTGTTCCCCCAAAATCCTATTGAAATAAAAAAATTTTTATTAAGAAATAAAAGGCATCTGTGATGATTAACACTGAGTGTCAACTTGATTGGATTGAAGGATGCAAACTATTGTTCATGGGTGTGTCTGTAAGGGTGTTGCCAAAAAAGATTAACATTTGAGTTGGTGGACTGGGAAAGGTAGACCCATTCTCAATCTGGGTGGGCACAATCTAATCAGCTGCCAGCATGGCCAGAATAAAAGCAGGCAGAAGAACGTGAAAAGACTAGATTGACTTAGCTTCCTAGCCTATGTCCTTCTCCTATGCTGGACACTTCCTGCCCTCAAATATTGGACTCTAAGTTCTTCAGCTTTGGGACTCAGACTAGCTTCCTAGTGCCTCCGCTTGCAGATGGTATAATGTGAGACTTCATCCTGTGATCATGTGCATCAATACTCCTTAATAAATTCCCCTTTATGTATACATCTATCCCACTAATTCTGTCCCTCTAGAGAACCCTGACTAATATAGCATCCAAATAAGAAGAGAGGAAGTCAAACTATTCCTGTTTGCATGCAACATGATTCTATGTCTAGAAATTCCCATAGTCTCAGCCCAAAAACTCCTTCAGCTGATAAACCATGTCAGTAAAGTTTCAGAATACAAAATAAATGAACAAAAATCACTAGTGTTCCTATACACCAACAAATGCCAAGCCAAAAGCCAAATCAGGAACCCAGTCCCATTTACAATTAACACAAAAAAAGAATAAAATACCTAGAAATACAGTTAACCAGGGAAGTGAATGATATCTACAATGAGAACTATATAACACTGCTCAAATAAATCAGAGGTGACACAAACAAATGGAATAACATTTATTGGTCATGGATAGGAAGAATCAATATCATTATAACACCCCTACTGCCCAAAGCAATTTACAGATTTAATGCTATTCCTATCAAACAACCAAAGACATTCTTCACAAAACCAGAAAAAAACTATTTTAAAATTCATATGGAACCAAAAAAGAGCCTGAATAGCCAACACAATTCTAAGCAAAAAGATCAAAGGTAAAAACATCATGTTACCCAATTTCAAACTATACTACAAGGCTACAAAAACCAAACAGCATGGTGCTGGTACAAAAACAGACACATAGATGAATGGAACAGAATAGAGAACCCAGAAATAAGGCTGCACACCTAAAATCATCTGATCTTCAGAAAGCTGACAAAAAACAGCAATTGGAAAAAGACTTCCTATTCAATAAATGGTGCTGGAATAACTGGATAGCCATATGCAGAAGATTGCATATATCACATACAACATGCAGAAGATCCGTATATCATATACAAAAATCAACTCAAAATGGATTAAAGACTGAAATGTAAAAACCCAAAACTACAAAAACCCTGGAAGACAACCTAGGCAATACCATCCTGGACATAGAAACAGGCAAATATTTTATGATGAAAGTGCCAAAAGCAATCTCAGCAAAAGTAAAAACTTGACAAATAGGACCTAATTAAACTAAAGAGCTTCTGCACAGCAAAAGAAACTATCAACAGAGTAAACAGACAATCTACAGAATCGGAATATCCAAAGAAAAAATAACAAATTTATTTTAAAAGACCAATAAAGGACTAACTAACAGACATGTCAATAGAAACAGTATTAGCTAGAAGACAATGGAGTGATGTCACCAAAGTGCTGAAAAAAGTAACTGCCAACTAGGTTCTATTTTGCAAGATAGCAACATCATTTTTTAAGTGAAATGAAATTATTATAATATACAATTACATTTTAAGTGTACATTTCGGTGGCACTTAGTGCGTTCACAATGTTGTGCGACCACCACCTCTGTAGTTTTAATTTTTTTCGTCACCCTCAAAAAACACCCTCTATCCATCTCTTCCCATTCCCTTCTCCCCAAAATTCCTGCAACCACAAATTTTCTTACTGTGTGTATGGATTTACCTTCTGGATTTTTTTCATATAAATGAAATTATACAATATTGTCCAACTTTGTTTTCCTTAGCATAAAGTTTTCATGACCTCGTGGGAAATGGTAGACTAGGAATTTCCAAGAATCATTCCCTCCATCAAAGTTACTATTCAGCTATCAAAAACCATCAAAATCAATTATTTTGTAACTCTGGAATCCAACCAAACACTTACAGCAAACAGGGGAATGTTTAATGAAAAATTAGGCTGGTAAATTTTGTCATTTTGCATAGCAGCTGTCATCTCTTATTCCCTTGTCCCATGGTAGCCATAAGGATGGTGATCCACATTTTTATTATGGCTTACCTGTACAGGGTTGGCAATAAGGACTTTGTCCTCCAAAAACCGAGATCGTGTGTTTTGATCTGTCTAGTAGCTCACTGAAGGACTGGCACAGAAGCTTCATATTGTTTCAACACCCTCAGGCAGGAATGGCTTCCCTGGTGGCACCTGCCACCAAGGTGGAACCTTTAAAAGAATTTAAAGAAATAAACTGTCCTTTTTTCTTTTGTTTCTCTTTTTTTTAATTTTTTATCCAGATATTTAAGGAAATTTTTTTCAAGTCCCTGGCTGACTACAGAGATAAAAAAACAGACACATCAGTGATCACATATATGATAAGGAATACTTGTCACATGGGATGTCACCAAGCATAGCAATATACACATTACAAGAGTCACAGTATGAGAAGAGGATTGGGGGAAGGATGCAAAAATATTTAAAGAAATAATGAATGAAAACTTCCCAAATTTGAGGAAAGACACAAATATACAGACTTAAGAAATTCAGTGCCCAAGAAGCTCAATGACATCCAAGAAGGATGAACTCAGAGACTCACACCAAGACATATTACAATTAAACTGTTAAAAGAAATAATTTTGCAAGCAGCAAGAAAGAAGTGATTGGGCACATACAAATGTGGTAGGTGGTGCGGCTCAGACACCAGACCAGATTGAGGACTAGCTAAAATGGAGCTGGGAAGGAAACAGCTTTCAATTAGACACACCCACCAGTGTACCACATCAATTTACCATTGCCATGGCAACACCCAGGAGCTACTGCCCAATTCTATGGTAATAACCCAATGACCCAAAAGTTACTACCCTTTCCCTAGCTATGTCTGCATAACCACTCCTTAATCTGCATGCAATTAAAGTGGGTGTAGATATGACTGCAAAACTGCCCTAAGCTGCTACTCTCGGCCTATGGGGTAGCCCTGCTCTGCAGGAGCAGTCATGGAGCTGTAACACTGCCAGAATTATAACACTGCCTCCTCAGTAAAACTGCTTTCTTCTGCCTCTGAATTGTCATTGAATTCTTTCCTGGGCAAAACCAAGAACCCTAGTAAGCTAAGCTCCACTTTGGAGCTCACCTGTCCTGCATCACAAGGAATCCTCATTGAGATTAATAACTAGTTTCTCATCAGAAACCAAAGAGGCCAAAAAAAATGGGATGATACATTTAAAGTACACTATTTTAAAATCCTGATCCCTTCACAAAACAAACAGAGCAACTAGGATAGAAATAAAAAAGAGCTACGGACAATTCAACAAAGGTGGATGACAAGTGGGAAGGGAAAGATTAGTGATTGTAAGATTTTCTTGGGCCTAAGAACCCTGAAAACTAATCAGGAAAATTTCCTTTCCAGGACAGAGTCCCACATTGGGAACAATCGTGAGCGATAAAATCCAAAAAAGAAGAGGGGTGAAGGAAGTACATGAGTCCTGTAATAGTGAGAAAGGAAGAGACAGGAAACAGATTTCAAAAATCACTATGAGGCCATAATTTTGAAAAGTCCTGAGTCAAAAAAGAAGAGAGAGTCTTTGAGCCCTGAAGCTAGGTAAACTATCCTGACAAACTCCCAGTCCCCTGCATAGTAAACTCCCCCAAAAAGTTCAAGAAAAGTCCTGTCTCTTGAACAGGAGCAACAGAAAAAGATTGTGCTCTATCCCATATCAAAATACCACAAGTATTTTCTGCTTGATATCAGCAGTCTTCCTGAATATCAGACAATCCGCATAAAATGCTAATTAGGGTACATTTTCCCTTTATTTTGAATGGTAAAAACTATAAGCATTACATATTAGGGTCACTAAAACACCTAGGGTGTAAAATTTAACAAAGCACTGCCACTCAGGTTCGTGGAAGTGTGAATAAGGTAATAGATGTTCCAGGTGATTTTTAATTTTTCATTTTTTTCTATATTTTTAACAATTGTTTATAATTCCCAAGTAACATCTACCAATCTAAAAATAATAATAACATTTCCTTTTTAAAAACAAAAAGGACACTTTGGGTCTTGTTTGAAAAGATCAGTTCCTACCCTTTAAGACACAGGTCAGATACATATGCAAGGACATTGTTAAAGATGATGGTGTAAAAAGTCTCCCATTCCAACAACCTCAGGAAGACACTAGAATACTCTGTTGGGTTCTGAATATAAACATCAGAGCCTGAAGTTCCTGACTTCAAGACCAGGGCTTTTCCTCAGTATTGCTCCGTCCCAGGACTGCACCTTTTCTCTTTTTTTCTTTACTTTTTTTCTTTTTGAGATGGAATTTCACTCTTGTTGCCCAGGCTGGAGTGCAATGGTGTGATCTCGGCTCACCACAACCTAAGCCTCCCAGGTTCAAGCGATTCTCCTGCCTCAGCCTCCTGAGTATCTGGGAGTACAGGCATAAGCCACCATGCCGACTTAATTTTGTATTTTATTTTTAGTGGAGAAAAATTTTATCCATATTGGTCAGGCTAGTCTTGAACTCCTGATCTCAGGTGATCTGCCTGCCTCGGCCTCCCAAAGTGCTGGGATTACAGGCGTGAGACACTGCGCCCGGCCTCTCTACTTTTTTCTTTTATTTTTAGTTGACAGGTAATAATTGTATGTGCCTTCTATTTCATACATATTTTTGTTGTTTTTGTTCTTGTTGTTTTTGTTTTTGTTTTGAGACAAGGTCTCCCTCTGTTGCCCAGGCTGGAGTGCAGTGGCACAAACACAGCTTACTGAAATCCTCAACCTCCTGGGCTCAAGTGAGCCTGCCATCTCAGCCTCCCGTTGAGCTGGGGCCACAGGTATGTGCCAATGTGCCCAGCTAATTTTTTTCTTTTTTGTAGAGACAAAAGCTTGTCATGTTTCTCAAGCAGTCCTCCTTACTCACCCTCCCAAAGTGCTAAGATTACAGGCGTGAGCCACCACATGCAGCCAATAGAAATTGTTTGATGGTTTTTTGATAGATTTTTTCCCATCAATAGAAAGCTTTTCCCCAGCCTTTTCATTTTTAAAAAACTTTTAAGCTTAAGATACCCTTTTCTCAACCCTTCAAGCTGGCCCTTCATGCTTGCTCAAAAGAGATTTCTAGAAGTCAATGTGAGAAAGCAGCACACTATATGATTCAAATTATATGACATTCTAGAAAAGGCAAAACTATGGAGACAGTACAAAGATCAGTGGTTGCCAGGGGATGGAGGAAGAACGGCATGAATAGTCAGAGCACAGAGGATTTTTTAGGAAAGGGAAACGATATGGTACCACAACGGTGGATACATGTCATTATATATTTGACAAAACCCATAGAATGTAAAACACCAAAGAGTGATCCATAATGTAAACTACAGATTTTGGGTGGCAATGATGTGTCATTGTCGGTTCGTTAAATGTAAAAGTGTTATACTCTGGTGGAAGATGTTGATAATCAGGGAAGCTGGAAGGGAGGGGTGATACATGGGAACTCCTTGAACTTTCTGCTTAATTTTTCTGCGAACCTGAAACTTCTCTAAAAAGATAAATTCTATAAAAACATAAACAAAAAAGAACAGAGAATGAGAGAGAGGGAGATTTTTTTCAAGAATGTATAGAGGTGCTACAAAGGATGACCAGATGGGAACTTTTAGATTTTCTGGAAGGGCACAGCAATGCCGCAAGGCTTTCATATAGGTATGAGATGTCATGCACACGGCTCCTATCTGATAATCTAGTTCTTCTGGAATCCGGACCGCTGGTCAACATCTCAGCAGTTTTCACCCTGCAGGCTTAATTAGGCCTCCTCTTCCTTATGTCCCCTCCCTGAATATGGCATTTTGAAAACCCAGTGTTGCCCAGGGGCATCTCCTTTGTGTTTATGAGAGACCTGCATTCTCCCTGGCTCAGTTCACTGAGGCACTCCAGAGCTCAGGACCTCTGGGAAGAATGGAGCCCTCCTGGCTTCAGGAACACATGGCTCACCCCTTCTTGCTGCTGTTCCTCCTCTGCATGTCTCTGCTGCTCTTTCAGGTAATCAGGTTGTACCAGAGGATGAGATGGATGCTCAGATCCCTGCACCCGTTTCCTGCACCCCCTGCCCACTGGTTCTATGGCCACAAGGAGGTAAGAGGAGAAAATTAGTTGGGGAGGCTAAGGAACAGAAAGATGAGGTATTTAAAAAAAACAGCACAGACTGGTGGGGCATTATGTAGTATGCAATATGCTTTCACACCAATCTCACTTTGATTTTTACAAAAATTCTATGATATGGGGAGGACAGATATTGTTATTCTTATTTTATAGGTAAGAAAACTGAAACCTAAAACAGAGATGCAACTTTCCTGTGCTACCCACCTCATAAATGACAGAAATGAAACTTGAACCCTGACCTTCTGATTGAAGGCCAAGGTCTTTACTACTTTCAGGACTCTGGGTGTTCTACAGAGAAATAGACCAAGCCAATTGTTAACAGGAAATATACAAAGATGCTACAGCTTCTAATGAAGCTGGAAATAGGAAAACATATAACAAATTAGAAAGGAAAGTAGAAAGATGAGCAGCAACCACAAAGGAGTAAAAGGCATGTGGGACTTTGCTGCTTTGGAGGCAGATAAAGCATGAGTGGGCATATCCAGAGCAAAGACGAGGTAGGGAATCAGTGGTTACTAAGGATTTACCTTGTACCAGGAATTTTATGTTTATAATCTCACTTAATTTTCACGGCAGCTTTGTGAAACATATTTGGTCTTCCTATTATACATGTGAGGAAATCATGGCCCTGATGACCTAGATAATGAATAAGTGTCAGATTGGGATTTGAACTTAAATCTCCAAAGTTGACATGGGAGTGAGAAGACCAATCACTCAGCAACAGGTCCTGAGCCCTTGCCCTGTGCCAAGAAGATTCTGTGGAGGTGCTGGAGACACATGGAGAAGAAAACTTGCCTTCAGCAGATGTGAACATGTCTGATGGGGTGATGTCCACAGGCCCTCAACTTAGCAAATGGCCCATCTGAGAGAAAGGGGTTCTCCTAGGGTGACAACCTTTACTAACCAGTCATGACTTATGACAGTTTACCCAGTAAAGGAGTTTGAGGTGTATCGTGAGCTGATGGAAAATACCCATGTGCCCCTCCCTTGTGGGTTGGACCCTTTACGATGTTCTTCAGTGTCCATGATCCAGACTATGCCAAGATTCTCCTTGTCTTTAAAAGATAAAAACCAAGAGGGGCTGACAGTACAGAGTAGCAACAAAGAGAGTCTCAGGGTGTCTATTGCATTAGGGAAGGACAGGTTGAAGCATTTTTAAGGGAAATCCATCATTTGATATGTTGAAGGGAAGATACCACATCCTCCTTGACATCATAGTCAGGACTCTATTGAGGGCTGTTGTAGAGAATTCTCTGATCCATTTCCAAGCAACCGTCTCTCCCTACATCGCAAACTTTTTCTGATGCTTCCATCACATTTACTTACCTCAGACCCCCAGGACTACCACTTACCGGTACACTGTGAACATACGGTAGGTTGGCGATGCAGAGGTGGTTTGCTTACAATTGGCTTAACGCCAGTGTTACACAAAGATGAGTGTTCCCCATAGATGCTTTGCCCACCAATGATGCCTGTCCTCTGGGAATGGCCAGTGCCAGGTGGAGGCTCTGGCAAGTGGACACCAGTTCTCCGTCAGGTCCCTAGTGTGGAAAATCCATGGAATTGCAGAGCTGCTTCTTGGCCGTGGCAAGATGTGTGTAGGATTCCCCCACTGGGCTTTCCTCAACTGCCTCTTGGCATGTAAGGCTGGCCTTTGCCTCACTCTGCCCCAGCTACCTAGATGGGTCACTCAGTTATAAAATGCCTCCATATCTCTCTTTGTGCTTCTGCAAAATTTCAAGCAGCCTGTGGCTCTCTCGTGTCACAGGGCACTCTGCCAGAATCAACATCTCATCTTTCTTCCTGGTAATGAAGGTGCAAGAAATGTCTGGGTATCCAGTTTCAAACTTTACTCTGCTCCCCTTTATATTCTGCTCTCACTTTTGGGCCTTTGCCCAAAAGGGATGAAAGAGGAACGTGATTGTTTCTCCTTTGGAGTTATTTTCTCTTCTTTATCTACAAATTCTGTCTTCAGTGTGTTCAATTCCGTGAGGAGGGAGCCTTTGTTTCTGGCTATTTTTCTTCTTTCTTTCTTTTTCCTTTTTTTTTTTTTTTTTTTTTTTTTTTTTTTTTTGTGGTTGGTTGGTTGTGAGGGCATATGGGCAGGCCACACAAGGAAAGCCATCCTTCCTGCTCATATTTTCTTCAGTCCCCATTGTCTTCAACTCACAACCTTAGTTCCTTCCCAGAGAAGCCATGAATTTCTCTCCCACTCTTGCTTTTTTTCTCTTACTCTTTTGTTCTCTTTTCCTTTGGTTTGTATTCCCTGCTGGAGCCTAAAAATAGTCTCCTCCTCAGAGAAAAGGATAATTTTATGCTTTGAAGTATGATAACTGTACAGTTACATGAGAAAAGAGCAGAATAATATGCAGAGTATGGGATGTCAAGTTATTTACCTGCCACACATCCGTACTTCTTTTTCAGTCCCACTGCAGAAGCACAGTGGCCAAAAAAGGAGAGCTGAGAATCCTGCTCTTATTGTTTCTGGCCAGACCCACCCAGATCATCTTATCCCCTGCTTTTTATTTTGAAACTTTTCAACCCTGCATGTCTAAAACACCAAAAGCAATGGTAACAAAAGCCAAAATTGACAAATGGGATCTAATTAAACTAAAGAGCTTCTGCGCAGCAAAAGAAACTACCATCAGAGTGAACAGGCAACCTACAGAATGGGAGAAAAGTTTTGCAATCTACTCATCTGAAAAAGGGCTAATATCCAGAACCTACAAAGAACTCAAACAAATTTACAAGAAAAAAACAAATAACCCCATCAAAAAGTGGGCAAAGGATATGAACAGACATTTCTCAAAAGAAGACATTCATACAGCCAACAGACATATGAAAAAATGCTCATCATCACTGGCCATCAGAGAAATGCAAATCAAAACCACAATGAGATACCATCTCACACCAGTTAGAATGGCAATCATTAAAAAGTCAGGAAACAACAGGTGCTGGAGAGGATGTGGAGAAATAGGAATACTTTTACACTGTTGGTGGGATTGTAAACTAGTTCAACCATTATGGAAAACAGTATGGCGATTCCTCAAGGATCTAGAACTAGAAGTACCATATGACCCAGCCATCCCATTACTGGGTATATACCCAAAGGATTATAAATCATGCTGCTATAAAGACATATGCACACGTATGTATATTGCGGCACTATTCACAATAGCAAAGACTTGGAATCAACCCAAATGTCCATCAGTGACAGACTGGATTAAGAAAATGTGGCACATATACACCATGGAATACTATGCAGCCATAAAAAATGATGAGTTCATGTCCTTTGTAGGGACATGGATGCAGCTGGAAGCCATCATTCTCAGCAAACTATCGCAAGAACAGAAAACCAAACACCGCATGTTCTCACTCATAGGTGGGAACTGAACAATGAGATCACTTGGACTCGGGAAGGGGAACATCACACACCGGGGCCTATCATGGGGGGTAGGGAGGGATTGCATTGGGAGTTATACCTGATGTAAATGACGAGTTGATGGGTGCTGACAAGTTGATGGGTACAGCTCACCAACATGGCACAAGTATACATATGTAACAAACCTGCACGTTATGCACATGTACCCGAGAACTTAAAGTATAATAATAATTAAAAAAAAGAAGAAGAAAAAAAAAAGAAATTGTATTTGGCTACAGAGGACCCCAAAATTGTGGCTCAAACACGCAAAGGTATTTTCTCTCACATAGAAATGCATTTTAAGGTAGGCAGATGAGGGCTGTGCAGTGGCGCAGCAGAGTGTCCAAGGACTGAGACCTTCTGTCTTTCTGCTCTAGCCACTGACACGCACAGCCTATCTTCGAATCCACCTCAGAGTCCAGGATGGCTAAAGAGGGCATTAGCTTCCTATCAGCTTTCTTTCTAGCCAGGAGGAAAAGGAAAGGATTCAGGGCAAAAGCCTCCTCCCTCCCTTTTAAGAAGCCTTCCTGTAAGTCCCACAAAACAAATCTAGTCAGCCAGAGCCTGGCCACACAGTCACACCCCATCTCAAGGGAAAGGCGATCTTTGAACTGAGCATGTTCTGTTAGTAAGGAGAGTGGGGAGAATGGGTTTTGCTTTAGAGAATTTGCCCAGTCTGCAATAACTAGCATACACACACACACACACACACACACACACACAGAGAAAAAAAAAAAAGAAGAAAATTTTCAACCCTACAGGAGAAATTTTGAACACCCATTGTACCCTTCTCTAGTGTCATTAATTGATATCATGTTCCCATATTTGCTTTTCTTTTAATTACATTCATTTTATTGTGGTAAAATATATATAACCTGAAATTTACCTTTATAAATCACTTTTAAGTATAAAGTTTAATGGCATTAAATACATTTACATTGTTGTGCAACTATCACCTCCATCTATCTTCAGAATTTTTTCATCTTCCCAAACTGAAACTCTGTACATATTAAACCTAACTCCCCATTTTCCCCTACCCCCAGCCTCAGGCAACAACCATTCTAATTTCTGTCATTTTAAATTTCCCTATTCTAGGAACCTCCATAAGTAGAATCATACAATATTGCCCTTTTGTAACTGGCTTATTTCATGTAGCACAATGTCCTCAAGGGTCATTCATGTTGTAGCATGTATCAAAACGTCCTTTCTTTTTAAGGTTGAATTTCCGTTGTATGTATATACAACCTTTTGTTTATCCATTCCTCTGACAATGGACACCTGGATAACTTCCATCAGTTGGCTTTTGTGAATTATACTGTCATGAATGTGCATGTACAAATATCTCTTTGGGTCGTTTCAATTATTTCAAGTAGATACCAAAAAGTGGAATTACTGAGTCACATGATAATTCTACATATAATTTTTTGAAGAACTGTGATACCATTTTCCACAGTGGCTGCACCATTTCACATAGCCACCAGCAATGCACAAGAGTTCCAATTTCTTCACATTCTCACCAACATTTGTTATTTCCGGGGACTTAAAATAATAATAATAATAATAATAATAATAATAATAGCTACCCCAGCTGGGTGCAATGACTCACACCTGTAATCCCAGCATTTTGGGAGGCCAAGGCAGGCAGATCGCTTGAGCCCAGGAGTTCAAGACCTGGGCAACATGGCGAATCTCACCTCTATTAAAAAAAAAAAAAAATAGACCAGGTGCAGCGGCTCAGGCCTGTAATCCTAGCACTTTGGGAAGCCGAGTCAGGTGATTACTTGAGGTCAGGAGTGCAAGACCAGCCTGGCCAACATAGTGAAATCCTATCTCTACTAAAAAAAAAAAAAATACAAAAATTAGCCAGGCATGGTGACACAGGCCTGTAATCCCAACTACTTTGGAGGCCGAGGCAGGAGAATTGCTTGAATCTGAGAGGCAGAGGTTGCAATGAGCTGACATAGCACCACTGCACTCCAGCCTGGGCAACAGAGCGAGACTTTGTCTCAAGAAAAATAAAAAGTAAAAATACATTGTATTATTTAAAATAATAATAATGGCTATATTAATGGATGTGAAATGGTATCTTATGGTAGTTTTTATTTGCGTTTCTCTAGTGATTAACTATGTTGAACATCTTTTCATATGCTTACTGGCCACTTATATATCATCTTCGGGGAAATGTCTATTCAAGTTTGCTGCATCTTTTTCATTTGTTCTTTGGTTTCTTTGTTGTTGAGTTGCAGCAGTTCTTTATATCTTCTGGATATTCATCCCTATCAGATATATGATTTGTAAATTTCTTCTCCCATTCCATTGATGTCCTTTTTACTCTGTTGATAATGTCCTTTCATGAGCAAAAGTTTTTTGTGTTATCAGGTCCAGTTTATCTATTTATTCTTTTGCTGCCTGTGCTTTTGGCATCATATCCAAAATAATTGTTGCCAACTCCTGTGGCAAGAAGTTTTCCTTAAGTTTTCTTCTAAGAGTTTTATAGTTGTAGCTCTCACATTCAGTTCTTTGATTCATTTAGTGTTAATTTTTTATATGGTGTAAGGTCTGCATTTGTTCACAGATTGTTAGATGATAGATAGATAGATAGATAGATAGATAGATGGAGCCAAATAACCTTTTATTCATTTTTGTCTGAGTTAATAGAGGTTAAAAAATAGTGATTTTCTATTTCTTCTACATTTTTCAGCTTTCCCTATCTATAATGAGGAACTTTCCTCCTCTCCCCACCCCCATCCGCCTTTCTCTCACTGTCTCACCTTCTGTCTCTCTGTTTCTCTCTCTTTCTGTCTTTCTGCGTATCAGTATGGATTCATGGATTGTTAAGAAAACAGTGTATTGAATTTCGTTACCATCGTTATCTTTTTCAATGGCCAAATTGTCCCAGATGTGGAGAAGGAGACAAAGCAAGAGAAGAGGCTGGTAGACAGGGGCCCAGTCATTCAGAACTTTGTAGGCGGAGCAATGGTGAGCATAAAAGGAGAGAAGTACTGTGAATATCTGTGTGTTTTGAAACATCACTCAGACAGCTGTGTGATGACTGACTGGAAGGAATCAAGGCTGGAGACAAGGAATCCGCCTTATCCTGCTGCCCTGTCCAAGGGACAGATGATGGAGGCCTGGACAAAGGTAAAGGGGTGGAGATGGAAATAATTGTGTGAATTCAAGAGATACTAATGAATGTGCCAATATTTTTGACATGGTGGTGTCAAGCTGTCAAGCAGTCCCTAAGCTGCTTAGCTCGTTCACTGCACATTCATAAATTCAGTCAGCAAAAAGCCAGCGGGCCTGAATGGATTTAGACTGTTTATTACTCATGGCATAATAGGTATCATGAGCTTCACATTAACATCAGCTCCACTAACTCCCTAGGTCCCATAGGTGCAACGCAGAGCAACTCAGGTTAGTACCATGCGCACCAGAGTCTGTATTACATTTGAGGAATTCTGACACTACAAGATCCTAACCATATATAGGGGCTATTGCCAAAAATGCTCTTCCTCACCCCTAGAAATAGACATTGTATTTTATGTGTGTGTGGCAAAATACACATAAAGTTTGCCATTTAACCATTTTAAAAATCCAATTCAGTGACATTAAGTATATTCACAGTGCTATCCACCTATCATCTCTGTCTAGTTCCAGAATTTTTCATCACTCCAAACAGAAACCTCATACCCATCTTAAGCATTTTTTCCCCATTCCTCCCTTGCCCCAGTCACGGACAACAACTAATCTGCATTTTTGTCTCTATGAATTTACTTATTCTGGATTTTTCATATAAATGGAGTCACACAATATGTGACCCTTTGCATTTTGCCTCTTTCACTTAGCATAATGTTTTCAAGATTCATATATTTCGTAGCATTGTTTCTTTTCATGAATTATATTCTACCATATGAATATATAACATTTTGTTTATCCATTCATTTGTTAACAGACCTTTGAATTGTTTCAACTTTTGGCTATTATGAATAATGCTGATTTCAAAAAAACGAAAAACTTTTGTATGCCAAGGGCCACTAAAAGCAACCTGTGCCTCCCAGGTTCAAGTGATTCTCCTGCCTCAGTCTCCCAGGTAGCTGGGACTACAGGCATGCACTACCACACCTGACTAATTGTGTATTTTTAGTAGAGACAGGGTTTCATAATGTTGGCCAGGCAGGTCTCAAACTACTGACAAGTAATCCACCCACCTCAGCCTCCCAAATTGCTGAGATAACAGGAATGAGTCAATGCACCAGGCCAAGACCAATTTTATTTTGGTTTGCATTTCCCTAATGGTTGAATATCATCTCCCTGTTTGCTGGCCGTTGATATTGAATATCATCTTATTTGTTTGCTGGCCCATTGTTTATCTTTGGAGATGTCTATTCAAGTACTTTGCCCATGATTAATTGGGCTGTCTTTTTATTGTTCAGTTGTAGTAGTTTTTAAATATGTATAGTACACAAGTTTTTTTAATCAGATATATGATTTGCCAACATTTTCTATTATTCTGTGGTTTGTCTTTTTACCCTTTTAGTGACCCTTGATACACAAAAGCTTTTCATTTTTATGAAATCTAACTTCTTTATTTTTCCTTTTGCTGCCTGTGCTTTTACTATCATTTTTAAGAAAGCATTTCCCTGTCCAAATTCGTGAAGACCCTCCCCTATTTTTTCTTCTAAGAGTTTTGTAGTTTTGACTCTTATATATAGGTCTTTAGTCCTTTTTTTGGGTGAAAGAAGCCTAAAGTAGGGGCATTTGTTTAGTTATTTATCTTTTATTTTAGATTCCAGGGGCACATGTGCAGGCTTGTTACCTGGGTATACTGCATGATACTGTAAAGTTTGGAGTATAAATTATGCCATCACCCAGGTAATGAACACAGTACCCAACAATTAGTTTTTCAGTCCTTGCCCCCTTTCCTTCCTCCCCAACCCCAGTAGTCCAGAGTGTCTGTTGTTGCCATCTTTATGTCCATGAGTACCCAATGTTTAACTCCTACTCATAAGTGAGATCATGCAGAATTTGGTTTTCTGTTCCTACATTAATTCACTTAGGATAATGTCCTGCCCCTGCATCCATGTTGCTGCAATGATGTGATTTCATTGGTTTTTTTTTCTTTGGTACGTTTTCAGTTAATTTTTGTATATAGTGTGAGATAAAGGTACACTTAATTATTGTGCCCCTAGGCATTTGGTTTTCCCAACACCATTTGTTGAAGGGACCATTTTCCCCATTGAATGGTATTTGCATCCTTGTTGAAAATGAATTTACAACAGACCTATGGGTTTATTTTTGGACTCTCATATCTACACTTAATGCCAGTACCACTTACCACCACTGTGAACATTGACTCTATCGAGGGCTGTTGTAGAGGATTCTGTGATCCATTTCCAAGCAATCTTCTCTCCCTACATTGCAAATTTTTTCTGATGCTTCCATCACATTTCCTTACCTCAAATCCCCAGGATTACCACTTAACTGTAAACGTAACATGGGTTGGCGATGCAGAGGTGGTTTGCTTACAATTGGCTTAACGCCAGTGTTGCACAGAGGTGGTGTTCACCATAGATGCTTTGCCCACTAATGATGCCTGTCCTCTGGGAATGGCCAGTGCCAGGTGGAGGCTCTGGCAAGTGGACACCAGTTCTCCATCAGATCCCTAGTGTGGGAATTCCATGGAATTGCAGAGCTGCTTCTTGGCCGTGGCAAGATGTGTGTAGGATTCCCCCACTGGGCTTTCCTCAACTGCCTGTTGGCATATAAGGCTAACCTTTGCCTCACTCTCCCAGCTACCTAAATGGCTCACTCAGTTATAAAATGCCTCCACACCTCTCTTCATGCTTCTGCAAAATTTCAAGCAGCCCATGGCTCTCTCATGTCACAGGTCACTCTGTGAGAATCACAATCTTTGCATCCTTGTTGAAAATGAATTGACAACAGATGTATGGGCTTTTTTGGACTCTGATAGCTACACTTAAGGCCAGTACCACATTGTTTTGGTGACTATAGCTTTGCAGTAAAGTCACTCATACATGCATCAAGATGTATGAGTTCTCCAGCTTTGTTGTTCTTTTTCAAGGTGGTTTTGACTGTTTTGTTTCCCTTGAAATATGATACAAATGTTAGAATTGGCTTTTTCCATTTCTGCAAAGAAGGCCAATGTGATTTTCACAGGGATTCCATTGAATCTGCAGATCAACTTGGAGAGTATTGTCATCTGCACAGTATTGTCTTTCAATTTATTAACATGGATGTCTTTTTACTTATGTACATTTTCTTTAATTTCTTTCAGCAGTGTTTTTTAGTTTTCAGTATACAAGTCTTTTGTTTCGTTTGTTAAATTTATTCTTAAGTATTTTATGTTTTGATGTTATTGCAAATAGAGTTTTTTAAACTTTCTTTTCAGACTGTTCATTGCTAGTGTACAGAAATACAACTGATTTTGGTGTGTTGATTTTGTATGCTGCAAAGTTTCTAAAATAAACAAATAAGCAAAAGAGTTGGAAGCATGATCTCAAAAAGCTATTTGCACACCCGTATTCATGGAAGCATCATTCACAATATCTAAGAGGTGGAAGTAACCCAAATATCCATTGACAGATGCATGAATAAACAAAATGTGGTATATGCATACAAGGGAACGTTATTCAGTCTTTAAAATGAGGGAAACCCTGTTACATGCTGCAACATGGATGAATCTCGAGGGCATTATGCTAAGTGAAATAAGCCAGTCACAAAAAGACAAACACAGTATGATTTCACTTATATGAAATACCTAAAGTAACCAAAATTCATAGAAACAAAGTAGAAAGGTGGTTGCCAGCAGCCTAGGGAAGAAGGAAGTGAGGAGTGGTTAATGGGAATAGAGTTTCAGTTTTGCAAGGTGAAAAAGTTCTGGAGATCTGTCACTCAACAATGGAAATTCGTTTAACACTACTGACTTGTGCACTTAAAAATAGTTAAAATGGGCCGGGCGTGATGGCTCACACCTGTAATCCCAGCACTTTGGGAGGCCAAGGTGGGCAGATCACCAGGTCAGGAGATTGAGACCATCCTGGATGACATGGTGAAACCCCGTCTCTACTAAAAATACAAAAAAAAAATTAGCCGGGTATGGTGGCAGGTGCCTATAGTCCCAGCTACTGGAAAGGCTGAGGCAGGAGAACTGCATGAACCTGGGAGGTTGCAGTGAGCCAAGATCACACCACTGCACTCCAGTCTGGAGACAAGAGTGAAACTCTGTCTTTAAAAAAAAAAAAAAAAAAAAAAAAAAAAAAAAAAAAAAAAAAAAGTTAAGATGGTATATTTTTTGTTATGTAGTTTTTACCAGAATTAAACATTTTTTTCTTTTTCTTTTTTTTTTTTTTTGAGACGGAGTCTCGCTCTGTCACCCAGGCTGGAGTGCAGTGGCGTGATCTCGGCTCACTGCAAGCCCCACCTCCCCGGTTCAAGTGATTCTCCTGCCTCAGTCTCCCAAGTAGCTGGGACTACAGGTGCCTGCCACCACACCCAGCTAATTTTTTTGTATTTTTAGTAGAGACGGGGTTTCACCATGTTTGCCAGGATGGTCTCGATCTCCTGACCTCGCGATCTGCCCACCTCGGCTTCCCAAAGTGCTGGGATTACAGGTGTGAGCCACCGCACCAGGCCCAGAATTAAACATTTTTTTTTTAATCATAAGGGTATGAACCAACCTCACTGAAGGAGGTGAGGGAGAAAGAGCTGACCTAACTACCTTTGGAAATGAGTGGAGTCAGTAAGACTAAAGTTGCACATACCACTGTACACTAGTTGGTAAAGCTTTTTTTCATGGGGGCATGGCTTAACAAATCTGATATGGCTACACATATACATTGAAATTAAACAATTAAATAAGTGGATGGCAAACGGTAGGTGCCAGATTTCTCACTGTTAGAGTGGTAATTTATAGACAAGCAGGGAGAGAAAGCTATAGATTGATCCATGTAATCATGGATTAGAAGTGGAAACATCAGTATGAACTTGTGTTTCATAGAGACACAGATACTTTACATATAGAGATATTTATAGATATGTATATATGCTCGGGTTAGTGTACACATTTATGTTTCTTTGCTCTGTTAGCTAAGACAGGCTAAAAGAAACTATACCCCAGCAGCAATGACCACACCTAACACTCAGATCTTGGTTTCTAATACCCTTCTCCAATAAAAGAAAGTAAGTCTCCCTGGAGAAAAGGCTGATCCAAGACTGGGTCAGGAAATACACAGAATGAACCTGGAGTATTTTGTAGTGCCAGAAAGTAGTGGCTAAAAAGCAAAACAAAACAGACAAAACTCACCACACTGATGGATGCAGATCAAAGAAGCAAGAGTCAACAAAATATCTCCCAATAACCAAAGTCAGAACAATTTGAATATAATAAATAAGGCAGTACTGGACTATAACCCAGAGTATAAAGTAAATATCCATTAATCCATATGGATATAAATAAATGATCGAATATATTAATAAATGGAGGGAAAGGAACAGATTCCCCCATGCAGAAGAATTCCAAATAATTTGTGTAGACACTCTGCCCTCAAGGAAAGAAGTATAACTCCCCCACTTTAGGTGTGGCTTGTGCATTGTGACTTCCTCACAAAAAATACAATATGAAAAGAGGGAGCTGGGAGCAGTGGCTCACACCTGTAATCCCAGCACTTTTGGTGGCTGAGGTGGGCTGATCACGAGGTCAAGAGATCAAGACCATCCTGGCCAACTTGGTGAAACCCCATCTCTACTAAAAATACAAAAATGAGCCAGGCATTGTGGCGCAGTCCTGTAGTCCCAACTACTCAGGAGGTGGAGGAGGGAGAATCACTTGAACCCGAGATGCAGAGGTTGCAGTGAGCTGAGATCACGCCACTGCACTCAAGCCTGGGGACAGAGTGAGACTCCATCTAAAAAGAAAAACAAGAAAAAGAAAAGAGAGAAGCAGAGTAACTTTACAGTGGAGAAACCTGAAAAAGAATACCTCAGCAAGGCAATCAAGGTGAACATTAACAACCATAAGTCACACTGATGGTAAGTATGCCTGATATCTCTGTAGTCATCCTCCCAATAACCCATAACCCTAGTCTGATGAGAAAAAAACATCAAATTGCAATAGTGGGCATTCTACAAAATACCAGCACCACTCAAAATCGTCAAAGTCATCAAAAACAAGGGAAGTCTGAGAAACCGCCACAGCCAAGAGGAGCCTAAGGAAATTAGAAGACAACTAAATGTAACATGATATCCTGAATGGAATCTTAGAGCAGAAAACAACATTAAGTAAAAGTTAAGGAAATCTGAAAAACTACCCACTTTAGTGAATAAAGTATCAATACTGGTTCATAAATTGTAACAAATGTACCATATTAATATAAGACATCAATAACAGGGGAAACTGGATGCAGAGTGCACAAGAACTCTGTACTATCCTCTCAATTTTTCTATGTATCTAAAACTGTTCATGGCCAGGTGCCATGGCTCACACTTGTAATCCCAGCACTTTGGGATGCTAAGGCAGGCAGATTGCTTGAGCCTAGGAGTTGAAGACCAGCCTGGGCAACATGGTAAAACCCAGTCTCTTCCAAAAAATTAGCTGAGTATGGTGCACACGCCTGTAGTCCCAGCTACTCAGCAGGCTGAGGTGGGAGAATTGCTTGAGCCCAGGAAGTCGAGGCTGCAGTGAGCCATGATTGCTCCACTACACTCCAGCTTCAGCAACGCAGTGAGACCCTGTCTCAAAAAAATGTAAATAAATAAATAAAACTGTTCTGAAAATAAAGTTCATTTTAAAATCCTAAGGATTCCAAAAGAAGAAGAAGAAGAAGAAGAAGAAGAAGAAGAAGAAGAAGAAGCAGCAGCAGCAGCAGCAAGCAGCAGCAGCTATAAAAACTAATAAATGAGTCAAGAAGGCTTCAGGAGAGAAGAAAGTTGTGAAGTAAAACATTCACTCAGCAGGATTGGGATGTTCAAACCCTGCACATTCCAAAAATTAGACTGGCTTATTCCATTCCAAGATGGCTGAATAGGAACAGCTCTGGTCTGCAGCTCCCAGCTTGATTGACACAGAAGATGGGTGATTTCTGCATTTCCAACTGACATACCTCATTCATCTCACTGGGTCTGGTTGGACAGTGGGTGCAGCCCACAGACAGCTAGCCAAAGCAGGGCAAGGAATTGCCTCACCCAGGAAGCACAAGGATTCGGGGGATTTCCCTTTCCTAGCCAAGGGAAGCCATGACAGACTGTACCTGGAAAAACAGGACACTCCTTTCCAAATACTGCACTTTTCCAACAATCTTAGCAAGTGGCAGACCAGGAGATTCTATCCCATGCCTGGCTCAGTGGTCCCACACCCACGGAGCCTTGCTCACTGCTAGCGCAGCAGTCTGAGATCATCCTGTGAGGCAGCAGCCTGGTGGGGGAGGGACATCTGCCATTGCTGTGGCTTCAGTAGGTAAACAAAGTGGCCAGGAAGCTCAAACTGAGTGGAGCACACCACAGCTCAGGAAGGCCTGCTGCTTCCATATACTCCAACTCTGTGGGCAAGGCACAGCTGAACAAAAGGCAGCAGAAACTTCTGCAGACTTAAACATCTCTGTCTGACAGCTCTGAAGAGAGCAGTGGTTCTCCCAGCACAGGGTTTGTGCTCTGAGAACAGACGGACTGCCTCAACAAGTGGGTCCCTGACCCCTATTTAGCCTAACTGGGAGACACCTCCCAGTAGGGGCCGACAGATACCTCATACAGGCAGGTGCCCCTCTGGGACAAAGTTTCCAGAGGAAGGATCAGGCAGAAATATTTGCTATTCTGCAGTATTTGCTGTTCTGAAGCCTCTGCTGGTGATACCCCGGCAAACAGGGTCTAGAGTGTACCTCCAGCAAACTCCAACAGACCTGCAGCTGAGAGACCTGACTGTTAGAAGGAAAACTAACAAACAGAAAGGAATAGCATCAGTATCAACAAAAATGACATCCACACCAAAAACCCATCTATAGGTCACCAACATCAAAGACCAAAGGTAGATAAAACCACAAAGATGGGAGAAACCAGAGCAGAAAAGCTGAAAATTCTAAAAACCAGAGTGCCTCTTCTCCTCCAAAGGATCACAGCTCCTCACCAACAATGGAACAAAGCTGGACAGAGAATGACTTTGACGAGTTGACAGAAGTAGGCTCCAGAAGGTCGGTAATAACAAACTTCTCCGAGCTAAAGAAGCATGCTCTAACCCATCATAAGGAAGCTAAAAACCTTGAAAAAAGGTTAGACGAATGGCTAAGTAGAATAAACAGTGTAGAGAAGATTTTAAATGACCTGATGGAGCTGAAAACCATGGCACAAGAACTTCATGATGCATGCACAAGCTTCAATAGCCGACTCGATCAAGTGGAAGAAAGGCTAGCACTGATTGAAGATCAAATTAATGAAATCAAGTGAGAGGACAAGTTTAGAGAAAAAAGAGCAAAAAGAAATGAACAAAGCCTCCGAGAAATATGGGACTATGTGAAAAGACCAAATCTACGTGTGATTGGTGTACCTGAAAGTGATGGGGAGAATGGAACCAAATTGGAAAACACTCTGCAGGATATTATCCAGGAGAACTTCCCCAACCTAGCAAGGCAGGCCAACATTCAAATTCAGGAAACACAGAGAACACCATAAAGATATTCCTCAAGAAGAGCAACCCCAAGACATATAACTGTCAGATTCACAACAGTTGAAATGAAGGAAAAAATGTTAAGGGCAGCCAGAGAGAAAGGTCAGGTTACCCACAAAGGGAAGCCCATCAGACTAACAGTGGCTCTCTCAGCAGAAACCCTAACAACCCAGAAGAGAGTGGGGGCCAATATGCAATATTCTTAAAGAAAAGAATTTTCAACCCAGAATTTCGCATCCAGCCAAACTAAGCTTCATAAGTGAAGGAGAAATAAAATCCTTTACAGATAAGCAAATGCTGAGAGATTTTGTCACTACCAGGCCTGCCTTACAAGAGCTCCTGAAGGAAGCACTAAACATGGAAAGGAACAACCAGTACCAGCCACTGCAAAAACATGCCAAATTGTAAAGACCATCAATGCTAGGAAGAAACTGCATCAATTAATGAGCAAAATTACCAGCTAACATCATAATCACAGGATCCAATTTATATATAACAATATTAACCTTAAATGTAAATGGGCTAAATGTCCCAATTAAAAGACACAGACGGGCAAATTGGATAAAAAGTCAAGACCCATCAGTGTGCTGTATTCAGGAGACCTATCTCACATCCAGAAACATACATAGGCCCAAAATAAAGGGATGAAGGAAGATCTACCAAGCAAATGGAAAACAAAAAAAGGCAGGGGTTGCAATCCTAGTCTCTGATAAAACAGACTTTAAACCAACAAAGATCAATAGAGACAAAGAAGGCCATTACATAATGGTAAGGGGATCAATTCAACAAGAAGAGCTAACTATCCTAAATATATATTCACCCAATACAGGAGTACCCAGATTCATAAAGCAAGTCCTTAGAGACCTACAAAGAGACTTAGACTCCCACACAATAATAATGGGAGACTTTAACACCCCACTGTTGATATTAGATCAACGAGACAGAAGGTTAACAATGATACCCAGGAATTGAACTCAGCTCTGCACCTAGCAGACCTAATAGACATATACAAAACTCTCCACCCCAAATCCACAGAATATATATTCTTCTCAGCACCACATCACACTTGTTCTAAAATTGACCACATATTTGGAAGTAAAGCACTCCTCAGCAAATGTAAAAAATCGGAAATTGCAACAAACTATCAGACCACAGTGCAATCAAGTTAGAACTCAGGATTAAGAAACTCACTCAAAACTGCACAACTATGTGGAAACTGAACAACCTGCTCCTGAACGACTACTGGGTAAATAACGAAATGAAGGCAGAAATAATGATGTTCTTTGAAACCAATGAGAACAAAGACACAACCTACCAGAATCTCTGGGGCACATTTAAAGCAGAGGGAAATTTATAGCACTAAATGCCCACAACAGAAAGCAGGAAAGATCTAAAATCGACACCCTAACATCACAATTAACAGAGCTAGAGAAGCAAGAGCAAACACATTCAAAAGCTAGCAGAAGACAAAGAGGAGCTGATGTCATTCCTTCTGAAACTATTCCAATCAATAGAAAAAGAGGGAATCCTCTCTAACTCATTTTATGAGGCCAGCATCATCCTAATACCAAAGCCTGGCAGAGACACAACAACAAAAAAGAGAATTTTACACCAATATTCGTGATGAACATTGATGCAAAAATCCTCAATAAAATACTGCCAAACCGAATCCAGCAGCATATCGAAAAGCTTGTCCACTACAATCAAGTTGGCTTCATCCCTAGGATGCAAGGCTGGTTCAACATACATGAATCAATAAATATAATCCATCACATAAACAGAACCAATGACAAAAACCACAAGATTATCTCAATAGATGCAGAAAAGGCCTTCAACAAAATTCAACAGCCCTTCATGCTAAAAAAAAAAAAAAAAACTCTCAATAAACTAGGTATTGATGGAATGTATCTCAAAATAATAAAAGCTGTTTATGACAAACCCACAGTCAATATCATATTGAATGGGCAAAAACTGGAAGCATTTCCTTTGAAAACCAGTACAAGACAAGGATGCCCTCTCTCACCACTTCTATTCAACATAGTGTTGAAAGTTCTGGCTAGGGCAATCAGGCAAGAGAAAGAAATAAAAGGTATTCAATTAGGAAAAGAGGAAGTCAAACTATCCCTGTTTGCAGATGACATGATTGTATATTTAGAAAACCCCATGGTATCAGACCAAAATCTCCTTAAGCTGATAAGCAACTTCAGCCAAGTCTCAGGATACAAAATCAATGTGCAAAAATCACAAGCTTTCCTATGCACCAATAACAGACAGAGAGCCAAATCATGAATGAACTCCCATTCACAATTGCTTCAAAGATAATGAAATACCTAGGAATCCAACTTACAAGGGATGTGAAGGACCTTTTCAAGGAGAACTACAAACCACTGCTAATGAAATAAAAGAGGATACAAACAATGGAAGAACATTCCATGCTCATGGATAGGAAGAATCAATATCATGAAAATGGCCATACTGCCCACGGTAATTTATAGATTCAATGCCATCCCCATCAAGCTACCAATGACTTTCTTCACAGAATTGGAAAAAACTACTTTAAAGTTCATATGGAACCAAAAAGAGCCCGCATTGCCAAGACAATACTAAGGAAAAAGAACAATGCTGGAGGTATCATGCTACCTGACTTCAAACTATACTACAAGGCTACAGTAACCAAAACAGCATGGTACTGGTACCAAAAAAGATATATAGACCAATGGAACAGAACAGAGCCCTAAGAAATAACACCACACATCTACAACCATCTGATCTTTGACAAACCTGACAAAAACAAGAAATGTGGAAAGGATTCCCTATTTAATAAATGGTGCTGGGAAAACTGGCTAGCCATATGTAGAAAGCTGAAACTGGATCCCTTCCTTACACCTTATACAAAAATTAAATCAAGATGGATTAAAGATTTAAATGTTAGACCTAAAGCCATAAAAACCCTAAAAGAAAACCTAGGCAATACCATTCAGGACATAGGCATGGGCAAGGACTTCATGACTAAGACATCAAAAGCAATGGCAACAAAAGTCAAAATAGACAAATGGGATCTAATTAGACTAAAGAGCTTCTGCACAGCAAAAGAAACTACCATCAGAGTGAACAGTCAACCTACAGAATAGGAGAAAATTTTTACAATCTACCCATCTGACAAAAGGCTAATATCCAGAATCCACAAAGAACTTAAACAAATTTACAAGAAAAAATCAAACAACCCTATCAAAAAGTGGGCAAAGGATATGAACAGACACTTCTCAAAAGAAGACATTCATACAGCCAACAGACACATGAAAAAATGCTCATCATCACTGGTCATCAGAGAAATGCAAATCAAAACCACAATGAGATACCATCTCACACCGGTTAGGCAATCATTCAAAAGTCAGAAAACAATAGATGTTGGAGAGGATGTGGAGAAATAGGAATGCTTTTACACTGTTGGTGGGACTGTAAAATAGTTCAACCATTGTGGAAGACAGTGTGGCGATGCCTCAAGAATCTAAAACTAGAAATACCATTTGACTCAGTGATCCCATTACTGGGTATATACCCAAAGGATTATAAATCATGCTACTATAAAGACACATGCACACGTATGTTTATTGTGGCACTATTCACAATAGCAAAGACTTGGGACCAACTCAAATGTCCATCAATAATAGACTGGATTAAGAAAATGTGGCACATATACACTATGGAATACTGTGCAGCCAAGAAAAGGATGAGTTTATGTCTTTGCAGGGTCATGGATGAAGCTGGAAACCATCATTCCCAGCAAACTATCACAAGAACAGAAAACTAAACACCGCATGTTCTCACTCATAGGTGGGAACTGAACAGTGAGAACACTTGTACACAGGGTGGGGAACATCACACACCAGGCCTCTCGGGGGGTAGGGGGCTGGGGGAGGGATAACATTACGAGAAATACCTAATGTAAATGACGAGTTGATGGGTGCAGCAAACCAACATGGCACATGTATACTTATGTAACAAACCTGCACGTTGTGCACATGTACCCTAGAACTTAAAGTATAATAATAAAATAAATTTTAAAAAGATTAGAATGGCTTTTGACTGGCTCCTGGGAGACAACCTCTGAGCCCCATCTTGCCAGAAAAGAGTGTCTGCCTGCCTGGGCCACACTAGACAGTCTGTGCAAATCATGTGATTTATAGGGAGGCCTTGGGCCATGCTCATCAGTTCGCCTCAGGAATGGCTGGACACTGAGTAACTGAAGTCAGTCCATAGATGCTACAAGCTTACATGACTGGCTCCCAGTAAAAAATGAATAAATAAATAAGTACATGAAAATTTAAAAACCCTGGGTACCAAGGCTGGGATGGGCATCCCTAGTTGGTCGTATTTTATATGTGTTGTCACGCATCATTTCTGGGAGAATTAAGTGTTGTTCATAAAACTCCACTGGGTAAAGACTACTGGAATCTCACTTCTGGTCTCTCCTGGACACCCCCTATACACTTTTTTCCTTTGCTGATTTTAGTCTGTATCTTTTCACTCTAATAAACTGTAACCATGAGTATAATAGGTTTTCTGAATTCTCTGAGTCCTTCCAGGGAATCTTCAAACCTTAGAGTGATCTTGAGGACCTCCAACACTAAGATTAATATACAAAAATCAATTGTATTTGTTTGTAATAGTAATGAACAGCTAGAAAATGATATTAAAGACATAATTCCATTTACAATAGCAGCCAAAAGTACAAAATATGTAGGAATAAATGTTATAAAAATATATTCAAAGCCTATAGACAAAGCCAAAGTACAAAGCATTGCTAAATAATTCCAAATTTTGGCCAGGTATGGTAGTTCATGCCTGTAATCAATTCCAGCACTTTGGGAAGCTGAGGCAGGTGGATCACTTGAGGCCAGGAGTTCGAGACCAGCCTGGCCAATATGTTGAAACCCCATCTCTACTAAAAACACAAAAATTAGCCATGCATAGTGGTGTATGCTGGTAATCCCAACTACTTGGGAGGCTGAGACATGAGAATCACTTAAACCCAAGAGGAGGAGGCTCAAGTGAGCCAAGATTGTACCACAACACTCCAGCCTAGGCGACAGAGTGAGACTCTGTTTCTCCATTAAAAATAAAATACAAAATATAAAAATAAAAATAAAATAAAAATTATAGAATTCCCATTTCACTCTTTTTATAGATGGAACTCTTTGATGAGATGCTCCGTCTTTCTCTCTATTTTCTAAAACACATTACTCATGGCTATTTTAATGTTTCTGTCTGAATACTCAATATCTGTTTCTCCTAAGAGATTATTTCTGTTGTCTGCTTTGGTTTTGCTTTGGCTTGGTGAATGGGTCATTGTGCCTACCGATTTCTTATTAAATGCTGAGCACTGTGTATGAGAGATCATAGAGACTCTGGTTGGTGTTACCTTTAGCTAAAGAGGGTCAAGTTATCTTCTGGAAGACACACAGAATACTGGCAGAGCCCCACAGTGTGGTCCATAGGACGTAGGCAATTTGGACACAGGATTTCCTTTTGACGTTTGCAAATTGCTTTGCTTTACAGTAGTTGTAATTATACTGTACATTTATTTTGTTCCAGTTCTCTCTATGTCAGAGCCAAAATAAGCACAAAATGCACCCATAAAGGTTGGAGTTTCAGGCATATGTAAGGAAAAGGGTCAATAGACACAGATGAGCATTTTTGTGATGTGATTTTCATCTCTCTTTCCAGGACAAATGGAAGAAGACCATTGCTGATGCACATCTGAAATCTTCTGAACACATTTCCCAGTGACCCCGAACACTATTATGAGTATACTTTCAGTCACAAGATAGTCATTAGGGCTGCTCTCACAAAATACCATAGACTGAATCGCTTATAAGCAACAGAAACGTAGTACTCACAGTTCTGGAGGCTGGATGTCTGAGATGAGGGTGCAGCGTGGTCAGGTTCTGGTAAGGGCTTTCTTCAGCATAATATTCACAGTTCTGGAGGCTGGACATTTGAGATGAGGGTGCAGCATGGTCAGGTGCTGGTGAGGGCTCTCTTCAGGGCTACAGACCGCTGTCCTCTTGCCATGTCCTCACATGGCAGAAAGAGGGCAAGACAGCTCTCCGGGGTCCCTTTTATAAGGGCACTAATCTCATTCATGAGGGCTCCATCCTCATGACCTAATTTTTTCCAAAAGGCCCCACCTTCTAATAACATCACACTGGGGGCTAAGATTTAAACACATGAATTTGAGGGGGACACATACATTCAGACCATAACACCAGGGCAGTGCCCAAGTGAACAGGTCATGAGTAAAGGACAAGAAGTAAACTCATTTGCCACCAGTCATTTCATCCATTAGTATGCTGCTCCACCTCTTCTCTTCCAGAAGCCTCAGACTCCTGCCCAGAAGTGGTGTCTAATATTACCAAACTCATCCACCTTTGCCAGAATACTTTCCTGCATCACAACCACCTGGTTTACAAATTCAGCCATCAGAGCTTCCATTTTATTTATTTATTTACTTTTTTTTTTTTTTTTTGAGACGGAGTCTCGCTGTCGCCGGGGCTGGAGTGCAGTGACCGAATCTCAGCTCACTGCAAGCTCCACCTCCCGGGTTTAGGCCATTCTCCTGCCTCAGCCCCCGAGTAGCTGGGACAACAGGCCCCCGCCACCTCGCCTGGCTAGTTTTTTGTTTGTTTGTTTGTTTGTTTGTTTGTTTTTTTGAGGCGGAGTCTGGCACTCTTGCCCATACTGGAGTGCAGTGGCCCGATATCGGCTCACTGCAAGCTCCGCCTCCCGGGTTTACGCCATTCTCCTGCCTCAGCCTCCCGAGTAGCTGGGACTACAGGCACCTGCCACCTCGCCCGGCTAGTTTTTTGTATTTTTTAGTAGAGACGGGGTTTCACCGTGTTAGCCAGGATGGTCTCGATCTCCTGACCTCGTGATCCGCCCGTCTCGGCCTCCCAAAGTGCTGGGATTACAGGCTTGAGCCACCGCGCCCGGCCAGAGCTTCCATTTTAATAAAGATTGCCAGGTCACCATGACCACACAGGTTTGTCTTGGGCTTTGCATTGCCTGAGACCTCTATAAAACAACCAGTTGCCTAAGACACAAACCCTGGTGATGGGTGCTTTCATTGTGGTGGTTGGGCAAAATACAGCATAGAGATAGTCCTCAAGAAATAAATGGTAGCTAAACTTGAGGCAGGGCAAGGCCAGTTCTAGAATCCCGAACACCTGACTTCTAGCCAGGGTTCTATCTGCTCTCACATCTCCCCAAGCATCCATCAGTGGCCACTCCACTCAGACCCGCAGCCTGGGCAGACGCCCCTATATGCACTGGTACTGGGGGAGTTCCTGGTCCAGCATTGATCTTCTCATCAATTTTCACTTTCAGTCCATAACACCAGGGCAGTGCCCAAGTGAACAGGTGAAGGACAAAAAGTAAACTTCACATTGATAGGAAGAGCAATGCTGAACCAGTAACTGTATAAGTTCTGCCATCTTGTGGCTGTTCAATATATTACAAGCAGGCCAGGCGCAATGGTTCACATCTGTAATCCCAGCATTTTGGGAGGCGAAGGCGGGAGGATCATGAGGTCAGGAGTACCAGATGAGCCTGGCCAACATAGTGGAACCCCGTCTCTACCAAAAATGCAAAAATTAGCCGGGTATAATGTCGTGCGCCTGTAATCCCAGCTACTCGGGGAGCTGAGGCAGGAGAATTGCTTGAACCCGGGAGGCAGAGGTTGCAGTGAGCAGAGATCGCACCACTACACTCCAGCCTGAGCGACAGAGAAAGACTCCATCTCAAAAAAAAAAAGATATTGCAACCAATACAGAGAGCAGGAACTGATATTACGTATGGAGAAAGCAATAAACTTTGTCAACAAGTTTTTGGAAAGCGTTCAGCCTCTGACAGTCCACCACCACCCCTACGCCCCTCCACACACACTGTACACTGTGGTGGAATTGATTAAGTGTAGATAGATTCAACCCTTAAGAAAAACAATAGAAAGTACGTACCTTACAAGAGCCTCAGAAATGCTCATATTCTTGGATGGAGTGATTGAATCTCCATCTCCTGAGAGTTAGTCCTATAAAAAACGGTCATTGCTTCAGGGCTTTACTGTAAGTGGCACAAGGACCAGGGTCAAGCAGGTAAAGACAGAGGCAGAGACCAGAGATCCATGAGGAGTGGCCAGGAACCAGCCCAAGCCAGGACAGGAACTGGAGTAGAGAAAAAGAGGACCAGGAGCACAGCCAGCCAGGATGCTTGGTTGGGGTTCAGGGAAGTGGGAGGCTGAGCCTATGCTTTCCAGGCAGATGGGAAACCTCTGGGCTCAGCTGAACCATCAGCCAAGCCTGGGCTTACCCAGCCCAGCTGGGTTGCAAACTAAATCTAGACTCTAACCAAATTGCAGACTATTTCTAGACCCTACCCTACCAAGTAAAGAATGACTTTTGGGAAGAGGTAAAACTACGTTTAAGACCCTCAGCTTGGTGAGGTAACAGGGGTGAACATAGAGTGCACAATGGCTGGTGAGCAATGGGAATGGGCAATGACTGACAGACAGCTGGCTGTGCATGGCAACCATGGGTCTAAAGCATGCTAGGTCTTGTGCTAGGGCTTTGCACTGGATGGTCACCACAGATAAAAGGAGATCCTGAGACCTGGGGAGGCTAAGTGATGTAAGTAGCTGAGCTGGTATTGGCTAACTCGCATTCATTCATTCAGCAAACATTGAGTATTTGTTCAATGCAGGCACTATGCCAGTTTTCCTGGGGACATCCCGCCCTCCAAGAGCTGAGGCTGAGATGTAGTAAAAGATGTCAGGGACACACCCCAAGGAAGGTGAGGCTAGCAGAAGGAAAAACATGAACAACACAGGCAAGGAGACGTGTGGTGAGGGAGGGGAGGGGAGGCAGGAGAAGTTCCAGCAGTAGTGTGGTGACAGCACTGGAAAAGGAGAAGGAGGTGGAGTCATCTAGTGGCTGCTCGAGATATTGCAGGCAAGGAAAGGAAAATCACGATGGCTGTCATTCGCTGAGCATACTATATGCTTTCTTTACATCTATTAACTCATTCACTCTTCACCACAACCTCATAAGATGGGCCTCATTTTATCCCTAATGTGCATATTCAGTCCCTGATATACCCTTGTTAGGGTACATCCCGCTAATATAAAATTGGCAGGATGAGATTTGCTCAGGGAAATTTGGCTTCAAGCTCACGCATATAGCCACTAGGCTACACCTGCCTCGAGGAGTTTAGATTCCTCTCGCAGGTGTGAATGGCTGGATTCTAGCAGGAAAGGTCTCCCTAGCTGCAGTGCAGAGGAAAATTTGGGGGTGAAAATGAAAACAAGGGGGCAGGCAGCTGCAAACATCAGGCAAGATCGAGGCTTGAAGCCGGGGAACTGGGAGTGGCAGTGGAGGGAGAGGTGTTGGAAAGTGAAACTCAGGGGCTGAGGGAGAGGGGGATTCTGGGTGACTCCCTGATCTCTGGTCTGGGTGAATGGGTGCCACTTACAGGAACAGAGAACTCAGGTTGGTGAAAGATCAAGAATTCCATTTTGGACCTGAGGTGCCTGTGGAGCTGTGCAGGAGGGAATGGAGCTGAAGGTGCTGATCTGGAAGTTGATACTTTACTGGAAGCAGTATAAGTGAGTGCAAGGGATAAGGTCTCCATGTCAACACATAGCTCTCTGAGACCTCCTATATTCCAGGCCCATGCAACACACTTGCACATTGCAATAAAGAGGTGTATGTGGTCCACTTCAGAGTTCAGAGTTCACAGTCTTGTTCAGAGAGATGGGCAGCATGACCAGGGTGAGTTTGCAGGCTCATAGGAGCTTGATGAGCTGTGGGCAGATGGTCAGGAACAGCTTCCCAGAGAAAATGGTAATTATCCTATTATACTGAGAGCAGAAGAATCAGATAGACTATCTTACCTTTCAACAGGGAGCTGGACAATAGTGTCTTTGGTGAGAGCAATCCCAGCACAGTGTTGGGGAGAGAGGCGAGGCTACAGGCACTGAGTAGTGAGTGAGAAGGATGGAGGTGGACACAGCAAATGCCAACTACTCCTCTTAGATGCTTGACAGGGTCCCTCCCCAGTTTCCCACATGCATGCTTCCAAATGGACTGCATGCTCTGCAAAGGCAAACACTGTTTCCTTCTTTGTCTCCTCATTTCATGCACACACACACACACACACACACACACACACCCCCAAAGACAACCCTATGCTGGGGTAGAATTAGCCATAGATTTAAAGTCAAAAGGCCAGGGTTCAATGTCACTAGCTGGCTATGAGACCTTGGGCAAATCACTTTTCTCTCTCTGAGTCTGCATTTTTTTCCTCTAAAACTTGGGCTCAGTTGTAACCACCTGGTAGGATCATTGTGAGGCTCCAATCAGAAAGTGTCCTACACATCATACGGTAGCCCTCAGATTCAATGTAGAAAACAGCACCGGCAAATGTAAATTAGTTCAACCATTGTGGAAGACAGTGTGGTGATTCCTCAAAGACCTACAGCCAGAAATACCACTTGACCCAGCAATCCCATTACTGAGTGTCTACCCAAAGGAATAAATCATTTTATTATAAAGATACATGCGGCCAGGTGTGGTGGCTCACACCTGTAATCCCAGCACTTTGGGAGGCCCAGGCGGGTGGATCACCTGAGGATAGGAATTCGAGACCAGCCTGAACAATATGGTAACGCCCCGTTTCTACTAAAAATACAAAAATAAAAATAAAAATTAGCCAGGCATGGTGGCATGCACCTGTAGTCCCAGCTACTCGGGAGGCTGAGGCACGAGAATTGCTTGAACCCAGGAGGAGGAGGTTGCAGTGAGCAGAGATTGTACCATTGCACCTGCTCCAGCCTGGGTGATGGAATAAGACTCCATCTCAAAAATAAAAATAAAAATAAAATGATACATGCAAGCGTACATTCATTGCAGCACTATTCACAATAGCAAAGACATGGAATCAACCGAAATGCCCATAAATGATAAACTAGATAAGGAAAAGATGGTACACATATACCATTGAATACGATGCAGACATAAAAAGGAACAAGATCATGTACTTTGCAGGGACATGTATGGAGGTGGAGGCCATTATCCTCAGCAAACTAACACAGGAACACAAAACCAAATACCGCATATTCTCACTTATAAGTGGGATCTGAACAATAAGTACACATGGGGAACAACATACACTGGGGCCTGTTGGGAATGAGAGTGGGGAGAGCATCAGGATAAATAGCTAATGCGTGCTGGGCTTAACATCTAGGTGATGAGTTGACAGGTGCAGCAAACCACCATGTTTTTACTTATGTAACAAACCTGCACATCCTGCACATGTAGCCTGGAACTTAAAATTAAATTAAATTAAAATTAAAAAGAAAACAGCCCCACCACCATCAAGGAAAGCCTCTTCCCAACCTCCAATTCCAGTTCACTAGCTCAGCCTGTCTCATTCCCCTTTTTCTCTCTCCCCTCTCCTCCCTGCCCCTTTCCTCACTTTGCCCCCAACTGTCCTCACCATCCCACCCCATACCTCCAAACTCACAGCGAGAACTGACCAAAGGCCCAGTTATTCATTTACAAAGTCCATGTCCAGAACTGTACCAGCCTCAGCGGTGTGGAACAAATCAGTGTGGCCAGCTCCATTGTGTTGATGCCTCAAGAGATCCAAGCTGGCAGATGGGTTTGGCACATTCTGTACCTGCCAGCCACGCAGAGCCTCCAGCCTACTTCTCACTCGACTCCTTACATGACCCTGGTCAGGTACTGTCCCTTCCTTGGGCTTAAATTCCATAGTGTAATATTAGTAAACTGGGCTAAATGATCCTAAGGACCTTGCTAGCTCTGAAGCACCATGATCTTGCATCCAATTCAGTTCACTCTGTAATAAATAATTAGAATAACTATAGTAATTTTTAAATAGCTAACATTTATTGTGTACTGTATGCTAAGCACTATTCTATGCATTTCATGTGAATGTTTAACATTCATAACACCACTTATCATGCAGACATCATTTACTGCCCCAATTTACAGTGAACTGGAGCTCTGAGAATTAAGTTGATTTATCCAGTCTCAGGCTGCCAAGTGTCCAAGCTGTGCTACTTCCAAGCTGCCCGACCCAGACCTGAGCTCTTAACCTCTCAATGGGCATCCAGGTCGAAAGCAGAATCTCTGGCTCAAGTGCCGACTGCCCAGCTGAGTTTCAGAACTCCACCATGCACCCAACTGCTCCTCCAGGGCTTCTCTATGGATGTGTTGCAGGCTCCGAAATGTCACACAGCCGCGCTGCATCCTCATCCCACACATGCTCCTGCTTGTCCCTGGCATCTGCCATTCTCAATGCCATTCACTAGCCTAAATGATACCTTCGAATCAGAGGAAGGCACCCCTCCCTCCAGGGATACGGGCCCACACCTGGTCTCGGGGACCTGTTAGTGAAGGCACAGTCTATACAGCCCAGAGCAGTGCCCCTGATGCCATCGTCTTCCAATTTACTCGGGGCAGACACTGATATTCATCCTTAATACTTTCTCTCTCTCTCTCTCTCTCTCTCTCTCTCTCTCTCTCTCTCTCTCTCTCTCTCTCTCTCTCTCTCTCTCTCTCTCAAGCTCTCTCTATCCTGTTTCTTCAGGGGGCCAGAGTCTCCAGGGAACAAGGTCCCAGAAATGATGCCATCTCTCACCCTCTGGAAAAAACATGGCCCAGGACAGAAGCCACTGGACTCCCAGACCCCTGCAGAAAGAAGAGGTGTAATGTCAGGACTAGGATGGCGAAGCGCCCAAGCTGACCCCACCAAAAGTGCAGGGTGGTTGAGGTGTTCGCAGACTCGGCTACTGGGGCCACAAGGAAGGGGCTCGGAGGTCCCACTGCCCTTGCATTCCACGGGAAGACCCAGTTGTTAGCATGACCTGAGAGGTTTCTGGGACCACGCCATGGAAAGGCGTCTAGTCCCAGTGTGAGGGGGAAGAGCGGCGCCTGAAGCTCAACTTCCGAGGCTCTGCTGAATCTACCCTTCCTTTAGAGCGCGCAGCCACCAGGTGGCAGCCGAGGCCACGGGCAGGCAGAACAGCGCTCTAAACGGTAGGCCTGCCAGGCAGCAGCGTTCCGAAGGGCTCCCAGGACCTTCAACCAGAAAGAGAGAGAGAGTGAGCATATGCGCATGTGTATGTCTGCGCCCGTGCAGGGAGGAGGGGTGTGAACAGACACTGCTGGACGGATGGCTGGAGTTTAGTCCCTTCCTTCGGGACTCTCCACCACTCCTTCGGCTTCCCTTCTCCTGCCCAGCCCTGTCCTGGGTGCACAGAGAGGAAGTCACTCCATTCCTGCCCTTGAGGAGCTCCCAGACCCGGGGCAGGAGCGGGATGCAGACAACTAGACAGCACCCTGGGGTGAGTGGAGTGAGTGGAGCAGGTGGGGCGGGTGCAAAAAGAGGGAGGAGCAGGGGCTGAAGTTGCCCAGAGGAAGTGCTGAATCCAGGAGTGGGGAAAGGAGCGTCTGGGAAGAAATGGCATCTACGTTGATCATGGAGGGCTTTCTGGCAAGTCTCAGGAGCAATAACAACACGGATGTCATCTCTGTTTCCTCCCAGCAGCTGTGCAAGGAATGTACTACAGAGCCAATTTTACTGGCAAAGGAGGAATGGAGGATCTGAAAGGCTAGGGGATCCCACAGGCAGTGAGGAGCAGGTCTGGAATTTGAACCAATCGGCATGATTCCCAAGCTCAAGCTTTTGGCCACCGTCCGCACTGCCAGGGACAGAAAAAAAAACCTGGGAGGAGAGCCAAGCCAAGCTGGGGAGTCAGGACCTCCCAGCCAGGTCTGGATGGGAGGTAGGTGCCTCCACCCTGGTCCCAGAGCAAGTTCTGCTGGCTTCAGCCACCTCACTTGCCTGTGAAGTTGGGCAAAGAGGCCAGAGCAGACTGTGTGTGATTCTGGCCCCACCCCCAGCACTTCTACCCCCACCTTTACTACCCCTAGGCTGCGGGAAGAGGCTTTGCCCAGCAATAGTCCTGATCTGATGGCTGCTTGAAGCACAATAAACAGATAGTATTTCTGCACATGTCACTCTGAGTATGAGGGCAGTAATCTTGAAACTCCCCTTGACCACCTGACACTCTGGAGATGGAACTCCACAGCCTGTTTTCAAAGCCAGGTCCTGGTTGGCAGCTCCTCTTCAAGTCTAACAGAAGTAAGCAGTGCTGCAGTCTCCCTTCAACTGTGCAGTTGCTGGGTGGAGGCTTTTCTTTCCTGCCTGAGTTTGGGTATTATCTCTAATGTAACCCTATGAAACTTACACGTTTTAGGTGGGAGAGGGGAAAACAAGGTGCGAGCCCTGTTCCAGGAAGAGCAAAAATGTCTTCAACAGTAAGACATCCTGGTCTGAGAGCCAGGGCTTGGGGCAGCCTGTGGTGCTGGCAGAGAGCTGGTGGAAGGGACCACGGAGAGATGATGCCACACACAGAAGTGAGACCAATGAGATCGTGGGAACTGCCCGGCCAAGGGCTGACATCAAGGAAGCTTGGGAGTCAGGGGACAGCTGGGAAGGGAACAATCAACAGAACCAGCTGGAAACTGAAAAGGGATGCAAGGGAGAAAGAGGAGGTGGGTGCTGAGCTCAGGTGGAGGAGGAGGAAGGGAGACAGGACGGAGAGAGGCAGACGTTGAGACAAAAACAGAGGTGGAGAGACCGAGAAACAGGGAGACAGAGATGGATGGAGGCTGGGAAAGACAAAGAGGAGAAAGGCCTGGGCAGGAGAGGTCCTATGTGTGGAGAAAAGGTTGGGAAGAGAGCAGGAAAGAGAGAAGGAGCACAGGGGTTTGGGGGTTCCCACTGGACCCAGCCCACCCCTCCTGCAGGCTGGGTCTCTCCCTTGTCTGCCACTTACAGAGCTCAGGATCCTCTCCCTCAGTGCTGAGGGCGGAGAGCTCGCCTCCAGCCCCGCCCTAGTCCAGAGGCTCCCCCTCCCCAGGCCCTCGGAGGCCGTCCCTGAGACTGGCTGTGCAGCGATAGATGGTGGGGGCCCAGCTGGTGCGTTATCAGCCTTCTCCAGGAGCGCGCCTGAGCCACTCCGTGGCTGCCAGTCTGAGATTAGGCCCCCGGAGGGTCATTAAGCGCCACCCTGGCCTGGGACCAGCCTCCTTTCCCTCCCCGATCTGGCCAGGCTGGCAGGTGGGAATGAGCGATAAGGATTGGGGGTCTCAGCGGTTCTGGGGCCAGCAGCTTCCTGCTCCCAGCCCCCGATCGGGGCAGGAACATGAGGTGAGGGTGAGGGGCTGTAAGGTTAGTGCCAGCCCAGCCCCTGCAGGAGCCCCGTGGGTACCCACTCTCTTAGATCTGCCCATATTGAGCAAGACAGAATGAGAAGGGGGACAAGGAGGCTCTTAGAGAGGCCCTAGACAGCTGCTGGGGAGCAAGGTAAGCCCGGGCAGAAGCAGGCTTCTCCTGGCAAAACCTCACAGGTGTGAGGAGCTGGGATTCACTTGCCACAGGGAGACAGGGAGGGTGGCTCTGCCTTCTGGCCCTGGCAGGCTGGTGGGGTGACCTGACTCGAACCCACTCCCACCCCCCAGGGACAACTGACGGCAGAGCTGGGAGGAAATGTGGCCTCGTGAAAGGAGAATCAGATCCGGCAGCCAGAAGCTTCCCACCAGGAGGCAGGAAAGGAAGAGGGGGCTGTGTGTGCCCTAGCAGAGGCCTGACCCTCTAGGAACCTCTGTCTCTCCTTCAGTGAGTGGAGAAGCGGGGCTGGCTGCTGGCCTGGCTTTGCCCTCTGGTCTAATCAAGGAAGACTTCCCAGAAGAGGAGGAACCTTGGCTGGGTCAAGAAAAAACAATGGGCAGAGTTTAAACGGGCAGAGGTGGGGTGAAAAGGCATGAGTCACAGAAAGCCACGTAAGCAAAAGCCTAGAGTAGAAATCACAAGCTGTAGTTCATTAAGTTGAAGCCCTGAGAGGGGAGGTGACTTGTCTCAAGACACACAGAAAGGCAGGGATAGGCCTGTAGCAAAGCTGCTGCTCCCCCACCCCCAGGCCTCTTCCCTCTGCTGCTGTCTGCATCCTAAACCCAATGAGGTGAGAAGAGATTCTTTCCGTTTAAGATGAGTCTTCCCCAGTGGTACTTGGTGAAGCCTTAGAATAGCAAAAGAATGGCCATAACATGGAACAAGGGGGCTGTGACAGGTTGAGGCAAGTGGCAAAGGGAGACCTTTGGGACAAGGTGGATGGCCTCCTACCTTCTGGCCCCACTTCTCTGGATCTGGGAATTATCCTGGGTGAGTCCGTCTCAGATTATCACCCAGGACAGAGACAGAAGCTGTTCCCATAAGGCCAACAGTCACAGAGGTGAGGGGCCTCCAGGTTCCGCCAGCCAGGCAAGGCGTGCCCCCCCTCTGCCCTGCTCCTACTAGGACCCAGTTTCCTGATCCTCCCGTCCCTACCCCGACTCCCACTCCAGGACTGGGCGTTGGGCGAGGCAGGCATAGGCAATGACTGGGCTGTCCTCCAGCTCTGCCGTGAGACTGGCCAAATCTTCCATGGAGAGAAAGCTCAGCTCAGAGAGGACAGCAGCTTTCCCAAGCTCACACACAAGTTGGCAGAGGACCCAGGACTCACATCTGGGCTTCCTGAGTCTCAACCCAAGACTCCTTCCTGACACTTCCTATGCCAGAGCCAGCACAGAGGGGCCACCAGAGGGAGACAGACTAGATCTGTGGGAACCCACAGTGACACCTCCAGCACAGAGGCAAAGGGTGAACGGCACTGTGCAAGGAAAAGCCCAGAGCCTCAGGGATGAAGGGTGCTTTGGGGGCGGGGACTGGAGCAAGGGTAGAGTGGGTGAGCTCCCCGGCCCATGGGCCCCTGACATCCTCTTCCTTCCCTGCATACATGAAACTGATCAGCACTGGGGGCACCTAGCTCATATCAGGGTCTGCCCTGCCCTGCCCTGCCCTGCCCTGGGAAGCCATGCCCGGCGGCTCTGGTTGAAGAAAGGGTTTGGCCTGAGGGGGCAAGAAACACCCCACTGGCAGAAATGGGCTCACCTGTCCTGGTCTTCCTGCCTCCCAATTCTCCCACGTGTCATCAGACACTCCCATTTGAGGGTGCTTCACTCTCTCAAACACCAGAAAAGGCACCAACCCTCTCTTACCCTCACCCTGGCCACACACTCTCAGCCCCTCCCCAGCCTGGGCCCCCTCGGTCCCAGCTGCCCTGTGGGTACAGGGGCTTCCTGGATAATCCCCTAAAGCCACTATGACAAGTCGGAAGACGATTGTCGTGATTCAGAAAGCAAGATGGGGACTCACTGGAAGCCTGAGGGGCTGTTGGTGGGCCTCAGCCTCAGAAATACAAAAAGTCTTTATTTCACAGGATTTGGGGCCGCTTCCGCAGTTATGGGGAAGGACGTGCGAGCAGGATGGGAGGTGCTGAGCTGACTGTCCTCTCCAGAAGGCTCTTCTGAGCTGAGCGGGAGACCCCAGGGCCACAGCTGATCCCCAACCTAGACACAGTCTGAGCTCCAACCTTGGCTGGCTATACTTCAGGGGAGGGAAGGGCCGGCGTCGGGCTAGAGGGAGTCGGCCCACTATTGCAGATTCCACACAAAGAAGGAGGGGGCTTGGGTAGTAGCACTGGACATCCATCCCAGGTGCCTGGGAGTCTTGGGGTTGGAGCCACAGACAAGGTTACATCGGGGTGCTGCGGACCTTGCCTTCCTCCTCGGGGACATTCTCATAGGCATTCTCATGCTCACTGGACCTGAAAGAAGAAGGCATGGGCCTGGTGGGTCATCACTCCTCCCATTCTATCCCCTTCTCCCTGCCCCATCCTGCACTTGTGACAGCAATAGCTTCCAGAATAAATGCTTGACTCCCAGAAGGGGATCCACCTGACTACATCTGGGCTTATGCATCTGAGTCTGGAGGCCTCTCAGCATCCCCTCCCTGACACCTATCTCCCTCCTCCTGTGGACTGCTCCACCAATGGGTCCTACTGAGCCCATCCCCCATGGAGCCCATCCCCCACAGATCCCATGCTCCACTAAGCCCATTCCCCAATGAGCTCCATCTCCCACTGAGCCCATCCCCCACTGAACCCATCCCCCACTGAATCCATCCCCCACTGAGTCCATCCCCCACTGAGTCCATCCCCCCACTGAACCCATCCTCCATTGAACCCATCCCCCACTGAGTCCATCCCCCACTAAGCTCCATCCCCCACTGAGTCCATCCCCCACTAAGCTCCATCCCACACTGAGCCCATCTCACACTGAGCCCATCTCCCACTGAGCCCATCCCCCACTGAGTCCATCCCCCACTGAGCCCATCCACCACTGAACCCATCCCCCACTAAACCTATCTCCCAACAAGCTCCATCCTCCACCAAGCTCCATTCCCCACTAAACCCATCCCCCTCTGAGCTCCATCCTCCACTGAACCCATCTCCGCTGAGTCCATACCCCACTGAACCCATCCCCCCACTGAACCCATCCCCCCACTGAACCCATCCCCCACTGAATCCATCCCCCACTAAACCCATCCCCTACTGAGTCCATCCCCCACTTAGTCTTTCCCCCACTGAGGCCATCCCCCACTGAACCCATCCCCCACTGAACCCATCCCCCACTGAGCTCCATCCCCCACTGAGTTCCATCCCCACTAAACCTATCTCCCAGCAAGCTCCATCCTCCATCTGAAGCTCCATCCTCCACCAAGCTCCATCCCCCACTGAACCCATCCCCTACTGAGTCCATCCCCCACTTAGTCTTTCCCCCACTGAGGCCATCCCCCACTGAACCCATCCCCCACTGAACCCATCCTCCACTGAACCCATCCCCCACTGAGCTCCATCCCCCACTGAGTTCCATCCCCACTAAACCTATCTCCCAGCAAGCTCCATCCTCCATCTGAAGCTCCATCCTCCACCAAGCTCCATCCCCCACTGAACCCATCCCCTACTGAGTCCATCCCCCACATAGTCCATCCCCCACTGAGTCCATCCCCCACTGAGTCCATCCCCCACTGAACCCATCCCCCACTGAGCTCCATCCCCTACTGAACCCATTCCTCACTGAGTCCATCCCCCACTGAGTCCATCCCCCACTGAACCCATCCCCTACTGAGTCCATCCCCCACTTAGTCCATCCCCCACTGAGTCCATCCCCCACTGAACCCATCCCCCACTGAGCTCCATCCCCTACTGAACCCATTCCTCACTGAGTCCATCCCCCACTGAGTCCATCCCCCAGTGAGCCCATCCCCCACTGAGCTGTATCATCTACTGAGCTTTCCCCTCACTGAGTCCCTCACTCATTTGTCCCTTCCTCCACTGAACCCCTTGTGCCCATGGTACCCACTGCCCTATGAGTCCCCTCCCCTGCGCTGAACCCTACCCTCCCAAGTCTCTGTCCCCTTTCGGAGCCCTCGCCCCACACAGAGGCTGCGTTTCCCCCACAGAGCCCTGCGATTCTCACAAAGCCCGCATTGCCTCACTAGCTTTTGCCCACATGAGTCCCGGTCCTCCCCAGCCACCTCCCCCTAGCAGGTTCTCCTTAGGCCCTGGGAGCACACACAGGGCAGCCATGCACTGCACCTCACCTGAAACTGGTCACCATTGAAGAGTACCTTCCATCCGTTCCCACCAGGACTCCATCTGCCTTGTTTCCGACGGTCAGGATCATGTGCGCAGGCTCCCTGGGGACGGGACTCATCAGTGGGGCTCCTCAGTGGGGCCCTCCTCATCCAAGCAGACCCTATTCTGGGTCCTGGTTCTCACAAGCCCGAAGGCCAGCAACTGCCCTTCCCAGAGCTGTGTGCAGCGGGGCCTGTCAGTCACGGCTTCTGGCCCCACCCATGGGGTCTCACACTTTCTCCCCACTCCATGGTGGTGGGCCAACTAATTGCAAAAGACTTATCCTGAGTCCAAAGCCCTCAGTTCAGCCTCCACAGCAGGCCCTGCAGGATGCAGTGTCTGCCTCAAATTTCCCCCGGTCGTGCCTTGGGCAGTGGGCACAGATGTGGTTGGTGGCCCTTCAGGCAGAGCTGGGGCAGGTGGAGAAAGCCTATCTGAAGAGCATCCAATGAAAAGCTCCTCACCTCTTACTCAAGTTTAAACCCCCTGCAATGTGGGCTCTCCCTGAAACCTCCCAGAAGCTGCTCTCACGAGGGTCACAGGGAACCGAACACCTGCTCATTTCCTTAGACATCCCACAGGCACCCCAGACTTCATACGTCTCCAATTAAACAGTTGCCCCTACATTTGCTCGTCCTCCTGTGTTCTGGGCCTTGGTGAGTGATCCCCCATGAGAAACCTCGATGCCATACCTGCCTTCCTCCCGTCGGGTCCACTGCTGCCTGTGACCACCAACTCCCAGGGTGCCTACCTCCTAGACAGCGCTCTTCACTTCATCCTCTTGGCCACCGCTACAGTCCAGACCCCCTCCTGACCTCATGCCGGCCCCCTCACTGCTCTCCAGGCCTGCAGACTGGAGACTGCCCCACCGCCACCGTGCATATGCCGCCGTAAGGCAGCCAGGGTCATTCTGCTAAGGCCGTGTCTCATCCCGAAACTGGCTTAAAAACTTATCACGGAGGCAGGGCACGGTGGCTTATGCCTGTAATCCCAGCACTTTGGGAAGCCGAGGCAGGCAGATCACGAGGTCAGGAGTTGGAGACCAGCCTGGCCAACATGGTGAAACCCATCTCTACTAAAAATACGAAAATTAGCTGATAGTGGTGTCAGGAGCCTGTAATCCCAGCTGCTCAGGAGGCTGGGGCAGGAGAACCACTTGAACCCAGGAGGCGGAGGTTACAGTGAGCCGAAATCAAGCCTCAAGCCATTGCACTCCAGCCTGGGCAACAAGAGCAAAACTCCAGCTCCAAAAAAAACCAAAAACAAACACAAAAAATAACAAAAAAACAACTTGTCACTGGATTCCTACTCACTTAGGTAAAGCCCAAAGCTCAGGTCATTCGTGTGCAAGAGCCTGGTTGGCCTGGCCTGCCCACCTCACCAGCCTCATCTCAGGTGTCTCCATCCCTTTCTCCACCCACTGAGCCACTGGTGTTTCCTCAGCAACCCTGCATGGGGCTAGCACTCAAGCCACCAGGCCACCTTTGTGAGATCTGGGAAGAAATGCCCTTGGGACAGAGGCAGCCTTGCCTGAGGGTCCTAACCTAGTGAGTGCAGACTGAGTTGGATTTCAGCCCACCCGCTCTTCACCTGTGTGTGTCTGTCCCCAGCAGCCCTGGTGCCATACCCCTAACTCAGGACCTGGATGTACCCTTCCCTCAACCGCAGTGCTCTTCCCACGCCACTCTATCCTGGTAGTGACTCCTCCTCGTTCTTCAAGTTTCAGGATAAACGTGCAATGGGGAAGCCTTCTCTGACCACCCCAGACCGGGTCAGGCCCTGCAGTGTCCTCTGCACTCTCCCTCAGCAGCAACTCTTGAACTTCTGACAGCTCACTGTAGTCTGAGCCTATGAGGGCAGGAGGTGTGTCTGTCCCATGCCCTCTCTGTACCACAGCTGACCCACCAGGAGGGACCACCCCCTCTAGAGGTCCTTACAGCCCCCATCACAGGCTGGGCTGCTATCCTGGCTCTGCAGAAACACAAAGACTCCAAGAAGAGAAGCCGTTTCTCCAAAGCTCACAGGGAGCGGGCACCAGAGCTGTGGGGCCCACAGAGCCCAGGTCTGGGAGCCAGCAAGCCTAGGCTCTCATTCCGACTGTCACCAACCCACCCTATGACCTTGAGCCTCAGTTTCCCTTCCACACACGGAGAGGTTTGGACACAGGGTTTCTGAGGGCCTCCTCACTGCTACTAGAGCAAGAGCAGTGGTCCTGGGCCCACCCTGCCTGCTCAGGGGCCCTTGGGCAGCACTCACGGTTCCTCCTGGCACCAGAAGTGGTTGACTGCAAAGGCGATTGCCACGAGGACCAGGAACACGGCCACCGCGATGAGGCCCTGCATCCAGGGCTGAAGGTTCCCCAGGCCTAAAAAAGGGAGAGGGGCTGTAGCAGACGGGGCCACAGTGGGGCTGCATGTGCAGGAGAGCGAGGGGGCCTCACTCCCCAAGGACCCCACCTGTGCTGAAGGCCCTCAGCCAGCTGCCAGGACGAAGGAGACATTCTGGCGAGGCAGGGGTGGGATATGGCCCATCTGACCCACTCAAGCATCTTAAGCTCCACTGAGCTTAGGAAAAGGAGGGAGTTGGAGGAACGACAGAGGCTCAGAAAGAAAGGAGTTGGAAGGAGTGAGAAGCCAAGGAGGGAAGAGCCTCAGAGTGCTGTATCTGAGATCTAGGCATCCCAGAGCCTCTTTCCCTCCACAAGGGGGGTCACATGCAGGGCTCAGGGAGCACCTGGGCCCCAGGGACAAAAAGGCAGCCCCCTGGACAGCCAACCTAGGCCTTGCAGCTGGGAGTGGCTCCCAGAAGGCTGAGGAGGACCCAGAGCTGACAAGACTGGTCTGGGATCTAGAAGATCCTGTTCTGTAGCGAGAGGTTTCTCTGATGGTAAGTGTATGAGAGTGGGAGACTCTCAGGGCTGCTCAGCTGGGGAGATCTGCGGTGCCTGGGGTACCCAGAGAGAGGAGTGGACCAGGACATCTTTCGATGAAAGGAGGGGTGAGCTCTTCTCTGGGTCTTGGGGACCAGGAAAGAAGCCTCAAAACCTGAGCTGCTTTTGGTTCCTCCAGCTGGGTGCCCAGGGACTAGGGTCAGAGATTAAGTTGAGGCCCCAACCATGCACCCTTCTCTATTTTTTTTATTTTTTAATAGAGACAGGGTCTTACTATTTTGCCCAGGCTGGTCTCAAACTCCTGGGCTCAGGCGATCCGGCCTTGGCCTTCCAAAGTGCTGGGATTACAGGCATGAGCACCAGGTCCCTTCTCTGCTTTTTGATCCTTGACACCAACACAGTCCCTCAAGATTTCCCTGAAGTCCCTGCCTTCAGGCCCCTGCTTCCCCAAAGGACTTTCCTCCTCCCCAGCATCACTGCACTCCATGAGCCTGCAGGAGCTCAGCCCTGCAGAGAAAAGACCGTCAGCAGGGAGAGGTCCCAGGACAAAACACAGGTCAGCGGGAGGCTTCGGAGGGGTCCTGCCTCCAGGCCAGAATACCTGCATCCCTGTATTTTGAGGGACCCAGGCTGGACATCAGTAAACCTTCCTCTGGCTCACTCCTGCTCAATTGTCCTCCTTTGAGTCTACCAAAAGCTGTCCTGCTGCAGTGGAGGCCTGACCTCTTCTCCGAGCCTGGCAAATATTGGGAAGGAGGAAGGAGGCTAGGCACTCTCTGGCCTGTAGTGAGGTCAGACCTCACTTATCTCCAGGGGAAGCAGAAGACACACAGTGTGATTATCCTCGGTTCCACACCTGCCAAAAGCAGTGTTTGGAGTCATTGCTTCCCTAGGGGCTCAGACTGCTCCCTCAGGTCAGCGGTTGCTCAAGCATGGGGAGTTAGGGTTCAACCCTTGGAGGCCCCTCCCTGTTTCCTCCTAGACCCCGCAGCCAATTCCCTCCAGTCACCCCAGGGACCACAGTCCCTGCTCCTCCTCCCATGTGGGGTTAGCACATACAGCAAAGGGCAGTGCCTGGGGCAGGAGAAAGGTGGTCTGAGCCCTGTCCTTTCTTGCCCTGCTGTGTGACTCAACCTCTCTGGTCTGCAGTTCCCCAGAGGGTTCCCAAGACCCGGGAGACAGAGTTGAAGCAGACACACATGAGAGCTTGGGGTGGGGGTGGGAGGGGAGCTCTGGAAGCATCTTTGCCAGTCCCCTCTGGACCAAGTCCCACCTGCAGAGTCCCCAGACTCTGGCTGCAGGTGCAGCCTGACAGTGTAGAATGAAAGCCAGACCTTGGCTGTGTTGCTTCACCAGGTGCAAAGCCCTTCTACACCCCTGACCTGGCAGCAGCCCCAGGAGGTGGGCAGGGTGGGGCTTATTGTTCTCATTTTATGGGTGAGAAAACTGAGTCTCAGAAAGGGGCAGTGATTTGCTCAAGGTCACACATCAATTCAGGCAGAGCAGGACGAAGAGCTCAGATATTTGGGGGAGTCACACTGGACACCGTTCTCTACCCAAGCCCAAGAGGCTGAGACAAAGCCCAAGCCTTTGAGGGGTAGCTTGGGCCCCATTCTCACCCGCCTTGTATCCCCGGGCCCCCTGTACTCAGGACCCAGCCACCCCTTGGGCAATGCCTGCTCCTGCTCTGTTCCTCCCCAAGATCCTAGAACCAACATTTCCCTGCTGCTGCCACTTTTCACTCGTTGAAAACAAGTGACAGGCAGAGACTTGGTTCAGAGGTCTCTGTCTTGGGACATTCTTTCAGCTAGCCCAGTCCCTGCTCCCCCTCCAAACTCTAAGTATCAAGGCCCTGGGGAGGGGAGCCAGAACACCACCCATCCGCCCCTCGGGCTCCAGTGCCCAACCCTCTCCTCCTGAGCTACCTTGCTGACAGCTGGCAGGTGGCACTGCCGTGAGCAGGCCCAGAATGAGCAGGCTGAGGGCCAACATGGCTACAGCAGCTGGTAGCCTTGCTTCTGGCCGCCGGTGTCTGGGCTCCTGGAGCTGCTGTGGCGTCTGTTGGTGTCCGCCTGAAATCAACCTGGGCTCAGTCTGGCCCTGGAGGAGAGGAGCTAGGAAGGAGGAAGGCGAGGGAGGGAGGAGAAATGAAGACGGGGCGTTGGAGAGAACCTGCCCTCCCTCCCATGGTAATGAGCTGCCAGGCCTGGCCTCCCCTGGCCGGTGCCCAGCTCACTTGTGCTGGCATTCGAGGTCATCTTACCGGGGCCAGCTAAGGAGGTGGGTATGAGGACCAAGCAGATGTGGGAGAGCCCCAGCCTCACCTCCATGCCCTGAGCTCCCTTTTCCTGGCAGTGGGGCTGGATTCTAGGGAAAGGGGTGACCATAGTCGCTCCTGCCTTGACTGAGCCCAGTGGGCGGGGCTTCTTGGAAGGCTGACAGTGGGATTAAGAAATGTGCTGGCTGGCTCAGGAGCCTGGGGAAAACCCCAGAAGCCCAGAGAAGGCTCAAAGCTGCCAGACTCCCCTGAGAGCCTAGCCTATTTCCTGTTCTCCCCCTCACCTGCCCCTACCCCACCAAGCCAAACCCTGGGACTCTAATGCTGGGACACACCACGGCTTCAGTGCCTTCCACGCCCTGGCCCAGCCCAGTAGCTTCCTAAATCCACCCCTTCCTGCAAAGATCTCCAAAGAGAACCTGAAGGTCCCAGTCCCCAGCTTTCACAGCCCATGCCAAAGCCCTGACCCAGCCCAGCTGACCTAGGCCCAGTTCGGTTCTTCCTCTTGGCTTGGCCCCAGATGTGGTCCCTGGAAACCGGGCAGGGCCTCAAAACAAGATACCGGCTTGGTCAGAGGCTTCAACACCCAACTTCAGATCCATCTCCACCCATGGCAGAGGACAAAATGGGCAAACACAGCCTGCTGTGGGGGACAAAGGACGGACACCCCAGGTGGCAAGGTGCGATCTGGGGCCCAGAAGCCCTGGGCCCACCACCCTCGTAGCCAAAAGCAGCATTGAGGGAGGCACACCTAGCCCCTGGAACAGGGAGGCCCTGGAGCCAGAGCCCTCCAAAAAGGCAAAAGTCTCCCCAGGATCATGTGGTGTCCACCTGGCCCTCCAACTCAGGGACTGAGAGTGGCCAGAGTTCCTGTGCAGACCCCTGACCAAGGGTCATGCTGGTCTCCTTGCCCCAGCCCCACCCCAGAAGTATGGGAAGCTGAGATGCTGACTCCCTAGAAACGAGCGGGCCAACTGGAACAAAATCTCATCAGAGACGGAAGGTCCCTAGGAGCCAGCGCCTGAATTGAAGGCCCCTCCACAGCCTGTCTTTCCTGAAGCCACCAAACTCCTATTCATCAGGCCTCCTTGGCAGCCCTTCCCATGGCAGGATGATTCTGCCTTCATGTTTCAGCGGGAGCACTCAGACATCGTGCCTCGGGCCTGCTTCCTGTGTGTGTGGGGGGTGTGTGTGTGTGGGGGGGGGGGTGGTGGGGGGATGTGTGTTCACATGCGTGTGCAGTTGGGCCCACTGCCATCCAAAGATGGAGTATCTCAAGGTGATCTGGGGGAACTTTGCTTGGAGTTGAGTGATGCCTCCCAAATATGTATATCCTGTCCTCCCTCCCACCCCCAACTTGGTGCCCTCAGAATCTTCTAGCACAGACTGGAGTAAGCACTGTGCATGTTAATGAACAGCCAGAGAATCACTGATTGGAACGTAAGGAATGGGGCTGAATTTAGCAAACATCTACTGGTGACTTCTCCAAGAATTTTAAGGAGGGGAGTCACGTGGTCAGTTTTGCGTTTGGGAAAACACCTCTCCATGTAGTGTGGAGAGGGAAAGGGGCATGCCAAGGCTGGAGAAGAGGAGTCCGGGGATCTGCTATAGTGGCCACAACACCAGTGCCTGGACCTGGGCAGGGAGTGGCTGTGGGAACCGATCTGAGCCCTGTTGAGGAGGTAGAGAAGCCGGGGGGTGGCTGCTGGAACACAGTGCTGAACTGGGAGTGGGTACAGGCGGGAGGCAGGGGTGCAGGTGACTCCCAGGTTTCTGGCGTAGGCAGCTGGGTAGATGCTGGTGCCTCAGTAGGGGCCAGAGCAAGTTTGGGGGATGGGAGGATTGACGAGCTATAGATTTTGAGGTATTATGCTTGCAGTGCCTGTGGACTTTCCAGAGGGAGACGTCTGGAAGGCTGCAGAATCCCTGGGTCTGGAGTGGGGCATCTGGGAGCCGTCTGCGGCACAGGGATGGTAACTGAGGCCTGGGAGCTCCTGGTCTCCCCATTGTGTGTAGTGGGGGTAGGGGTGTCAAGAGGAGAGCATAGAAAGAAAGAGACACGGCCCCAACACGTAAAGGTCTTTCAAAGGAAGAAGGGGCAGGAGGAAACAGGAGGAAGCAACCCCAGAAAAGTGGGGTGTCCCAGGAGCCTAGCAAGGAGAGACTTAAGAAAAGGAGGGTGGGGGTCACAGCTGTGCCACTCCCTCCAACCAGTGCCATCAGCACTCGAGTCCCAGGTTCTGCCTTCCTCACCCCAGTATCCGCCACTTCCCTGAAAAACCCAGGGAAAGGAAAGGATCCCCTGGGCTGTGCTTCAGCAGTGGTGGGGGAAGGGGATGAGCAGGAAGGACATCAGGTGACCAACAGGAGGAAAACATACCTCCTGGGTCAAAGTCCCAAGCTTTAGAGCAAAACAAGTTGTTCCAGAAAAGAGGGGGCATGGGTGGACACTTGGCTTTGAGGCTGGCCCCTCCTCCCTGGAGGTCTTCACACGGGTGGAGGGTCATCTCTCCAGCTGTATGAACACAGCCCTGATCTCCATGGTAACAAGGTGGGCCCCCCTACTGGTCTGGCTTGGGCCCAGGGACTAGACTAAGGTCTCAGCAGTCCCACAGGGCTGCACCGTGTGTCCATCAACGTTCAGTTCCTCCTTCCTGTTCCAGCCCAGCTGTCACCCAGAACCATCAGGCGCCTTAGACAAGCCCTCCATCCAGCTAGACCTTATGCGATTGCCCTTCAGAAAAGCCAAAGTGGGCCTGGACTGTTTCCAGGAGTCTCCTTCCTCCCAACCCCATCTTGTCAGCCATTCCACTCACTGCCAGCAGGTGGCAGTGTCTAGTTCCAATCCCAGACTGAGGCGTGCAGGGAGCCAGTTTGCTGCTGAAGATTCTGCAACCTCCCCTCCCTCCAGCCCCGACTTTTGCCCGCCTCCAGGGGTGGTCTGAAGAAAGGGACGGTGCACAGTGACATGTAAATAGTCTGGGAACAGCATACAGGGCGTGCTCAGGGCTCTGACGGTGGACTACGTTGGTGGACTACATTGGTGGACTACATTGTTAAGGAAGGCATCCTGGAGGAGGTGATGCTGGCAAAGTTAGCCAGAGTGTTGTACTGGGCAGACAGCCTGGGGAGAGGAATCCAGGCAAAGAGCTTAGCCTGAGAAAAAGTACAGAGAACATTCAAGAAGCGTGTTTAGAACACAAATATAAAAGCTTTCTTTACTATTTTTTATTTTATTTATTTATTTTATTTTATTTTATTTTTTGACGGTGTCTCTCTCTGTCACCCAGGCTGGAGTGCAGTGGTTCAATCTTGGCTCACTGCAACCTCCGCCTCCTGGGTTCAAGCGATTCTCCTGCCTCAGCCTCCTGAGTAGCTGGGATCACAGGCACCCGCCACCACACCAAGCTCATTTTTGTATTTTAGTAGAGATGAGGTTTCACTATGTTGGCCAGGGTGGCCTCAAACTCCTGACCTCAGGTGATCCACCCACCTCGGTCTCACAAAGTGCTAGGATAACAGGCGTGAGCCACCGTGCCCAGCTCTTTACTCATTCTTATAATACTTCATCTTGTTAATATCATTGCTGTAAGCTGGAGAGCTCCTGGAGACCTTGTTTTATTCTTTCAAACATATCTTGCTTAAGCCCTTTTATGGCATTCATCGGCCCTTAAAATAATATGCAAACTTCTTTGCATGGGTTTGAGGGCCCAGGCAATCTTCCCTTACCCACCTCTCCAGCCGGGTCTGGCCCTGGAGCCTCCTGTCACTTCCTAACAAAAGCCAAGCTCTTTCCGACATCAGAAACTCCTCTCCACTTGCTCTTTTCTCTGCCTGGAACACTCTTCCACTCCTATTTGCCCAGCAAGCTGATCTTCCTTTACATCCCTTTCTCCAAGAACACTTCTTCACTTCCATTCTCTTCCATCTGAAGTCACTCCCTTCTACGAGTCTCCTTTGCTCATCTCCTCACAACCGTGATCACGAGTTGCAATTACACACTGATTTGTATGCTTACTCATTTATTAATTGTCTCCATGGAGGGAAGGTATCATGTCTATCTCTCCCTTACCACCCAGTACGGAGCACAGTGCCTGAGTACACACTGGACACACATTTTATGAAATTAAATGTCAGTATATGCAGTGCCTACCACCGGCCTGACAAAGAGCAGAAGCTCAGAGAAAGGTTGTTCAATGAATAAAACATTTGATCTGTAGTTGAGTCCTTGTCTCTCTCCACTCTCTAGCTGTGGGGCACGGACTGTGTCTGATTCATCTCGGTATGTGAAGGAGAAGACATGGCCACCATTCCTCTGACAGTTGGAGCTGTTCAGCCTGCAATGAGGATGAGCTGGAGGGTGAGCTCTCCATCCCTAGACAAGTAAGAGCAGAGGCCATGGACCGGGTCACCCAATGAGGTGTCTGCAAAAGGGGTCTGTCTTAGTCTCTTTGTACCACTTTAACAAAATATCCTAGACTGGGTAATTTATAAAGAACAGAAATTTACTTTTTGACAGTTCTGAAGAATGGGAAGTCCCAGATCAAGGCACCAGTAGGCTTGGCATCTGGTGAGAGCTGCCCTCTGCTTCCAAGATGACACATCTTACTGTGCCCTCACACGGTGGGAGGGATGGAAGGGTGAAAGGGACCAGGACACTCCCTTCAACCCCGTTTTTGAGAACACTAATCCATTCACAGGGGTGAAGCCCTCCTGACTTAACCTCTTTCCAAGAGGTCCCAGCTTTTAATAAACCCTTGGGGTTTAAGGGTTATTTTTGTGTTTGGTTTTGGTTCTCTTTGAGATGGAGTTTTTGCTCTCCTTGCCCAGGCTGAAGTGCAATGGCGTAATCTCGGCTCACTGCAACCTCCCCCTCCTAGGTTCAAGTGATTCTCCTGCCTCCACCTCCTGAGTAGATGGGATTACAGGCCCCCACCACCATGCTCAGCTAATTGGGGTTTAAGTTTTAACATATGAATTTTAGAGGGACATACACTGAAACTGTAGCAGGGTTCTAGCCCTTCCAGTTCTGGAGCCTGTGATCCTGTGACTCCGTTAACAGACTATGAGATCTTTTCATATATTAATAAGGTCCCAAGGAAGCAGCTGGTTAGGACTGTGGTGAGCCCCTCTCCTATCAGACTTAAAATTTCATTCACCTGGCTCCCCTTCATGTAACACTCCCTTCCCAGAGGGCCATGGACAGAACTCTAGCTTATGAACATGGACAGGGAAACATTACATTTGTATTTCACTAACCTCTAACTAAATTTATACCACTTTCAGCTGGGTGTGGTGGCTCACGCCTGTAATCCCAGCACTTTGAGAGGCTGAGGCGGGTGGATCACCTGAGGTCAGGAGTTCAAGACCAGTGTGGCCAACATGGTGAAACTACGTCTCTACTAAAAATACAAAAATTAGCCAGGCATGGTGGTGGGTGCCTGTAGTCCCAGCTACTGGGGAGGCTGAGACAGGAGAATCGCCTGAACCCAGGAGGCAGAGGTTGCAGTGAGCCGAGATCACACTATTTCACCCCCGCCTGGACGCCAAGAGTGAAACTCCACCTCAAAAAAAAATAAAAATAAATAAAATTTACCATTTTTTTCCATGGGATGAAGGCAACAAACCACAGACTGTCTATGATATTTTCATATCACCATATAATTATTGCAGATATCTGGATATATCTTATGCTCACCACTATAGAAGTACAATAGTCATTGGACCTTCCACAAGATCTTGTTGTTGAATACATTATAAATGGACACATAAATCACTATATTACAAACTTATATTTTTAATATTTTGATAAGTACATCTCAAGGTAACTGACTTCCTTTGCAATGCTATGCATTTTATGTTATGCACTTAAAAACATTATTGTGAGAGGCCGGGCATGGTGGCTCACACCTGTAATCACAGTACTTTGGGAGGTGGAAGAAGGCGGATCATCTGAGGTCAGGAGTCTGAGACCAGCCTGGGCAACATGGCGAAACCCCATCTCTACTAAAAATAACAGAAATTAGCCGGGAGTGGTGGCACATGCCTATGGTCCCAGCTACTCAGGAGACTGAGGCAGGAGAATTGCTTGAACCTGGAAGGCGGAGGTTACAGTGAGCTGAGATCGTGCCATTGCACCCCGGCCTGGGTAACAGAGTGAGACTCGGTCTCAAAAAATATGTTAATTTAATTTAATTTGTCAATAAATAAAAATATTACTGTGAGAAGGGGTCCTTAGGCTTCATCAGACTGCCCAAGGGTTCCATGGCACAAAGAGGGTTACGTCCTGGCTCACCAGGAACCTAAGGCATATCTGCTCAAAACAATGCCATGTGATCCTAAGGTCGGATCTGGAGAAAGATTGGCAGCTCTCTGGACAGACACTTTCTGGAGCACAGAGCTAGGCTCTATGATCAGATTGAATGGGTGCTTACTCCCACAGGGGCTCCAGTGTCTGGGAGCTGTAAGGGGCAGAAAGCACCAGCCCAGAGCCAGCTAAGCCAAGGAATGCACTGGCTATGACTCCTGGGTCCTAGGCGACCCCACTAGGCTGGGGAGATTTATGGCCAGGACCCCACAGTGGGGAAAGATCAATCAACCCATCCTGCCGCCCACTCATCCAGCCAAGAAATTCAAGGGTTGGCCCCCTGCCAGAAGCCCAGCCCGCCAGCAGAGGTCCCAAAGCCAAATCTTACCCTGCTGGGTCCAAGCACAGCCTTTCCCTACCCAGGGCTCCAGGCCAGCAGTGGAAGCAAGCTGGGAGTACTGGGTTCTAGAGTCACTATCTCTTCAAGCCTGAAAGCTCATTCTAAATGATGTAATCTTGCTCCTTATTTTTCAACTGGGGAAACTGTGACCCAGAAATGGACAGTCATCAACTAAAAGTCACAGAGCAAGTCAATGGGAGAGATGGGGCTAAACCCCAAGGGTCCCTATGTCCAGCCCAGGGTCCAGTCCCTCTGTCAAGCACCTGCTATTGGTCAGTTTCTTAAATAATATCCTAGCTTTCTTTCATTCATTCACTCAACACGTGTTTAGTGGCTACTATGAGACTGGAAATACAGTAGCCCTTATTTGAAATATTTGGGACCAGAAGTGTTTCCGATTTTTGATTTTTTTTCTGATTTGGAAATATTTGTATACACATAGTGAAATATCTTGGGGATGGGACCCAAGTCTGAGCATAAAATTCCTTTGTTTCCTATACATCTTATACACATAGCCTGAAGGTAATTTTTAGAATATTTTAACTAATTTTGTGTATGAAACAAAGTTTTGACTGTGTGGTTTTTGTTTGGTTGGTTTTGGTTTTGGTTTTTTTGTTTTTTGTTTTTTGACTCAGAGTTTCACTCTTGCTGCCCAGGCTGGTCTCAGACTCCTGAGATCTCGGCTCACTGCAACCTCTGCCTCTCGGGTTCAAGCGATTCTCCTGCCTCAGCCTCTTGAGTAGCTGGGATTAGGCGCACAGGCGTGCACCACCACACCTGTCTAATTTTGTATTTTTTAGTACAGACAGAGTTTCTCCATGTTGGTCAGGCTGGTCTTGAGCTCCCAACCTCCGGTGATCCATCCACCTTGGCCTCCCAAAGTGCTGGGATTACAGGCATGAGCCACTGTGCCCGGCCTTGATTGTGTTTTGTCTTTGACCCATCACATGAGATCACATGTGAAATTTTCCACTGGTGGCATCATGCTGATGCTCAAAAAGTTTCGGATTGTGAAGCATTTCAGATTTCAGATTTTTGGATGAAGGATGCCCAACCTGTAGAGAATAAGATCAAGATTACATTATACAGTTTTGTAATTACAGTTGCAGTAAATGTTTTGAAGGGAAGGTACAGGTGCTAAAAGTACATAAATGAGTTTACCATCTAGTCTAGGAAGTCAGAAAAATGTAGTATGAAGCCTAAGATTCATTCATTGAGCAATTAATTATTGAGAGCCTCCTGTGGACCAGGCACTGTTCAAGATGCTAGGGATACAGGAATGAGCAAAACAAAGCCCCTGCCTTTATAGAAATGACATTCTAGAGGGGTCAGCCAGGAAACAGACAGATAAAACAGTTCCGATGGCAATATGGAAAAGTCCAGGATCAGGAAAATGGTGGGGGCTGCAAGAAGAGGGTGTGCTATTTTATACAGATTCTCAGGGAAGGCACCTCTAAGAAGTGACATTTGAGCCAAGAGTTGAACGTGAGGAAGTAAGACATTCAGCCGTGGATGGGAGAAGACCCCAGGCAAGGAGACAGGCAAGTGCAAAGGCCCTGAGGAAGGAGGCTGGAGGGAGTCAGTGTGGCTGAGGGAAGTGAGTGCAGGGAGCGGAGGAGAGGAGGTTGGAAAGCAAGGGCGTGGACCCCTCATCTGGCGTGTTGTGAGTGGTTGTAAGGACTCTGGCTTTTACTCCAACAAGACCAAAGAGCTGCTGGAGGAATCTGAGCACAGGAGACTTGGTTTGACTGCCATGTGGAGAAGAGACAGTGGGAGCAAGAAGAGAGAACGGGGAGGCCGGCAAGGAGGCTTCTGCAGTGCTCCAGACGAGAGGCCAGGGCAACTCAAGGCAACTGGGATGTGGAGCAGCCGTGGAGCTGAGGATGCGTGCTCTGAGTCTAGATGTATTCTGAGGGTAGACCCAACCTGGTCTGGAATGTGAGAGGAAGAGAGAAGCCAAGAATGGTTCTGAGGTTTTTAATCCGCTCAGCTGGAGCAGACTGAGGTGGGGAGGATGACAGGAGGAGGAGGCTTTTTTTCTGAAGGAGGGGCAGGATTCACCAGTTTGGTGTGGAGACAGGAATGTGAGTCTGGAGGTCAGAACTGAGGTCCAGGCTGGAGATGTATATTTGGGACACGTGGGTGCCACTGTGGAGGCACTCCTCTAGGACCTAGAGGGAGAAAGTCTGCAACAACTGGGGCTGGGGAGTGGTGTGGAAGAGAGCACCTCCAGGTTGGGAGGAGCAGGGAGGGAAAGTCACACCGCACAGAGCTGATGGGAGATGGGCCTGGCTGGAGAGCAGGTGGTGGTCAGGAAAGAGGTCTCGAGAGCTTGCAGGACCTAAGAGGTGCGGTCTTCACCTTACAGATAATACAGACCCAACGTAGGGTTTTAGGCAAAGATGCGATGTGGGAAAGTCTTGCATTTCGGCAAGCTCTCTCCAACCACAGCTGGAAGAATGGGCCAAACGGGGCGGTGGGCAGTGGGCAGTGAGCAGGCTGTGGAAGGGATCCAGGAGAAGGATGGTGATGCCTTGGCTTAAAACAGTGCACAGAGAGTATTGGAGGATGGAAGAGCAATTTAAGGAGTACAAGTGGCAGGACAAGCTAGCCGCATAGATGCAGAAGTGAGATATTCAAAAGAGTACAATCAAGGAGGCGCTTCATCCTCTGACTCAGACAGTGCTTGGAACTTGGTGCTATTTTTTTTTTGAGACGAAATCTCATGCTTGTCCCCCAGGCCGGAGTGCAGTGGCGCAATCTCGGCTCACTGCAACCTCCACCTCCTGGGTTCAAGCGATTCTCCTGCCTCAGCCTCCCGAGTAGCTGGGATTACAGGTACCCGCCCCCATGCCTAATTTTTGTATTTTTAGTAGAGACGGGGTTTCACCATGTTGGTCAGGCTGGTCTCGAACTCCTGACCTCAGGTGATCCGCCTGCCTTGGCCTCCCAAAGTGCTGGGATTACAGGAGTGGGTCACCATGCCTGGCTGGTACTATTTTTTAAACTAGAGGAAACTAGAAGAGCAGCAAGCTGGGAGTGAGGAGAGGGCATGTATGTATTCATTTCACACACCTTTCATAAGTGTCTTCCTGTGCCAAGCACTGTTCTAAAGCACCATAGCTCCACAGCCCTGCCAAAGGGAGCTCACACACATTAGTGGGTGCAGTGAGCAAAGAGCAATGCACCGATGACGATGAGTCCTGGTGTGGACAGGCTGTTTGCAGCACCCGGAGGACATCTCAGGACGCAGCTCCATGTTTTGGTCTGGCATTCCTGGAGGGGATCTGTGCCTCCGGCAGGGATGACACAGTCCAGGATGGGGGGATGAGAAGCTAGGCTAACACCCGCCCTAAGCAACACCTGCTTAAATGGATGGGGAGGGGTTATGTATCTGAACTGAGGAGAAAATAAAGAAGCAATATACATTGTCTTCTAGACTACTTAGGGTAAGACTACAAGCATTGGCCATGCCTCACATTTCAGGGCATGTGGAGTCATGGAACTGATTTCATTTAACATTTTAATTAATTAAAACTGTTTTCTTCTCTTGTTACTAATTTTGCCTTTAGTCTGTTAAATACTTGGAGGAGCTGAAATTTCCAGCCTGAAGAGTAGCAGTCTCAGAGGCCTCTATCTCCAGATATCTGCAGGGCTGCACCAGAAGAGGGAGAGAAACTGCTCTGTGCCCTCTAAGCATGGAGCTGAGGATGATGAAAAGAGTCACTGGGAGGCTGGATTTGGTTCAGCGAGAGAAAGCTGTCTAGTGATGACAGAGATGACTCTGAAAGGTGGTGAGCTTCCCATTCCCAGAGGTATGTGAGTAGAAACCTTGAGCTTCCAGAAGGAGGTAGAACTCAGCAAGAGGCAGAAAAGGGGTGAATGGACTCAATGCTGGAGTCTCTGAGGCCCAGGAAGGTGAGCTGGGAATTGGGATCCTCACACACCTCTAGCTGTGTGACCTGAGCAAGTCTCTTTCCTTCTCTGAGCCTTTGTATTCCAGTAATACTCCATTGGATTGGTCAGAGGATAATGCATCTAAATGCCTTACAGCAATGGATAGTTAGGTGCAAACTGGTGGAATCACCCTGGTCTAAACAGGGTATCAAGTGTTTAGGCCATACTGCCCTGTCCCAAACCAATCTCTTTTCAGAACAGAAGCCCCAGCAGGGCAGTGAGAGGTGCTACAGGCATGTTTGGCCCGCCACACATTGGATACCCCTTGCTCAGTCAAGAAGCCACATCCAAACCCTCGAACCCTTTCACAGTTGGAGTTTTTGTTTCAAAGGTCAGACGTCAACCCTCAAAATGAAGATGGCTTTAAAAAGCTGCAGCTGGACCAAAAAGTAAACAAAATGCAATTATAATTTCATAGATGGAACATAAACAAATTTTTTTAAAAAGAAGAAAATACAATAGTACATAAATGGGTGATCTGGGCTCAGTGTGTGATTTTTTTCTTCTCTTTCTGTTCTTTCCAGAGTTTATAATAAAGACTATTTAGTTGAGGGGAGGGACAAATTTGTAGTTTCCAAGTAAACAAAATAAGTGTACATTAAAAGACAAAATCAAATCATTTTTCCAGATTTTTACTAATGCCCTTAAATAGCCAAAAGTTGAACCAGAAGCCCTCTTTGCCAGATAATCTGTTTACGGCCAGGCAGGGCTGCTAGGGCCCAATCTGCCTGCTTTCTGTAATTGGAGGCTGCCCCTCCCACACTCTTCTACAGAGGCTTCCAGGTGCCAGCACACACACAAGAGACAGTTGTGGTCCTGCCTCCAGCACAGTGTGGCAAGAGAAGCATGTAACTTCTTGAAGGAATGCTCACTATGTGCCAGGCACTGTGCAAGGTACTTTGGATTCATAACCCATTTATTCCCCACAATATAAGGTGAGTGCTATATCCCATTTTACTGATAAGAACACTGAGGTTCAGAGGAATTAAGCTCAGAAAGCAGAATTTTAACCCAAGTCTATTTGATTCTGAAGCAAAAATTGAAATTTTAACCCAAGTCTATTTGTTTGCAAAGCTCTTAAGCATTATATTATACTATCTCCTCACATTTAAAATAATTGCTGTTAAACAGTGAGCGCTGTGAAGGAGGCATATAATCTGAATGCCAGGAAAGGAGTCATTAAGTTCTTTTGGGAGAAGGGAAAATCAGGGAAAGCTTCCAGGAAGAGGTGACATTTGAGCTTTGAAAGATGATTAAGAATTTATCAGAACATAGCATATAACCTGACAGAGCAGATGTTCAGTAACTTTTAATTAAATCAACTAATAAAGATAGTAACATTTACAGATGAAATAATATGAAGTTTGAGATTTGCTTTATAATAAGCCATTGTGGGGAGAGGGAGCATGGGGACAGATAGAGGTATAGGCAAAACAAGATTACTCACATGTTGACAATTGCTGAAATTGGATTCATGCCATTTATTATTCTCTACTTTCATACATGTTTGAAAATGTCCATAATACAAAATTTAAGACAATTTTAAAAGATGCTTAGTGTTGGCCGGGAGCGGTGGCTCAGGCCTGTAATCCCAGCACTTTGGGAGGCCAAGGCAGGTGGATCACCTGAGGTCAGGAGTTCGAGACCAGCCTGGCCAACACAGTGAAACCCCATCTCTACTAAAAATACAAAAATTAACCGGGGATGGTGGCTCACGTCTGTAATCCCAGCTACTCGGGAGGCTGAAACAGGAGGATCGCTTGAACCTGGGAGGCAAAGGTTGTGAGCAGAGATCACACCACTGCACTCCAGCCTAGGCAACAGAGGGAGACTCCATAAAAAAAAAAAAAAAAAAAAAAAAGATGCTGAGTGTTCACTCCAACTATACTTCCAAAAATACTTGAAAGCTAAAGGTAAGTATCTTGAAAACAAACAAACAAAAAATGGAAGGGAGGGGGAAGGGAGGAAGTGAAGGGAAGGAAAGGAGGGAGGTAGTATGGAGGAGCACAAAAGAAGAAATTGTATCAATAAGGCAATCCCATTTATAATAGCTACAAAAATTAAAATAAAATACCTAGAAATAAGGTTAACCAAGGAAGTAAAAGACCTCTACAAGGAAAACTACAAAATACTGATCAAAGAAATTGAAGAGGACATAAACATATGGAAAGATATCTTATGCTCATGGATTGGAAGAATTAATATTGTTAAAATGACAATACTAACTGAAAGTAATTTATACGTTCAATCCAATCCCTATCAAAATACCAAGCTATTTTTCACAGAAATAAAAAAATCTAAAATTCATATGGAACCAAAAAAGAGCCCAAACAGCCACAGCAATCCTAAGCCAAAAGAACAAAGCTGGAGGCATTACTCTATTTGGCTTTAAAATATATTACAAAGCTATGGCAACCAAAACAATGTGGTATTGGTATAAAAATACATACATAGACCAATGGAACAGAACAGAGAACCCAGAAATAAATTCATATATTTACACTCACCTGACTTTTAACAAAGATGCCAGGAATCTACATTGGGAAAAGGATACCCTGTTCAATAAATGTTGCTGGGAAACTTGGACATCTACATTCAGAAGAATGAGATTGTACACCTATCTCTCACCATATACAAAAATCAACTCAAGATGGATTAAAGACTGAAATGTAAGGCCTAGAACTGCAAAACTACTAGAAGAAAACATAGGAGAAACACTTCAGGATGATTGATCTAGGCAAAGACTTTATGGCTAAGACTCCAAAAGAACAGGCAACTAAAACAAAAATAGGCAAATGGGACTATATTAAACTTGAAAGTTTATCCACAGGGATAAAAGAGTGAAGAGACAACCTACAGAATGGGAGAAAATATTTGCAAACTATTCATTTAACAAGGAACTATATCCAGAATATACAAGAAACTCAGGAGCAAAACAAGAAACAATATCATTAAAAAATGGGCAAAGGATCTGAATAGCATTTCTCAAAAGAAGATACACTAACGGCCAACAGGCATATGAAAAAAATGTTCAACATCACTAATCATCAAGGAAATGCAAATCAAAACCACAATAAGATATCATCTTACCCCAGTTAGAATGACTATTATCAAAAAGGCAGAAAATAACAGATGCTGGCAAGGATGCAGAGAAAAGAGAACTCTTATACACTACTGGTGAGAACGTAAATTAGAACAGTGTTTATGGAAAACATTATGGAGATTTCTCAAAAAACTAAAAACAGAACTACCATATCATCCAGCAACCCCACTATTGGGTGTTTATCCAAAGGGAAAAAAAATCAGTATATCAAAGAAATACATGTATCCTCATGTTTATTGCAGCACTATTCACAATAGCGAAGACATGGAATCAACTTGTGTCCATCAATGAAAGTATGGATAAAGAAAATATGGTGCATATACACAATGGAATACTATTCATCCATAAAAAAGGGTGAAATCCTGTCATCTGCAGGAACATAAATGGAACTGGAGGTCATTATGTTAAGTAAAATAAGCCAGACACAGGAAAACAGATATTTCATGTTCTTATTCATATTTGGAAACTTAAAAAAAAATTGATCTCATGGAGGTAGAGTAGAATTATAGTTACCAGAGGCTGAGAAAGGTGTGTGGGATGAAGAGAGGTTGGTTAATGGGTACAAACATCCAGTGAGATAGAAGGAATAAGTTCCACTGTTCAACAGCAGAATAGGGTGACTACAGCTAACAACGGTGTATTGCATATTTCAAAATAGCAGCCGGGCGTGATTGTTCAAGCCTATAATCCCAGCACTTCCTAGCACCTTGAACCCCTGTCTTCCCCATTATCCAACACTCCACATATCCCCATTCTTCTCCTCCTTCTCTGGTTGCTTCTTCTGTCTCCTCCAGTTGTTTCTCTCCCCTTGACTAGCTTGAGATGCTGCATTCCTCACAGATCTTGTTACACTTCTCATTCCACACCCTCTTGGTGGGTGAATCCCATGATGTAAATTACCACCTCTATGTTGATAACTTCCAAATCTATATTTAAAGGCTTGGTATTTCTGCAGCTTCAAGTCTGCATATCCAACTATGTTGTCAGCATTTCCACCTGATTTCACAGACATCTCAAGCTCGGCGTGCCCAGAGTGAATTTACTTTTTCCCCTAAGCCTGCTCCTCTCCTTGTACCCCCTGTCCTTCTATGCTCCTCAGTAAATGGCACCACCATATAACCGGTTGCTCAAATTAGAAAAATTGGCACCATCCTTGGGAGGCTGAGGCTGGCGGATCACCTGAAGTCAGGAGTTCAAGACCAACCTTGTCAACATGGTGAAACCCCATCTCTACTAAAAATACAAAAATTAGCTGAACATGGTGGTAGGTGCCTGTAATCCCAGCAACCTGGGAGGCTGAGGAGGAGAATCGCTTGAACCTGAACCTGGGGAGGGGAGGGTGCAGTGAGCCAAGATCGCGCCATTGCACCCCAGCCTGGGTGACAAGAGTGAAACTCTGATTCAAAAAAAAAAAAAAAAAGCTAGAAAAGAGGAGGATTTGAAATGCTCCCAACACAAAGAAATGACAAATACTCAAGCTGATGGATTTCCTAAATACCCTGCCTTGATCATTACACATCCTATGCATGTAACAAAAATCACATGTACCCCATAAATATGTACAAATATTATGTATCAATAAAAATAAAATAAAAAAGAAGAAATTACAATAGTACATATGGGTTAAAGAGCTTGAGTTCTGAAATGGGACACATATAAGTTGGAATCCGCTTCTGCCTTTTCCTGGTGGTGTGACTTTAGTGAGTCCCTTGCCCCCTTGGGTTTTAGTCTATCCATCTATATAAAGGGGGTGATAATAGCAGCCTCCTCTTGGGTTTGTTGGGGGAGTGAGGTGAGAAGGTGCTAGAAAGCACTTGGCACAGTGCTAGCTGAATGGCGGCAGGTGACCCAGCCCTGGCTGCATCATATACCATTCAAATGCAAATCTCTTCCAAAGTCACATTTCCAGCCCAGACCACTCCGCTGACAGGTGTCTCAAACATAAGATGTCCTGAACTGAGCTCCTGAGCTCGCCCCACTGAAAACCAGCTCCTCCCACAGCCTTCCCGCTTAGTATGTGCTGTTCCAGCCCCCCAGCAATTCACAGGAAGGATCTCATAGTTGATTTTGACTTTATGACGCTCTCCACACTGGATCCATCAGTAGTTCCTCTTGGCTCTTTCTAAATGTATCTAGACTTCTAGAGTAATACTTATTACCACCTCCATTGCTACAACATCCAAGCCCCTTATCTCTCATTAGCCTTATCACAATAGTGTCCTAACAGATCTCCCCAATTTTACTATGCTCCATTCTTTCTGCTCTCACCATGACAGCCAGAGAGATTCTTTTGAAAATTTAGTCCCTTGCCTATTCAATATTCTCCGATGAGGCCGGGCACAGTGGCTCACACCTATAATCCCAGCACTCTGAGAGGCCGAGGCCGGAGGACTGCGTGAGCTCTGGAGTTCGAGACCAGCCTGGGCAACATAGTGAGACCTCATCTCTACTAAAAACCAAAGGCGGCCGGGCACAGTGGCTCATGCCTGTAATCCCAGCACTTTGGGAGGCCAAGGTGGGCGGATCACAAGGTCAGGAGATCGAGACCATCCTGGCTAACTCGGTGAAACCCCGTCTCTACTAAAAATATAAAAAATTAGCCAGGCATGGTGGCGGGCACCTGTAGTCCCAGCTACTCGGGAGGCTGAGGCGGGAGAATGGCGTGAACCTGGGAGGCAGAGCTTGCAGTGAGCTGAGATCGTGCCACTGCACTCCAGCCTGGGCGACAGAGCGAGAATCCGTCTCAAAAAACAAAACAAAACAAAACAAAAACAACAACAACAACAAAAAAAAAAAAAAAAAAAAAAAGGCATGGTGGTGCCTGCCTGTGGTTCCAGCTACTCAGTGGGCTGAGGTAGGGGGATTGCTTGAGCCTGGGAGATCAAGGCTGCTGTGAGCTATAATTACACCAGTGCACTCCAACCTAAGCAACAGAGACGGTGTCTCAAAAATAAATAAATAAATATAAATAAAAGAATAATAAAACAAATCATCTAATGGTATTGCATCCCATCCAAAGTAAAAGCCAAAGTCCCTATGTGGACTACAGGCTCCATGTGGGGCCTCTGCAACCCATCTCTCACTCCTCTCCTCCTCATTCCAGCCATTCCTGCTTCCTTGCTGCCCTGGACCAGTCCACGCCAGGTACACTGCAGCCTCAGGGCCCTTGCACTAGCTGTTCCCCTCCATTACACTCTTTCCCCAAACATCTGTATGGCTTGTTGCCTTATCTCCTTCAGGTCTTGACTCCAGTGACCCCTCTTCTGTGAGATCCTCCTGCTGACTTCCAAAAAAGGCACTCCCTTCACTGAAAACCCCCTAAAACACACACACATACACACACACGCTCCCCATTTCCTTTCCTAGTTTCATTCTCCTTGGCATTTATTCCCATCCTATCCACTATTTATTTAACTTATTTTTCTTATTTATCATCTGTCTCTCCACTCAGAATATAAACTTCACTAAAGAAAATGGTTTTTTTCATTGCTCTCTTCTGGTCATTGCTTTAAGAACAGGACCTGGCATGTGTGGTGTGCTCAACAAATACTGATTTTAAAAGTGACAGGCCAAGGGGCTACATTGGAGCATTCAAGCCGCCTTCAATCACACAAGCAGGTGCCTACCTCTCCTGCAACTTTCCTACAAAATCAGGACGCCAGTGCATGATGCAAACCCTTCCCGACTAGAGATGGAGCCGGGAAAGATGCAAGCTCTGGGCTGGAGGGTCAGCGAGGACACTGCTTTGTGCAGAGGCTTTGGCCTTGTGCACCGTGGACCTCTGGGGCAGTGTGGTGGAGTCTATCATCCCCTTAAAAATTAATGCCTTAAAAATAAAATACATAGAATAATGAAAATCAAAGGCATTGAAATACGATTGTCAAGATATTTTAAATTTTTATGATGTAATTGTATGTGTGCCTCCCTACTCATGGATTAAATGAAAAGATCTAGCAACATGTCTAATATCAACCATAATTTCAAAAAGATAATGATTGGGAACAATATCTCAGGGTAATCTATCACCTGGGATGTAATTTCTGTTGGTATCAAAAGTCGCAGACACTGTTTGCTAGTGCTGTGATTTGCTGCCTACGTTAACAATGGAAGGAAAAACTAAGTTTCAGTCACGGGGTGATGAAAATAAAGATGTAACATTTTTCCCATTCAGGTTTATGTCCCATTGAACTTTCTCCTCGGAGTTCTTGGGTGTCCCTGGACTCACCTTGGAGATGCCCTGCTCTAGAAGAGATCTAGAGCTGACGCTGGGGAGCTAAGTCACTCACCACCCTGCGTGGCCCTGTACAGGTCACATCCCTCCCCATCTGTACAATGAATCATTACAAACTTTAATGATTCCTTTGTGCTCGCCCACCCTGGAGTCTGATGAGATCACTCAGTAAATATTCACTAAGCACCTCCTGTGGGTGGGCCTCACACACACTGGGCAGGATGGGACCATTAGCGACCAACCAGTGACACATTGCCTCAGGACTGAGCAGCTCATGAACAAACAAGGTGATGAGGTCAGGACTCGAACGCAGGCGATGTTGAGCAGCACCTAGACACAGCTCAGGGGCTCTGTTCATTCAGAAATAGGAGAGGCCCCAGTTCCCAGGGTGGAGGGAAGCAGCAGCGGCAGCACCTGAGATTGAGTCTGACCCAAAACCTGCTCCTGGCGTGGGAGTCTACAGAAAGGGCATCTCAGGTGTGGCAAAGGCTCAGAGCTGGAAAGTCAGAAAGGATGCGCTGGATCCCTTGGGGAGCTTGAGGGCCCTTCAGGGAGAAGAGGATGGAGCAGTGTTGTCACTCTGGTCTTGACTCAGTGTGGTGGTTTTTTTTTTTTTTTTTTTTTTTTTGGATGCTCCCTGGAAAGCACAGGGATGGGCACGGGACCAGGCTTGTTTGGCTCCCCTCCCCAGTCCCTGTCCACACCCCTCAGAGCACTGGGAACCATCAAAGTGAGTGATGGAAGGCTAATCACAGCCACTTGGTTCTGAGGAGGGACCTGTTTCTCTCTCCGAGGACCCTCCAGCAAGGACAAGTGCAGGACAAAAGCCGCACCTCCCTGCCTCATTAGCATCACACAGCCTGCCAGCCGGGCTCCCTGCCTCGCCTCCGCAGCCCCGGCAACTGGACTGGACAGCCCGGCTTTGGCTGAGCCCCAACCCAGCAGATGTGGACCCTAAAGGGGCCCATGGCCAACAGCCTCCCACCTCCCCTCAAAAAAACAAGCCAGGCAACCACCGCCTGTCCTGCCTGCCCCACCCCGTGTAGGTCTCTCCTTGTATTGTGGCCAGAAGCTGCTGCAGCCGCCAAAAACCCAAAGGACGCTGGAGACACATAGAATCCCTGAAGGGCAGTGCTTAGGGTGATGGAAACGGAGATCTTAGAGATCCCAACTTTTACCTGGGACTAGGCTCACTGAGCAGAATCTTGGCATCTGAGGCTCACTGAGCAGAATCTTACAATCTGAGGGTACTGGCGCTGAGTTTACACTGCTGCTTTAGAATATGCTGCTGCCAAACAATTGAATGGCAGTCTCTTGTAGTGCCAGCCTCCCAGGACCTTGAGTCTTGAGCAGGGCTAGGCAGGTAGTGCATCAGAACTGTGAGGTCCCAGGCGATCCTGGGAAAGATTGGCTGGGGACTTGGGGCTGGGAGTGCTTGTGTGGGTCTGGATCCCACCTATTCAGGGGTAATGGAGGGGGGCGTGAGAGTGATGGGGAAGCCTGATAGCCCATTGAATACAGTGGCTCCCAGGGGATTGCTGGAGAGCGGGGCGGAGTGCAGAGAGTAGGAGCCTCAGCCAGCCCGTGTGGGAACTGCCAGAGGGCAGAAGGCCCAGCCCCCTCCGAGATCCCGCAGAGCCTGGGACACAGGAACACCACAGGTCCCAAGCCGCAGAGGGTTAGCTGGGAAGGGCTGAGGACCCTGGGCTCCTGTGGCTCAGCTGGCTGAGCTGTCACCAGGCATAGGGTGGGAAAGGGTTTTCCAACTTGGTCCCGTAGCTCTACTCGGTCTTGGAAAGGCAGGGGTCTTGGGGGACTCTTGTCACGGGATGGCAAGGGTGTGGGAGGCAGGCAGGGGCAGGTGATGTTATCATCAGACCACCATCTGCATGAGTGAGACTGAGTCAGGAGACATTGTACCTCCCCTAAATCAGGGAACTCATGAAATAACGCAGAGCCAAACTACCCCTCCCCCTACATATGGGGCCCTCCCCTGATTTCCCCTCAGAGGAGTCCTGTCCTAACTGTCTGGAACTGTGCAGTGCCTGTCTGTAGTGATCATGGCAGTATTCGTAGCTCACCTGATGTAGAGTATGGGGACTGGCTCTCCAAACAGCCCAGGATGGAATCTCAGTTAAGCTTCTCTCTTAGCCACTTCACCTTGGGCAAATCACTTCTGTGACCTCAGTATTCCTCATCTGTAAAACAGGAGTAACTGTCCCCTCTACACTGGATTCTAGGGAGGGATCTGCAGGACAACAGAAGTGAAAGCACAGCCCTTGGACATAAACAGCACAAGGCTTAGAGCAGCTGAGGCTAAACTTTGGTGACTCACATCCTCTTTCTGAGCTTCCCAGGTCTGGGATGTGGAGGCCCCCGGCCTCCTACCAACACTTGATCTTCACAGAGGATTTGCATAAAGCATTTTTACTCTGACACATCAGAGCCTCATCTCTGCTCTTCTCTGGGTACTGGCATCATAATAGGAATGAAGTAGGAAGGTGGAATAGGTGGAGAGGTTGTGGAAGTGTGCTGGGAAAAGAAAGAGCTCACTGAGGCTTGGCTGCAGGAGGATTCCGGGCTCTCCTGAGCTCCAGGTCTTCAAGTCCTAGGACCATAGCACTGCAGTCTTGCTTTTCTCAAACATATCCTGCTGTCTGACTCTGTGGAAGCAGGAAGACAAGCTTTCCTGCCTCTCTCTAAGCAGCCTCGCTGTGCCATGCTGTGGGGGCCTGCAGCTCTGACACCTCAGTGGTCTCCCTGCCTTCAGTGTGGCCTTTCCACATTGATTACCCAGAGAGTCCCTAAAAAAAAAGATCTGATGTCCTCCTACCTGCTCACAACCCTCTGTGACTTCCCATTGCTTCGCAGCATTCAAGGCCCTGAGACTTCTTCAGCCCTAACACTCTCCACCACAGGTGCCTTACCAGCTGCCAGGCTGCAGCTTCCAAAGCACAGCCCACTCTTTCCCAAGGCTGTACCTCTGTCCTGCTGTTCCTGCTACCCTGAATGCCATTCCTCTCTTTGCACACCCGACAAATTCCTATTCATCCTTCAAGAACCAACTTCTTCTGGAAGCCTTGCATGACCCCCAGGTGAGTCAAACTCCTGCCCTGGCTGACTTCTAGGGCAGCACTCCACATGCCTGCAACTACCTGATTGGTCTGCATTCCTAGAACTGTCCTGTTCAGCAAAGATGACAGTAAGTGTACAATGACTTAATGAATTAGAAAGGCTAAAACTGCGTTGTCCAGCATGGCAACCACTAGCCACACATGGCCCTTACATTCAGAATAATTCAACTTAAAATTCATGTTGTTGGCCAGACACAGTGACTCACACCTGTAATCCCAGCACGTTGGGAGGCTGAGGCGGGCAGATCACGAGGTCAGGAGTTCGATACCAGCCTGGCCAACATGGTGAAACCCCCACTCTACTAAAAATACAAAAATTAGCTGGGTGTGGTGGCGGGCACCTGTAATCCCAGCTACTTGGGAGGCTGGGGCAGGAGAATCGCTTGAAACTGGAAGGCAGAGGTTGCAGTGAGCTGACGTTGTGCCACTGCACTCCAGCCTGGGGGAAAGAGCAAAATTCTGTCTCGAAAAAATAATAATAAACAAATAAACAAATAAATAAATAAATAAATCACTGTGTTAAATGAATAAAAATGCAATGACTTGCACTAGCTGCACTTCAAGTGCTCAAGAGCCACATGTGGTTAGTGGCTATAACATTGGACAGGACAGACACAGGACACTGCCATCATCACAGAAAGTTCTATTTGACAATGCTGACCTAAGAGAGGTGATAGAACACCAGCAGATCTAGGTTCTAGCTCCAGCTTAGTTCCTAGTTCCTGCTTTGCCTCTCGGAGACTGTTTCCTCCTTGTGCAGCCCATCCCACATGCTGTGCAAGGCCAAGCATAGACAGTACCTGATAACGACATTCCACTGATTCTATCATCCCTCTGCTTGGATCAGACACATGTGGACTTCGGGAAGCAGATGGGCAGGTAGCACCCTGCTGCCTAGAGGTGAGGGACCCACCTGCCACCCTCAGGCTCCAGCAGCTCAGAATAACCCAGGGTCCAAAGCTAACCCAGTGAATCTCCTAGGAAGGCAGGCTCTGCAGAGAGCATGGCTAGTGTGCATCTCTCCATAGGCTTGGCCTGACGATCCCAAACTCATCCCTTCTGAACCCAGAGGGAGACCCAGACAGAGCCTAGGGGAGGAGGCAGCTGCAGGGGCTGGTCCAAAGGGGAGGGGAGGAGTGGAGAGTGGAGAGTCAGAAACACGCTATCAGCACTGCCCGTCCTCCCCACTTCCTCTCTTCGAACGGATCACATCCTGTTATTGTGTGGACAGAAAAGGCCGGGAGCTGGGGAGGGAGGCAGGGCTCGGACCAAGCAAGTGGGGAGAGGTAGGAAGAGAAAGGAGGAGCCAGAGGAACAGGACAGTGGGCAGCAGGGAGCTCCAGCAGCCCAGCCCTGAGCCAGGTGGCCTGGACAGGAGGAGGGGACTCAGGAGGATGAGCATCCCCGGGGCGGCCAGCATCTGCCATTGAGAGATGCTGGGGCCCAAGACAGAAAATGGCAGCCCCTCCAGGAGGCTTTCCCCAAGCCTCTTCCTCAGGCTCCTTCTATTTAGCTAATGTTCACCCCGGGTCTCTACTGCCAGAGCTGGGTCTCCCGTGGCCACCAGGCCTCTCTCACACAGCACTTGCCTCCAGGGTGGAGGGCTCTGTATCCATTCCCTTCACCCCACTTTCACCCAGCCTGTGAGCCCCTGCAGACAGGGCCAGGGTGGTCCCTTGCTGGCTCCCCAGCACTGCTCAGCAGGAATTCCTGTTGCTGTGAATGAGGAGGGTTCCCACAGCTTCCTCTTCGTTCTCTCTTCTGCCGTTCCCAAGCATACCCCCATCCCAATCCCATTTCCATGAACAATAATGGCTGTTTTCTACAAAACATAAGCACTTCACACACATGATTTTGAAATCCCACCCTTATAGCTCTGTAAGATGGGTGTTAATATCTTCATTTAACAGACCAAGAAACTGAACCTCAGAGAGGTAAAGTGATTTACCCAAAGTCCCACAGCTGGAACTTCAACCCAGTGGTCTGACTCCAAAGATCAGCCTCTTTCTGTTGGCCCAATTGCCCTTCCCATTCACTGCCTTCTGCGCCCCGGCCTTTCTCTTCTTGAACTGATACCAAATTGACTGCCCTGACTACCCACTGGGCTTGTCCTCAAGCCGGGCCCACTGTTTGAAGCAAGCTGTCCAGCACCCACACTGATTGCTCAGTCCTAACAGATTGCTGGGGCAGGCTGAGCTGCTGTGTTCCTGCACAGCCCAGGCCTATTCGCTCTAAGGACACCAACTACCTGTCGACTATTTTGTCTTCCTTTCCTGAGAGGTAGTGAGCACTGGCTCTGGACTCAGATCTGACTCCAATCCTAGGTAACCTTAGTCGAGCCACTTCCCCTCCAGGCCTCATTTCCTCCTCCGCACAATGGAGAGGATGGCTTGGGTGATCCAGACTTACTCCCTTCCTTACTCTGACTCACAGTGGCAGAACCTCTGTTGCTGGACACCGTGCCCAGCACCATGGCCTGTGTCCCCACAGGCTGGTCAGTGGCACTTTACTGGTTCACAAGGGCAGTGGGGCCAGAGGGGGAGTGCTAGCTTCTAGGGAACAGTTAGCTGTTTTGCACATAGAGGAGGTAGCGGGCAGGCATGAGGAGGCTGGGCTGCCATGAGCAGACCAGATCAACGGCCTCCCAATCTTCCTATCTCCCCACCTCACCCCACCCAGGTCCAGTATGATAACCAGGCAGCTGCGGCCCAGCCCAAGAAAGCCCACACCCGTCCTCCCTCTGCCCACAGCAACAAAAGCAGTGCTAGGGGTGGAGCTGTACATCTGCCCCTGACTAGCTCAGGACCATGGCTTTCGCAGAAGGCCCTGGAGCTGCATCTCTGTAGCAATGATTCTGCCTCCCACCCATCTCCACTCTTTCATTCCATGCCGGCCTCAGAACGGAGCTAGGAGATTCCAGAGAGGGGAATCTTCTCATTCAGCAAATGATGAAAGCACCTGTGCCAGGTCTATCACAGGGCACCGGAGGCGAAGAGATAGATCGCACATGGTATTGCCTCAAGGAGCTCATGTTTTAGTGGGAAAGCAGACAAGGAAAGGAAGGCCCGTGGCGGGCACCAAGGAGGCAGCTGACCCCATAGTCAGGGCAGTTGCCTGGATGTTGAGGACAAGTTAACCAAATGAAAGGAGAGCGGAAAGAGAGGATGGGTAGATTGTCCTGGGAAAAAGAAGCAAAAGGTGCAAAAACCAGAAGGTCATAAAAAAATAAAAGAATGTGATCTGGAATAGAAATGGTGGTACAGTCGGAGCAAAGAGAATAAAAAAGTGGTGAGGGTTGAGGCTGACCGGGTCAGCAGGGCCATTTCAGGCAAGGCCCCGGTTGCTGCCCTTTCCCCTGGAGGACAGAGGGGCCCCCAGTGCCTCCGGGACTGAGCTGTCTTGGGAGGTGGGAAGCCTGGTCCTCCCCTGCCGACCACTATGGGACATGTGGCCCTGGAAAGACTCTTTTCTTCTCTGGGCCTGTCTCCTCTTCTGGAGACCCAGGTGGCCCCCCAGGGTCAGGGCAGCCTGGACATTCTATCACCTCATCGCTTTTGCCTTGCTGGCCACAGAGTTCACGGGCCCTTCCAGACCTCAACGTGGAATGCTTTGCCCTCTCCTGGGAAAAGTCCTTCTGGAAATGGTGCGCCTCTCTTCCCATTCTTTAGTCCAGGACAGTGAGGCTTCTGCCTCTATTCCTCCCCTTGTGTCACTGTCATCCAAGTCATCAGCGACCTCCATATTGCTAAATCCAATCAACACTTGCAGGCCTTTCTTGCCTGACCACTCAGCCGCTTTGGACTTGGCTAACCACTTCCTTCACCCTAAAGGCCCTTTTCCTCTGGAACACCACAGTCTCTAAAACAGCACTCTCTGTTTCTCCTGCCTCTTTGATCGCTCTTTCCCATTTCTCTGCCTCAAGCCCTTAACAATAGGTCCCTTCCTCACACTGCTCCTCCCGCCTGTGAGCACAGACCAGGCCAACACCACCACTGCTGAGACCCACAGCCAGCTCACCCCAAGGCTAAATCTCACCGTCCTATCATCCCAGGTACCTCCTTGTCCTGTACCAGGGAGAAGCACACCTGGGAGCTTCCAAAAACCAAGGAGCTTCTCTGTAGGTCAGAGCATGGTCCCCAAGCACTGCCTTGCTTCTGCCCTCCTATCTATGGTTGGAAGCACCTTGAGGACAAGAACAGCCAAGTCAGAGCCTGGCAGGATGAACAAGGTTCACCCCCCAAAGGAGCCAGAGTTATCCGTGAGGTCCTTGAATTCACCTCCTGGCACAACTTTTATCTTAATACTAATCATGTTGTAACTTACTATAGAATCAACATATTTATTACAGATGTGTGTGTCTGTGTGTTCACCGTCTCCCCTGCTAGAAGCTAAGCTCCACCAGAACAAGAACAGGGATCTTTGTTTTATTTAGTGTGGGATCCCCAGTACCTAGAACAATACCAGGCCCACACTAGATGCTCAATAAATATTTGTTAAATGAAACAGGGTGCCAGTGGCACATGCTGTAGTCCCAACTGCTCAAGGGGCTGAGACAAAAACCTTCCAGTTTTTGCACCTTTTGTTTCTTTTTCACCTTGATGACCCTTGAACTCCTGAGCTCAGTTCAAGATCAGCTGGGGCAAAAGGCTAGAAGAAGCAAGATCTCATATCTTGAAAAAATATTTAAATAAACGAAAGAAAGAAAGGAAGGCATGATACTTCATTAGAAGTGCCTGTGTGACCTACTGAAATCCCTGAGGATCAAATGGTCCACATGCAGTGGCTTCCCCCAGCCCCAAATGCTGTGCCCTTTGTTTTATTTTTGGAAAAGAATAAAGGTTGTATCATCTAAACCACATTCCCATTCCTGAGCCTCCAGGGAAGTCCTCCCAGATGATATGGAGCCTGCTACAGAACCTCCACTCTCGACTTCCAGTGCCTTCAGACTTCGTCACTGAGTCCCCAGTCCTCAAGAACCAGGCATAAGAGCTGCAGCCGCCACTGTTGAGTCATCAGGGAACCTGGGGCCCTCCAATGGTATGGCCTTAATCTGTCCTGAACCTAGGATATATACAACTGTCCCAGTCATGGAAGCTGATCCCAACACAAAGAGGGGATGTCTGCTGAGGCTTCCTGAGCTACAAGCATGGGTGCATGAAGCTGAGGGGACAGGCCCCCTCTATGAGGCTTGTGGAGGGAAAGAATGGAAACCCTATAGAGGAAGGCTGTCTCCTCCCCAACAGGCCTGCCTTCAGAGTCGAGGGTGGAATCCCACTTCCTAAGACTACAGCTGAGTCCTGGAGGCTCCCCATGTCAGGAGAAACAGTTTCTTGCCATGCCTTTTCTTTCAATGTCCCGAGTCTGAGGCCTAGGGGTGCAAGGCAAGCACAGAGTCCTAAGGCCCCTTTGTAAAACTTTTATTTAGAAATCTTCCCGATATATCCTTATATATATACACACATCATCACCACATGGGTTTTTTTTGCTAAAGAGTCACACACCCACAGTGTTGGCCTCTGGGCTGTACAAAGATCAAGGTACCTAGAGCGGTTACTCCTCTTCTGCAGAAAAATGCAGAGACCAACGCAATTCATCACATACAGTACAACATTGACGGAAAGTGCTGGGCCCGCCCACAGAAACAATGCACTATGTACATGGGCAGGGGGCAAGTCTTCAGCAGAGGGTCACGTACCATCGAAATCACAAGTACGGCCAGACCCACCCCCAAAAGGCAGAAATAGTTGTCGGCTGACTATAGATGCTGTGCCCTTTGTTTTATTTTGGAAAAGAATAAAGGTTGTACCATCTTGTCATTTGCCATAACAAATAAAAGAATATGAATTTGTCTTAAAAGATGTGATTCCCTTCAGTGGTTACAGTCATCTTTGTTCTCAAAATGTTGTGTTTTGTTTTGTTTTACCTTTATGTTCTTTCCCCTTTGTACAGATGCTATTCTTGGAATGTTGCCAGTTTTTCATGGTTAACAAGGAAGGAGAGGAAGGATAAGGTCATGGGGTACAGAGGGTGAAAATAAAAATTACGGATCTTCTTTAGTTCTTACAAAGACCTAAAGCCTTGCCCTTTCCTACCAGGCTTGTTTTGGGTAGTTGCATTACATTTTACACAGTCTGCCAGTATTCCCATATCTCTTTTCCATTCTCATTACTGTCTCTGGCCTTGGAACAAGACAGAAATTAAGACAATCTGGGCTGGGTGCAATGGCTCACACCTGTGATCCCAGTGCTTCTAGAGGCAGAGGCAGGAGAATTGCTTGAAGCCAGGACTTCAAGACCAGCCTGGGCAATATAGCAAGACTCCATCTCTACCAAAAAAGAAAAAAAAAATGTAAAAAATAGCCAGGTGTGGTGGCTCACACCTGTGGTCCTCCCTACTCGGGAGGCTGAGGTGGGAGGATTGCTTGAGCCCAGAGTTCAAGGCTGCAGAGAGCAATGATGGCACCACTGCACTCCAGCCTGAGTGACAGAACAAGACACTGTCTCTCACAAAAAACAAAAAAAAAATAGATAATCTGGAGAAATGAGGACAATCTCAATAACTCAGGCCAAAGTGGTTTACAATCGAAATTACCCAAATGCTGGGCAGTCAGGCACACCAGCCCACTGCCTAGGTCGTGGACTCAGGCTGCAAAACCCCACTGCAGGATTGAGATTGAGGGGGAAAAAAAGCTCTTTATGCTCTCAAAACTGTCTACTTTCATGATCCCATTCAGTCCACACCATAGCCCCAGGAGATAGGCCAAGGCAGAGTCACATGGCAAGTCTGAAAGAAGAGGGAGCCAGAAGTTTGAGTTCTTGATAAAATATCTGATCCATCTCATGAAACCCGTCCACTCATCCACACTGTGGCTACTTCTCATTCCTAAGTCAAGCGAATCCACTGTGAAGCAAAGCTTTAGATCCTACAACAATGACTCTATCTTTAGACAGATGGGGTTCCTCACAGGATCTTCCAAACATTGGAAAGGAGCAACCCTAATGCTCACCAAAACATGATCTGGGGAGCCTGAAATTAAATGGGGAGCCAGAGTGCTACAAAGGTGAACAATGTTGCCCCAAGCTCAAGAATTGGACCTTCCTTAAAAGGAAGGGGAGGGGAGCAGACATATTATCTGTCTGCACATGCCTGAATTAGGGCCCCATCATGGTGAGGGCAAGCCACTGGGTTGAAGCCCAAACTATAAGAGGGGCTTTCCAGACAGCCACAGTAATGAGTTATTGCATGACAGGACGGGACCATAGCCTATCTTTCCTCTGACCTCGAAGGCAGAGCCTAGAGGGAGAGGGCTGGGGTGACTTAAGGGTACAATGACAGACATAGAGGAGGACTTCTGTGCAGTTTGTCCCCTGGGCTTAGATGCAGGTCACAGACAGGCCTCACCTTAAGAAAACCACATCCCACCATCTGAATTGACACAGGAAATCAATGAAGGGGCAGTGGTTCATTCTACAAAAGGATTCTTCACTTTACAAAAGGACTTGCAGTGGTTATTTCTTTAAAAGATGAAGAATAAGGATGTGATTTACAAAAATTTCATGTACAACTTTCAGAGGGGAGCACTTCTATTGCATTAAACCAACCTCCCAGACACACCCTTGATGACAGCTGCACAACTGAGGGGTGTTTAAGGTTCTGCTAAGTGAATGTGCATATGTGTGGGTCTTAGCCAGGGCCTGGTCTCTGACTGGATTTCCCATACCCTAGAAGTGAGGCTGGATCCTGGTCCTATTGAGAGCTAAAGATTCCACCAATAACTGAAGTCAAGCAAAAATTCCAAATGCAAAGCATTCATAGGACAGAGTTTGTGCTCAATTCGGAACACAGACCAGAACATCAGCAAACAGACATCTTACAGCAAAGAAATCCCTCTAAGCATCTAGGAGAATGCACAGATGGGGCTGCGCATCTACTCAGCACCCGCATACGCCCATCAGCACACTGGCATTCACTCGCCAGCATGAACAGTGATGTGGAGGAGTTGAAGTCCACATGCCCAAAATATCTCTTGCTCCATATCACTCTAATATCATTGTCCCTTTCTCTGCCTTCACACAAAGCCCAACAGGGCTCTCTCAGGGCTGCAGACACGGTCTCCACAGCCCCAGGCTTAGGAAGGCAAGTCTCAGTGGGGAGAAAGCAGAACTTTGATGCCCAGGGCAAGAAGTAAGGGCGACTGGGTTTCCTGACCCTCTGGCCCAGCTCATCTAGAGCAGACTGTCCACTGATCATCTTCAACCAGGCCCTGAAGAAGGCACCTCGAGGCTTGTGACTCTGCAGCATCTGGCAAGCTGGATGGATCAACATAGGCCTGGGTGAAGATGGGGCTCACGAAATGGGCAGCTATTGGGTACCTATAAATATGGACAGAAGTGGCCACACAGGCCACCCCAGCCAGCTTGGGAGGGGCTAAAGGCAAGGCAGAGACTGTTGGATGCCTCAGATGAGAGCTGACAACCCCACATCTCAGGAAAGACAGGGATCCCAAACTCCAGGCCAAAAGCAGTGACAACTCCAGCCTCTTACTTGGGAAGGATTAGGGACTGAGGGAAGAGGGAAGACCGTGCCGTCTTCACAAAAAGTACCTACCACTTTGCTCCATTTTTCTGATCTCCTACTGGTACAGGAAACAGAAAACCAGCCCCAGGGTCAGTAAAGGCTTCCCAAAGTTCAGACATCCAGGAAAGTTCAAGTCCACCGCCTTGCTTCAGAACGGCCCAGTTCTCATCCCACCTGCCCTGAAGCCCACCATCCCAGCAGCCTAAGGACGCCCTCCTGGCTGATCCTGCTGGCCCAGACCCATCACCGAGGGCCGGCTCCATCGGCGGCGGGCAGCATGGCAGGATGAAGGCTGCGGGCCGTGTGCTTGGGCGCAGGCTCCTCTGTGTAGCTGTCCGGGCTCGCTGCCCCGTCCAGGGAGCTGCCACAGCTGGAGTTGGGGGAAAGCACGTCCTGCAGGAGGTCATCTGGGGGCGCACCGCCCCCTCCCCCACCTCCACCCCCACCAGCTCCCACCACAGGGTCCTTGCCAGGCTTGGCCCGCTGGGTGCCCTCCTCCTCCTGGTCATTGAGCAGCTTGGCCAAGAAGTTGATATACTTCATGGCCAGGCGGAGGATCTCATTCTTGCTGAGCTTCTTGTCCGGGGGATGTGTGGGGATCAGCTTGCGGAGCTCGGCAAAGGCCCCGTTCACATTCTGCTGCCGCCATCGCTCCCGGCTGTTGGTGAAGATACGCCGCACAACTTTGGTGTGGGGACCTGGAGATTAGGAAGACAAGGGTTAGGAGAATGGGCTTGAGATTCCTTCCCCAAAGGCATCTCCATCCATTGGGAAACTTGAGAAACCTAGAATGCCTACTTTCCTTTCACTTAGAAAACATCCACCCTTCAAATTCAAGTTCCTGTGCTTCCTCCTCTATGGGAACTTCCTCAACCCCTCCAGACAGATCTAACCAACCACCCCATACTGCAATCCCTGGAACTCCATCACTCTTGATCATTACTTACGTTTCTGTGCTTGTCTCCCTCCCTGGGCTGTGAGATATTTGAGGACAGGGACCTTATGTTATTCATTCATCCATTCACTTGTGCCAAGAGGCCTCACAGTTATGTCTAAGGAGACAGACTCCATTCCTATTTGACTATCCCTGCCTAAATTAATGACTCTGGGCAAGTGACATAAAAACTTGTGAAGTGGGCCGGGCGCGGTGGCTCACGCCTGTAATCCCAGCACTTTGGGAGGCCGAGACGGGTGGATCACGAGGTCAGGAGATCGAGATCATCCTGGCTAACACGGTGAAACTCCGTCTCTACTAAAAATACAAAAAAATTAGCCAGATGAGGTGGTGGGCGCCTGTAGTCCCAGCTACACGGGAGGCTGAGGCAGGAGAATGGCGTGAATCCGGGAGGCGGAGCTTGCAGTGAGTGGAGATCACACCACTGCACTCCAGCCTGGGCGAGACAGCGAGACTCCGTCTCAAAAAGCAAACAAACAAACAAACAAAACAAAAAACAAAAAAACAAAGCAAAACAAAAAAACTTGTGAAGTGCCTTGACTTCATCACCTGCAAAATGAAAGTAATACTACTAAGTCATGAGCTGTTACACGGGTCTAATACCTAACACAGGTAAAGAACTTAAGACAATGCCTGCCTCAGCTTAGCAGTCAATAAATGTTAGCTATTATTATCCATGTATCGGTTTTTTGCTAACAACCAGGCACTGTGCTAGGCACTGAGGAACAATGGTGAACTAAATAGAGTGCCTGCCCTCATGGAGCTTACGTTTTAATGGGGAAACAAATATTTAAAAACAAAACAAAACAAACAAACAAACAAAAAAACAAGGGCTGAATTGTAATGAAAAGAAGCTCCATGTTTAGCTCCAGTGGCTGGGAAGGCTGTTCTGAGGCTGTGAAGAACTAGCCAGGAACAGGAAGGGGAGAGGAAGAAGAGTATCCAAGCTGAGGGAATGTACAGGCCCTGCACTAAACAAGGCTTGAAGCCAGGCTGGCTGGAGTTCTGTGCACAAGATCAGAGTAGGCAGGGTCCAGACTCCACAGGGCCCTGCAGTAAGGTGGGGGGACTTTATCCTAAGGGTGATGGAAAGCACAGAGTAGGGGCTTAGAAAATGTCTGCTGACTGACCCATCATGGTGGCAGGTGGGGAATGGAGGGGAAAGTAGAGATCAATGCAGAAAGGCTCTCATACTCAGGAGAGAAGTGAAGACACAGCTATGCACAGCCATGGCCTATAGCTCTAGGCAGGCTTCTGAAGCCTGCCTCAGTCTCCGCGTGTCTACAATGCACTGATTATGGTTTGGCCCAATAGTCACTAACATTCCATGTATGAAGACTTATGGAGCAGTGGTAGACACCAGCACACATGTCTAGGGCACTTATGGCGTGCAAAGCACTGTGCTGTGTTCAAGCCTGACTTGGGATTTGTAAAGTCAGGGGAAGACAGTGAAGGGTCCTGCTAGTGCTCTTGAACTTCTGGGCTGAGGAAACTGCTTCTCTCCCTAACATTGAGGCACAAGCCAGGGTCACATAGTCCAGGAAGCTCTGTGCACTGAAGGAACTGACAGTCCTGGGATATTTATTTGCCCTCTTCTAGTAACCCCTGGAACCAGACCTCGGAGTGTGAAAACCGGGGTAGAGGAGAAGGGCAAAGGCCTCATCTAAGTCCCACTGCTCATTTTATAGCTAAGAAGACTGAAGCTGGGATGGAAGCAGACCTCACCTCAGTGGTCAGTCTATGAATCAGCTCATCCATCCTGCACTTGCTGCCTGATCATCTTTCTCTCTCCTACACGCACACAGGCATGCACATGCATGTGCGTGCACACGCACACACACACTTTTCCTGGGAAGGATCACCATCTCCTACCCACGGCACCTCTGAAGCTGCCTTTCCAAACCCTAGCAGGCCCCAGCCCAGCTGACTCTTTGCCAAAGGCCAGACCCAGCCTGGGAAAAACACAGCACAACTGCAGGGCAGTTCTACCCTGGGATACCTCTGAGGAAAATACTTGTTGCTTTCAGGCCTCCAGGCCAGACAAAGAGCATCCCTCAGCAGTGATATAGGGAGGACAGTCCCTCCACCATGGCTAATGCTGGTGATCTTGAGGGAGCTCCTAATTGCGGAGGGGGTGCTTATGACTGCTGTCACAGCTGGAGCTAGACTACATCCAGAAGGGGAGGTGGTGGGGAAGTAGTCAGGACTTATTCCAAAGCTTAAGACCAGTGTTATGAGGGTGGTCCAGGACTTAGCTGTGTGACCCAGGACTTAGCTGTGTGACCTTGATCAAGCTGCTTAACCTCTCTCAGCCTCAATTTCCTTATCTGTGAAATGAAAACAGTAATATTGCCCTCATGAGTTTGTGGTAAGGAATAAACAGAAACCAAGCACACATAGTCCATGGCACATAGTAGGTATCCAATACATGGTGGTAGCAATTCAGCAACAGGAATCCACATCAAGTCCTAACTCTAGATCTTGCATTATTTCTACTTCTATGGACTCTTTTGGGTTCAGTCTCTAATTTCAGTGTCCCCTAGACACACCCTTTACCTACATGTCTGCCTATTCCTCTGTGGCTTTTTCCAGAGAACCCCCCCATCTCCTCACCTTCCTCTTTCCTGAATCTGTCTACCTCTCCTGGTGTCCTTTGCCTCTCTCTCTGGCCAGCACTGAGTAGGTGCTTGGTAAATATTGCCAACACTTATGGGTAATGACTGCCTTACACTCCTGCACACCCCACAAACCCTCACCCCTGTGCTCTGCCTCCTCTGCCTATTGTAGAAAATGCCTCATCCCTGGGGAACTTCAGGGCTGGTCCTGTCTACTTCTTGTTTGGTACACCCACCTCTCCTACACTAGAGAACTCCTCTCTAATCTAGAGCAAGGCACCCATGCCTCTCAGCCCTGCACACCTGTGCCCCAGGCTGCTTGGGTCTTTTGAAGTTTTTTCTGTTGTCCAGACGCCAGCCCCTCTCCTTTCCAGAACACCACAGAGGGCTCCACCTCCAGCTCCATACCCATATCCCTCCCACCAGTTTGCAGCATAAATCTCAGCCTGGCTCTGAGGCCTTGGGCAGCCTTCCTACAGGAGCCCCAGGCCACAGCCAAGCTGAAGTTCTGGGAGCATCTGGGTCTGGCTCAAAGTCCCTCAGCTCTGAAGTACCTGCTCTCCTACCCCTGGTGCTGGGACCAATCTACTATACAAGGTCAACCTTGGGAAGACAGTGAGGGTCTTCCAAATCTCCCATTTGTCCAAACCATCCCTGCAAGTTCAGAGAACATTCAAGTACCTTAAAGGAGCAGTGCCAAGGCCCTTCTCAGGGAATCCAGGGGGCAAGGTAGAATCCATGATGTCAGGAAGGGAACTCCAGGTCTTAGCCCAGAATGTGTTAATGGGAGACAAGGGGAGCCTACTGTGTAGGGTCCTTGGAGGAAACCCTTGATGACTTCATTGCAGGGAGGAAGCAGACTCCAGACTCTAAGGAAGACTTGGGCGGAAGTGCAGGGAATCCCTGAGGGTCAGTGCCTACAATGGGGGGTTTGGGGACACTGTGTGTTTCTGCGCTCACTTGGGATCCTTGCCAAAGTGTAGGAATGGAGCCTGGATTGGGGACTGGAACTAACTCCAGAGGTTTGGGCTAAGCACATTATGTGTCTCTCTTCCATGTCTCCTCTTCACCGGACTGTGAGTGTGGTCCTGCTAGCCCCACGCAGGACTTTACCTAGCCCCAGCTCAGCTGCAGAGTGAAGGGCTTCGGCAGTTTGGGTTTCGAAAGTGGCCCACCCACCTTTGTGACACCTACAGAGTAGCGTCAGATGTTCCCTCCTGCAAAGGGCTCTAACCAGCGTGAGGGGCAGATACAGCGGTGGGGTGGGGCAGACTCACCATCAGTAATCTCCATCTCATAGGGGGAAGGTCTCCTCTTCACTCGGTTGTTGGTGGTGAACATAGGGAAGGCATCCGGCTCCCCAAAAAACCCGCTGTCAGATGGACCAGGCAGATCACAAGATCCCGTGTTGCCGGGAGGGGAGAAAGAGGCTACTTAGGGATCCTCCCCACATGTGTTGAGTCCCCCACCTCTGGGCAACCCTGCTCCCTTCACACCTGAGCAGTGAATATGCTGCACACAGATAGACACACACGCACGCACACGCACACACAGAATGCCCTCACTCTGTCATGAAACAAGCAAAGGGAGGAGGAGACACCTTAACCACGCATCCCCCCACACAAACACACAGGCACACATGCAGAAGCAGAGGTGAATAACACATGGAACAAACACACACACACACACTTCACAGATAGAAACACTCTCCATTCTCCTGCCTTGGAAACAAGCACACAATCCACACACACCTCCACTCCCAAACACGTGCCCACTCAGGCAAAGGTAACCTTCACACCTGATGGTGTGCATCTCTGTCACCACAAAGGGGCACACTGTCCTCTCCCCCCCTCCACCTCACCCCACCCATAAGGGGCTGTGGATACACAACAGACAGGAAACCCTGACTCCCCTTCGCTGAAATTCTCCCCCTAGCTCTCTGCCCTCACCCACTCTAAGCTCTCCGTAGCTCTGTCTCTTGGGTGCCCGCCAGACTCACTGACTGTCCCACACTCTATCCTAGCCCCATCTTCCGGATTCTATTCCAACTCTACCGCTTCTCTCCGTCATCATCACAGTGGCCCCAGCGGGGAAACGGATGCCCTTACAGCAACTGGAGTACAGGCTGGGGCCAGAGACCACAGCTAGCAGCAGAGGGGCTGGGAGTGGAGGGGCAGATCAGACCTCAGGCGGGCCCTCCAGCAGAGATTCGGGGGAGGGTGCCCCTGCCACCATCCTCATATCCTTATCTCTTGCCTGTCCAGCTAGCGCTGCGCTTCCGAATGAATTTCACACCCTCAGCCACAAACATCTACCTCTGCTCACAGCAAAGCACACGCAGGCACATTCTTTCCTGCTACCCACGCTCAGGGGACTCCCTCCTCTCCGTCCCCCACAACACCACCACCCAGCACACCAGCCACACGCTTGCACCCCCGAAGGTGTCCACGCCCTCCTGTCGGCTTCCACACAGCCATGCACCCGGCAACCACACGCACACTCTCTCTCACAGAAGGCCCCTCCCTCACTGGCACTCACGGGGGGCTCCAGCTTAAGACTCTAGAGCCCTTGGGTTTAAAATGACCTTCTCTGCCTGCGCTCCACCCGCTCGGCCCCCGGGGCAGGAGGGCAGGCCGCCTCCGCTGTGCAGAAGGGAAACCCCGGTGGGGGTGGTCGCCCTGCCCACCCGCCCCTCCCGCCCAGCCCCTGGCCCCTGGTCCCTGGTCCCTGGTCCCTGACCTGCCAAGCGAGGCCAGCGGCTGGCTGAGACTGTAGAGCAGCGCGCGGCCGGGGGCGGCGGGGGCAGCCAGCGCGGGAGGACTCAGCTGCACCATGCGGCCGTCGCCGGGCAGCTCCGCTGGGGCCGAGGCGGGCGCGGGGGCTGGGGCGGGCCCGGGAGGTCTGCACAGCTCGGTGGTGGGGACCCGATGGCGCGCTTCGGCCGCCGGCGCGTCGCGGCCCTTTAAGTCTCTCGCGGCACCGCCCCCACTGGCAGGGCCGCCCCCCGGGCCTCCGCGCGCGCCCAGCTCGATGACTGGGGGCTCCGCGGGGGCCGCGCGGCTCGTCTCCTTGGCGACGCCGTTCAGCAGGACCAGGTGCGGGGGGGCCATGCGGGCCTCGGCCGCGTCCCGTCCCTCTAGCTGGGGGTCACTGTGAGCCGCCTCGGTCGGCGGCCGCTCGGTCATCCTGCAGGCAGACAGACAGACAAGCGGATGCCCGCTCTGACGACCGCCCCTGACCCACCGACGTGGGCTGGGGTAAAGGGGTGAAGGGCAGAGAGAGGAACTCACACACAGAGACGTAAGAAGAGGCAGACAAAGTTAGCGCCACGTGGGGCTAGGGCGGGAGGCCGGGTAGGGTTAGGGTGGGAGGAAAAGGGGATCTCTGGATTTGGAGAAGGGAGGGGTGCCTGGGAGACGACACAGAGACTGGGGGCCAAAAGGACAGAGATGGAGGAAGACGACAGAGACACTGGAAGAAAAGGAATACAGCCAGCGAAAGAAACACAGAAGGGGAAATCAGGAGGAAGGAAATGTACAAGGAGGCAAGAAAGAGATTACCCCGTCCCCCTTCTCAGGCCGAAAGGGAAGAGGAGGGAACAAATTCCCGATCGTCCTCTTTGGTTTTAGCGGGGAATCTGTCAGGCAGGGATTCGTTGCTTTGGGAACCTCCCTTGGCCTCTCAGCAATACCCCCAGCTCACCTACAGGCACACGCTCAGAAACACGGTGCGGGTGGAAGTAGGGAATTAGAAAGTGGAGGCTAAGGGGACTGGGGTCCACTCCACTAGAGCTGGCAGGGAATAATCCCGAGGAACCAGCTCCCTCCACACACACACACACACACACACACACACACACACACACTCGTCCCCATGGGGAGTGAGGGAGTGTCTGTCTACACTGAGCAAATCCACTGTGAGTCCTGTGTCTGCCCTGCAGGCCTTTACTCCCGCTCAGACAGAGATGAGAGGTCGCCAAGGGAAGAAGATGGTGCTGGCCGGACCTCCCTAGGCAGTCCACCCCTTTCTGGTCAGCTGGATTTGGAAGAGAGGTCAGGTCTCAAAGAGAGGCCTGGCTGAGGTGAAATGGAGGTGGGCATTTGAAGGGTTCCCTGAGGGCAATGAGGTCTGGACTCCCATCGAAGAGCAGGACAGATGTCATGAAGCTCTTGAACTCTTCCAGCCCCCCTCACCGTCATCTCCTGCCTTGGTGTTCTTTGGGAAATGGGAGGAATACCTCCTTTATGCATTTGAAAGTACTGTGCAAATGCTCAAGGAAACATTATTGACAAGGGGAATGGGCCAGCGAGAAAACTGCCTGGCCCAAAGTCACTCACAGTCTATCTGTGAGAGAGCCAGACCAGAACAATAATCTCACTTTGCTCTACCCTCCCATATTCCCAGAGCAGTGAAACCACCTTGTGCTCCCACAAGCACACTCCAGGATGACCACAGCCACTCTACTTCCCACAGGTGTGCTAGGGCTCTTCCATCCCCTGGCTTCATCCAGATAGAGCCGGGCCCAGCAAGAATCAAAACAGAAAAATCGGGAGACTCAAGGGCCAGAGTTTGGGGATGCTTGTGAGTTGTACATATATGATCAACTCCACATAAGTTGTTTAAAATAAGCTTTCTGTTCTCTGAATTATATAATTGGGCATTTAAAAGAAGCAAACAAATACAAAAAAATCAATTTAGCCCCATGCAGAGTCTATCTAATCATACATAGCAGCCATTGAGCTCCCATATTGCCACTGCAATGCTCTGGACAGGATTCATCCTAGGAACCATCCCTCCCACCCCAGAAGGGAGAAGGGACCATCTGTAGCCTCCTCTGGAGCTTAGCTCAATTGCCACCAGACACCCAGGACGACAGACAGACAAGATTCAGACTGCTGTACACCTGCTCTGAGAATGCCAGCCCCCCAGGTCTGGCACAGAAACCACAAAATTCCCTAAGTCCTGGTGTATACAAGCTGTAAAGGCAGTAGGTCCCTGATGCTTCATTGGAAGTGAGTTTATGATTTTGGTGGAGACAATAGGTCTCTATCTATAGAATGCAACCACCAAGACACCAAGGCCACTGGAAATACACCAGAAGTATATCACCCAGGTCCTCTTGCTCCCAGCAGCAGCGAAATGTGCCAGAAATATACCAACCCTTGGGAAACATACAAGCTTCAAGGTGTTGGTTCCCTATCTCACTGCTCACTGTCCTGACACACCGGTGTGAGCCCAGGGACCCGTCCTTAAGCCCCAGCTTCTAACCAAGTGACAGTGTACACTGCAGTTGCAGACTTAGCTCAAGCTCTGTTATGACACGTTTTTACTCTCCGATTAATTATTTGACTCCTGCTCTAGCAGTGGGTTCCTGAGAGGCAATGGGAGTACATATTCCAGATGAATTGACCCTGGCCCCAAATGTCTTCTCCAGACGCCTATAAATATCCCATCTCCAAGGCTCCTTGTGAGAAATATATGATTGGCTCCCAGGGTCTGTGGAGGACCTCTCCCGGCGTCTCCCCACATTTTAGGAAAATCCTGCCTGTTCTTCTGCAACCAGGATCACCAGCCAGAGGTCTATGCCCCAAAGAAGCCACTCACACACACTGACGGTTGTTGGCGACTAAGCTGCATCACTTGGTTTGATTACAGAAAGGAACGCCTGAGTGATTTTATTTGTTTTTATTTGGGGAGAATGAAGGAGGAGGGAGATTTTAGAGTTCTAGACTATTTGGCAACTACAGCTCCTCTCTCTTTGTACTGCGGAGACCCTGCTTATAGCCCCCAATGCAAAATCCTCATCTGCAGTTGCCAGACAGCCAGAATATTTCCACCTGTGCCAGAACAAGACAGAAGACCCCAGGAGATTCTTCCTAGGGACAGGTCTCAAGCAGACCCAATCTCCCATACAGAGAATTTCTTAGATGAAAACAGTCTCAGCCCTTAGACCCAGCCTCTGGTCTCTCTTCTGGGCCCACACCAGCACAACACCCTGGAGAAGCCCCAAGCCTGCACAAGTACCAAACCCACCAGGGAACAGCACCACCATCCTCGCCTCTACCAGAGTAGAGGGGTGTTCCTGCAGCCCCACCCTAGGCCTCAGGCCCGGGGTCAGGGCCCACTCGAGCTGGGACTGCACTAGCCAGGAAGGCTGTCGCCTTCTTCCTGCGGGAGCTCCAGGCAGAGTCTGCACCACCCGGATACAGCCGCCCCAAAGTTACCGGCCTTGCAAAACGTCCACAGAACCGGGACCAACGGGAACGGCCTGGACGACTAAGTCCAAATAACTGGTTTTACCCAGGGCGGAAAAGGGAAAGAGCCGCTGGAGGCCACAGAAGCAGCTAGCAGCAATCAGATCCTGATTCCAAGCTCTGGCTGGTCCTCCCCTCCCCCCACCCCCAATCTGAGACTGGGCTCTCCTCTGTCCTGAGCCTTCCTCACCCCAGGCCGGAACCCGAGGCCTTCCTGGACACTGTTTCCACCGGCACCATTCCCCTGAAAACTCACCTGGGGCATATTTAGAGAGACCGGCCCCTCTGAATAGGATCTCCACTCCGCCGGAGAGGGGCGGAAGCCGAGGTAGAGGATGCAGACCCGGGTCTTTGCTTTCCCCCTTTTGCGCTGAGAGGCCTGCAGTTACGCTGCGGTGTAGTCCTGGGCGATCTGCCGCGCCCAAAGCGAGTTTCCAGGAAAGATAGGGGTGGAGAGAAAGAGGCAGGGCAAGAGGGAGGGAGAGAGAGAAATGGGGGTCAATGGCTGGGAATTACCTCCTGTCCCCGACCAACCAGTCCAGGGAATCGCAAACAGCTTTCCGCCCCCAATCTGCAGGTGTTTGGAGCCTTCCCTCTACCCCCTCCTCCCCCCACCCGCCTTAAAAAACCCTATACATGACCAATCCGGAATAGCTATTTAGTCCAACAACAACAACAGCAACCCCTCCCGACAGGCTGTCTGGAACATTTTCGAACCCTCCAACTGGGATCGGTCTGGTTCAGTGTTTGTTTTCTAAGCAGGGAGGTGTCTACCCGGTTGCCTCCGCAGCCAGATCTCCGACTGCCGCTACACCGGGAAGGGGTAGTCCCGGGCCTGGATGGGCAGAGGTCTGTGTTGGGAAAGGCGAATAGTCCTCAGACTCTGGTCGGTGGGACAGAACCTTGGAGTCCACCCCACCTCATTCTCTCCCTGATGCGCATCCACCCACCTCCAGCCCAAAGCGAAACCAGAACCCAATTCCAGGGGTTGTACTTTCCTACAGAAATGGAGTTGGGAAGGGGGTTTGGGGAGAGATATCTGATATGTTCAGGTCCTTTCTCGTCCGCCTACTGACTGAGAGAAAGAAAAAAGAAAGAGAGAGGAAGAGAGAGACAGAAAAAGAAAAGGAAATAAAGACCAACAAAGAGGGAAAGAAGAAAGGGGAAAAGTCCCCCATCTTCCCCTCCACCACCCCTACAAAACGATTTTCGATTTTTCAGGGTTTAGACAGAGTAAGGGAGAATTCTAATGATGTCTTACAGCAATAAACAAGGTGAAAGGAAAGGAACGTAAAAACAAACCCGATACTACTTTCAAGGATGTAGCAGGATTTAGCTTGCTTTTATTTTTTCCTGGTGGATTTTGTTTAATTTGTTTTGCCTAAATCGTCAGGCTTATGATCACACATCGAAGTCTTGGATTAACTGCGAAGCACTCCTTCTGTTTGCCGCCGCTTTGGTGGAAATATAGGAATAATTCTTCCCTGGATTGCAATACAATGCGGAAGATTTTCTTTCTCCGCTTCTAATCCAAAAGAGGGGAGGGGAGGAAAGCAGAGGGGAATCCATCCATTCCCGGCGTGTTATCGGGGGGTTAATGTTTGCGTGTTCGCTGGGGGTTAATGTTTGCCTTATGACCAAGTCTCTGTGTCCGTGCCTCTCTCCATTTTCTCTTCCTACCTCAAACCCAGCAACTTAGAAAACGGCGGTAGCGGGGGAAAAAACCCGCTGCTTTGTTCTCCCGCCAAAGGAGCCAAAAGGGACAAACTGCTGCGCTCTACGATGATTATTTTAATTAAAATAGGATGTTAATGATGACGATTGTGATGGCGATGGCATTGGCAATTACAATAATTGACTAAACAAAATCCTTTCAACCCGAGCTAGGGCCCCACTAACCCGGTCCCCTCAAGAGCCCGGATTCGGCCTCGGTCTCGGATGCCACGGGTACCAGACCCAAGCGGCAACGTCGCTCACCCGAAGAGGGGGCGGGAAAATCTTCCCTGGAGGTGATCCCGAATGTCCCCACCCGAGGCGCGAGGCCTGGTTAATATGCCCATTGTCCTTTCGGGGCCTCTCCCTCGGACCCCGGCGGCCGCACCCACGAAACTGACCAGAAATGGACGAAGCCGGAGTGCAGCGGGAACCGAAGCCCGCAGCGACCGGCTCGAAGGCGCCGGCCTCGGTGAGCGCTGCTCAGCTTCAAGCCTGGAGGAGCCTCCCATTCACCAATGAACCCCTCAAACACCGAGGCACAGGCGGGCCTCTGGGCAGAGCAGCCGCCGGCCCGGCTCTGTCCGCCCATCCAAGCCAACAACTGGCTCCCGAATACATCATAATTTGGAATAAAATGTGAAATCCCGCTCCCCGCCCCCATGCCGCCGCCCCCACCAGCGCCTCGATCTCTCGCTCGCCCTCCCCCCACTCCCGCCCCCAGCGATTTGCAAACGCACCTCTAAAGGACACAGGCACACAGGCACACAAGTCAGTGCGGACAGGACCACACAGGGTCCAGCCCCACAGAAGGGCAACAAACAAGCACCACTCAGCACTGCTCCAGAAGCCGACTTGGTCAGCCCCGCACACTGCCCAACAGGACACAACGAAATCGGTTAAACGTATCGGCTCACGGACACACAATCCAACACAGTCGGAATCACACACGCCCGACATAACGAAGACACCACCCAAACACAGTCGCAGAGGCCACACACCCCCCCACACAGAACCAGATCCCTGCTGAGAACGCCAACGGAGCACAATCGTACGCAACGAAGAAAACGCAGAAGGGCCTCAAAGGGTCCACATCTACACACCCCAACCGCGCAGGCACACCACACTGGGATACACAGCCTGTCGCCAAGAAGACCACACTCAGAAGCAGCCAACGCCGCCCACAGCTCTCATGAACGCACTCTCACAATCCCACCGCATGCACACAACCACGAAGAAGAAATGAAAACCAACCACCGCCTCGCGCATTTCTGTATATTGCGTAAGGAAAAGGGGGAAGGAAGGAAGAGAGTCTCCGAGGCGGGAGGGGCGGCGGCAGCCGGGGCGGTGGCGTCCGTGGAAAATGCCCCCCCCCCCATCGAAAGGAACCGAGGGAAAGGGAGCGAAGACCTCTTTTGCGGACGTGGGGAAAAACAGGAGGAAATTGATGAGGAATTCGGTGGGAGGCCTCGGGTTGCTTTTCCCCTAGAAAAAGGCCAGAATGCTCACGTCTTTCCGCTACGGGGGTAGGTGTGTGGCCATTTTGAGGCCCGGTCCTGAGCGGCGGCGGCCCGGCCCCTCCCGCGGCCCCCGCTCCCCCGCCCGCGCCGCGCCCGCCCGGCCCCTCCACCGACGCGCTCTAATCCCACTCACGTTCCAGGCCTCGTTAGCATGGGCCGAGGCGCGCCGGGGCCGTGTGCGCTGCGGAGATAAGGCACTGCCGCGGGTCCGCCCGCCCCCGATAAGCGCCTCGGCCATTATGGGCCAAATGATTCATTTTAATTTGGCAATTTCACCGGAGGGAGTGGGGACGGGTGGAGCGGCGCTAGGACCGGCTCCGGAACGCGCTGCGGAGAGCGTTGGACGCGCTGTCTAGGACCCAGCAGATCCAGCCCCCATCTCGGATCCCAAGACCTCTCAGAAACCCCAGCTCCCCACAACCTCAGTCCCTTGACCTTCCAGACACCTTTCTTCAGCGACTCTCACCCCAACACTCTGTCCCTACCTCTGAAGACCACCATGATATCAAAATCGTCACCTCCCAGCGCTTCTTTCTTATTCTTCCTCCAGTGTCCCAGATACCCAGATTTCAATGGGCAGCCTCCCTATCCCAGAAAACTCCCCAGCCCTTCCCTACCTCTTCACCCCCTTCTAAAATAGAGCCGGTAACTCAAATTCATGGGCTCTACGGCGGCCTGGCAGAACCCCTGTCAACAGGGATATTAAAATGCCCATTCTGCTAGGTTTCAGGCTGAGCCCAGAGCCCAGGAACACTGCTCCCCACATGGTGTTAAAAAAAAAAAAAAAAAAAAAAAAAAGTCGGCCGGGCGCGGTGGCTCAAGCCTGTAATCCCAGCACTTTGGGAGGCCGAGACGGGCGGATCACGAGGTCAAGAGATCGAGACCATCCTGGCTAACACGGTGAAACCTCGTCTCTACTAAAAAATACAAAAAAAAAACTAGCCTGGCGAGGTGGCGGGAGCCTGTAGTCCCAGCTGCTCGGGAGGCTGAGGCAGGAGAATGGCATAAACCCGGGAGGCGGAGCTTGCAGTGAGCTGAGATCCCGCCACTGCACTCTAGCCTGGGCGACAGAGCGAGACTCCGTCTCAAAAAAAAAAAAAAAAAAAAAAAAAGTTTAGTCTAGCGACTGAAACACTATTCTAGGCATTTTACAAATACTAACTAATCTGCTCTTCATAAACAATCCAGAGAAGTTGGATCCTCAATTTACAGAAGAGAAAACTGAGGCACATAAAGTCAAGTAACTTTTCGAATGATACATAGCTAGTGCTTGATGGAGTCTGCCTTAGAAGAAAATTTGGCACGGAGTCTTCTCTGCAACTCAGTTGATGAAAAGGGGCAGTCAAAACCTAGCCAGGGACAGGGACCTGGGATCAACTCATTGCAGGGACCAAGGTCTTTACTGTGGGGTAGGAATCTGAGTTCAGTGCCAGCTGGATGATGCGCTCAGCCCACGGAGGGTCTCTGGGTTCATTCTTTCATGGTGGAGTGGAAAGAACACACGTTCGAATTTTAGCCACTGATCTCTGAACCTCAGTTTTCTCATTTGTAAAATGGGGAGATAATGTCGACGTCACAAAATTGTGAGAACTAACTTATATGACCTTTAAAAGGTGGTGGTGAGGGTAATAATGTACGGAAAGCCCGTAGCCCAGGAAAACAGCATATGCACTTGCATGGGAGTTCTGGTTACCATCATAGAGAAAGAAATTAAGACACAGAGAGATGTGACTTAGCCAAAACTTACAGTAACCCAAAGGAAAAGCCAGCACCCAAACTTTGGTGTCCAATTCCCAGTCCACAACTCTACCCTCCATGCCAGGCTGATTTGTCCTTCTAGTATCTCTGCTTTTGAGCTTTTTTTGGAGCCTGAGAACTGGGGAAAAGCCCCTTCTCTGGTAACAAACTGAGTCCCAGTCAAAGATTGAGCTGAGAGCATGGCCCCAGTCTGGGATCTAACTTCTTCTTGGTCATCAGGATGATTCCCTGAGAAGATACAGTTAAATCAGTGCCGCCTGTCCCCTCTGTTCCTCCTGTGCTCTCTGAAGGGTCAGGCTGTCATGGGGATACAGATAACTCTCACAGAATCCCACGTCCTAAGAAAAACTCTAGTTCCTCCCTGCCATAAGGCCTTTGCTTTTGCTTGGCTCCACCACTTAATAGAAAATGAGAGTCATATAATTCTGAGTCTGAAACACAACTCTGCCATTCCAGGGCTGTGGGACCCTTGGACAAGTGATTTCATGTCTCTGAGCCACTGTGAAAACAGGCTAGCCATTCCCATCTAGAAGAGCCCAGGTGGGGACTGCTTCTCTGAGAAAATGAGGCCTGGACTGCGATCGAAGAGTGAAATTTGGGGGTGCGAAGAAGGGTGAGTATCCAGAACCTTCCAGGTGGGCTGAGGAAACAGCTGGACCAAGGGCTAGAACAGAAGGGCGGTAGGTTCATGAAAAGAAATAGAAAAGTGTCCAGTATGGCTGGAGCATGCTTGTGGACAAGTTACAGGATTTTTTGGCATTTTTTTGTTCGTTTGGTTTGAAGGTGGGGGTGGTACCCTGTATAGAATAAGATTTGCATTTCTAGAAAGTTCTTTGGCTGAAGTGTGGAGGGGGAAAGACTTTGGGAGGCCAGTTCTGGAGCCAGTGCAGTGGTTAGGGGAAGGGGATTAGAGCTTGGACCACTGTGTTGGCAGAAGAGATAACAAGAGGCAAGTGAAGATGACATGTATTTGGGGTATAAAACTGGGTTTATAAGAATTGAATTTGGGCCAGGCATGGTGGCTTACGCCTGTAATCCCAGCACTTTGGGAGGCCCAGGCAGGCGGGTCACAAGGTCAAGAGATCGAGACCATCCAGGCCAACATGGTGAAACCCTGTCTCCACTAAAAATACAAATATTAGCTGGGTGTGGTGGCGCATGCCTGCAGTCTCAGCTACTCAGGAGGCTGAGGCAGGAGAATCACTTGAACCTGGGAGGCAGAGGTTGCAGTGAGCCGAGATCATGCCACTGTACTCCAGCCTGGCGACAGAGCGAGACTCCATCTCAAACAAACAAACAAACAAACAAAAAAGAATTGGGTTTGGGGGGGATGAGGGAGAGGAAGGAATCTGGGAAAACCCCTGGGTTTCTGGCTCTCCTGCAGAGCTAGTGGTGGTTATTCCTGGAGATGGGGAACGTGGAGGCCAAAGGGATGAGGGGAGGGCTTATACATTTGGTTTTGAACTCCTTAAGTTTAGATGCCTTTGAGGTACCTGCAGACTGTTGGATTATTTTACAGTGCATTAAATGTCCCCAGCCAGCACCTCCAAGGAAGGTGTCCTTTCCTGTGGTGAAGGAATATGGACAGGTGGAAAGGCATTTGTCAGCCCTATGGCAGAGGGTGTGCCCAGGCCTCTGTCTGTGGGGCAAGGAAGTGACGTTCACTAACTCCCCAATTCCACTCATTTGTTCTCTGCCAAGCTCCAGATTCTGACAGTCAGGCAGCCACTCCCAACCTCATCCCCCAAACCCCTGCCAGGGGCTGGGGGCTCATGACGTCTACACCCGCCCCCTCCCCTGTTTCCGATGGTCAGTGGAAAAAAGGAAACTGCGCGCTAAGCGGGGCTCTGCCCAAAATAGCATCTGGTGCCTTTCGGTCAGCGAGTTGTCCGAGCGTCCACGAGAGAGTGACAGGCCGGGACCCAGCCAGGAAATGCCACCCCTCCTCCACCCGCCCCAAACGGAGGCCCCAGTCGGGCAGGAAACCCGGAGCGCCTGGGGTGGGGGTGGAGAGGAGGGAGGGGAGGTTGAGACCCAGACTGGTAAGTCTGGAGTCTGGAACTGGGGCAGCAAGAACAGGGGACAAGAACAGGCTAGCTAGGCTCTGGCTCTGAGGCCGTTGTTCCCCACCACCACCACCACCACCACCACCAAAGGTTGGGTTCTCCCTAAACCCCAAAACTGAGCCTCTTACCATTTTTCAAGTGTTTCTGCCTGCCCTCTCTGAGTACTGGACTATCTCTGAGCTTCTCCCCTGAGTTTGTTCTCCAGAAAGATGCCGTGCATGCACTCTGATAAGCAGCCAAGTTTATTTTTAACAAATTACATTGCATTTACTGTGTGACAAATACTGTCCTAGGTACGTCATAAGTATTAATTCAGTTAAACCTTGCAAGAACCTAATGAGGTAGGGACTACTCCATTTTGTAGGTAGCACAGAGAGGTTGAGCAACTTGCAGAGAACACCCAGCAGGTAAGTGGTGGAGGCAAAATTCACACCTGGGGCAGTGTGGCTTCAGGCCACAGTGCTTCGAAGGCAGCAAAGCAAGCACAATGATCAGGCAGACCTGAGCTCCTATCCCTGCTCCCTTAGTTGCCAGCTGTTTGATACCAGCAAATTACTTAATTGCTGGTATTTACAAATGAGTTTCACTTTCCTCATTTGTAGAAGAGAGGTGATCATTTTCCATACATAATACTGTTTATATAAGGATTATTTTTAATGAGGAAAATTTCAATTTGAGGAAATGTCATTATTTCCCTCTTCCACTTTCAAAGGACTATTCTCTCCATTTTTGCCCTTGTCCCTTGCCCCGGAAGAACCCCTATCCCATCAGTAAGCAGGCCTCAAGAATTCCGAGCTTGAGAGTCAGGTCTGTGCTTCCAAACCCCAGGACTGCTGTCAGAATTCTCAGGGATGGAAGGAACTCCACTCTCAGTGGCTCTCAAAGTGGATGGTCAGCATCACCTAGGAACTTGTTAGAAAAGCAAATTCTCAGGCCTCACCCCAGGCCTACTACTACTGCTCTGAGGGTGAGGCTCAGCAATCTGTTTTCCCAAGCCTTTCTGGTGATTTCTGACACACACACAAAATTTGAGAACCACTTCTCTAGTTTACAACCCACATCTGTAGCAAAGGCCAAAGTAAAATTGTGTTAAGAAAACACCGTGCTTTTTATTTTTTTGAGACAGAATTTCGCCCTGTCTCCCAGGCTGGAGTACAGTGGTGTGATCTCAGCTCACTGCAACCTCCTCCTCCCGGGTTTAAGTGATTCTCCTGCCTTAGTCTCCTGAGTTCTCCTGAGTAGCTGGGACAACAGGTGAGCGCCACCACGCCCAGCTAATTTTTTTTTTTTTTTTTTTTTTTTTTTTTAGACAGAGTCTCCCTTTGTCACCCAGGCTGGAGTGCAGTGGCACAATTTTGGCTCATCACAACCTCTGCCTCATGAGTTCAAGCAATTCTTGCACCTCAGCCTCCCAAGAAGCTGGGACTACAGGCGTGCACCACCACGCTCAGCTAATTATTTGTATTTTTAGTAGAGACAGGGTTTCACCATGTTGTCCAGGCTGGTCTTGAACTCCTGACTTCAGGCGATCTGCCTGCCTCGGCCTCCCAAAGTGCTGGGATTACAGGCATGAGGCACTGTGCCTGGCCTTTTTTGTATTTTTAACAGAGATGAAGTTTCACCATGTTAACCAGACTGGTCTCGAACTCCTGACCTCAGGTGATCTGCCGATCTCAGCCTCCCAAAGTGCTGGGATTACAGGCATGAGCCACCGCACCTGGCCTGTGCTTTTTAATGTTTCGAAGCCATTTTCCTTTCCCTAACCCATGCGGAAGACCAAAGCATGCAGAAGCATGCAGAAGACTGAAGTTGCTTTCCAAACTTACAGAAGAGATAGTGTCTAAGCTTAACTGTCCTTATGAGCAGAGAACCCCAATAGCTCTGCCATCAATGATTTTATTTCCAGAGCTGTTAGAAAAGGACAGAACATGTGCACAGCCACCAGTTCTCTGGCTAGCAAGTAGTTGTTGATACTTACTGAGACAGAGCCCTGGCCCAGGAGTACACATTAATACATGTGGACAAGACCCCTGGGCCCCTGAAGGGGACTGTATGTCCTGGAGACTGCCATGTGTGCCTGCACTGCTTCCTACTTCTGCCTCTGTTCTGTCTTTTGATCCTCCACTATAACCTGCTGGGCTGCTTGTGTGATCCCCACTTTAAAAATGAGGAAACAGGCTCATCTCACCCAGTCACTCAGTTGGTATACATCCAAGTCAGCTTAGCCCCAGTGCCTTCTCCATTCCTGCTGGTTAGAATGAACTATGTATTACTTTGGGAGAACTATTTCAAAATCTTGAACACTTTGGATAGCACTGTGATATCCCCTGGTTTCAATCCTTTGACCTTAAAGAAGATAAATAGCCACAATTATCATGAAAAGATTCTTCAACTTGTATTAAGGAAATATAAATTAAAACCACAATGAGATGCCATGACACATCCACTAAAATGGTTAAAATTTAAAAGACTGACAATACCAAGTATTGCTGAGGATGTGAAGGAGCAACCGGAGTTCTCCAGCAACATTGTTGAAGGAAATGCAAAAATTACTCAACCACTTTGGAGAACTCTTTTGCACTTCCTATGAATGTGCAGTTTATAAACATACATTTACTGAGATAGCTGAAAAATATATATCCACAAGAACACCTGTACATTAATATTCATAGAACTTTTATTTGAAAAGCAAAAAACAATAAACAATTCAACTATCCATCAACAGGTGAATGGTAAACAAATTGTGGTACATTCATGTAATAGAACACTACTCAGCAACAAAAAAGGAACAAATTACAAATGCCAGAAACAAACTGACACATGCCAGAATATAGACCTCTCAACAACAGGCTCAGTGAAAGAAGCCAGACACAAAAGACTAATTAGCGTATGATTCCATTTATATGAAACTCTAGAAAAAGCAAAGTTGTTTTTTTTTTTTTTTGAGACAGAGTTTCACTCTTATCACCCAGGCTGGAGTGCAAAGGTGCCATCTCGGTTCACCGCAACCTCCGCCTCCTGGGTTCAAGTGATTCTCCTGCCTCAGCCTCCCAAGTAGCTGGAATTACAGGTGCCCGTCACCACGCCCGGCTAATTTTTGTATTTTTAGTAGATTTGGGGTTTTACCATGTTGACCTCAGATGATCCGCCCACCTTGGCCTCCCAAAGTGCTGGGATTACAGGTATGAACCACCGTGCCCGGTCAGCAAAGTTAATTTCTAATGGCAAAGCTCAGATCAGGGGTGATGGAAGAGGACGTATGACTGCAAAGAGGCACAGGGAACTTTCTGCGTAAAAGAAATATTCTATATCTTGATTGTGGTGGTGGTTATATGAGTGTATGCATTTGTCAAAAGTCAACAAACCATATACTAAAATGAGTCCATCTTATTGTATGTAAATTATGCCTAAAAAATTGACTATAAACATTCTTTGTGGCCCCACATCAATCTTACATCGTCCAGGAAAACTTTTCTGATCAATACTGTCCTCAGCTGCATTGATATCTCCTCCTCTCACCACTTGCTCTCCTGATTAGCATACCCTGGAGCCCTCCGTTACAGTCTAACTCATGCTGCTCAGGGCCAGGCACACAGGGCATGAAAAAGGATCTGGAGATAAGGGAGGAACAGAATTAATGGTATTTGAAAAAGTGACAGAGACATCTGCCAGGAAGTAGGATTATGTCTTCCTGTGACCCTCAGTTTCCCTATCTGTAATAGGAATGGGGTGGGGCAACCACAGGATCTCTCTCTCCCTTTTATCTCTTATCATCTCTTTCACTCTGCTTCTCATCTATGCCATCTCTATTTTAAGCGCATGTGCATTCTCTCTGTCTCTAAGTCTGCTCCTCTTTCCTACCCCTGCCCTGTCTCTCCATCTCTGTCTTTAATCTGCTTCGCATCATTGCTTCCTTCCTCTTTTTTGGTCTCTGTTCAGGCTCTCAAAAAGAACTCCAGCTGTGCACGGGTACCCTATAGAAGCAAGGCATGCCGATTCTCTTGTCACATTCCTGACAGGCTGGACCTGTTAGAAAGTCATAAGCTGGTCTGTCAGTTGTATGGGATTGGGGAGACGGGAAAATGAAAAGGAGGGTGGAAAGGGAAGGGGAGAGACTTGGAAAGGCACCGTTCAGGAGGCACACAGGCTTGGCACACTGGATGCAGGGGATTAGGCCTGCTGGACTCTGGCAGAAGCTCTGAGTTCCCAAGAAAAGCTGTGGCAGGAGGCCCTCTCCTCCACACGGCCTGTGTGCCCAGTCCAGAATGCATGCCACAGGACACAGCCTGTAGCTGATTAAGAGCACATGGTTGACTCTCAGGCCACCTTGGACTAGAATGCCTCCTCAACAACTTAGCAGCTGATAACCCTAAGCAAGTTGCATCACTTCTCTGTGCCTCAGTTTCCTCATCTCTAAAATAGAGGTAAAAATAACACATGAGGCTAGGCGCGGTGGTTCACGCCTGTAATCCCAGCACTTTGGGAGGCCGAGGCAGGTGGATCACCTGAGGTCAGGTGTTTGAGACCAGCCTGACCAACATGATGTAACCCCGTCTCTACTAAAAATAAAAAAAAAATTAGCCGGGCATGGTGGCATGCACCTGTAATCCCAGCTACCAGCAGGCTGAGGCAGGAGAATCCCTTGAACCTGGGAGGTAGAGGTTGCAGTGCGAAGGAGAGGCAGGAGAATCCCTTGAACCCCACCTCCCAGGTTCAAGGAGTTCTCCTGCCTCAGCCTTCCGAGTAGCTGAGATTACGGCACCAGCCACCACGCCAGGCTAATTTTTGTGTTTTTAGTAGACAGGGTTTCATCATGTTGGCCAGGCTGGTCTTGAACCCCTAACCTCAATGATCCGCCTGCCTTGGCTTCCCAAAGTGTTGGGTTACAGGTGTGAGCCACCATGCCTAGCCTCATTTATTCATTTTATTCCACATTTACTAAGTATCTTTTTTTTCTTTTTTTTTTTTTTTTGAGACGGAGTCTCACTTTGTCACCCAGGCTGGAGTGAAGTAGTGCGATCTTGGCTCACTGCAACCTGTGAGGAGGGCAGTCATTCACCCTCTCTGGAACTCAGTTTCATAGTCTGTACAGTGGGCACGGCCCTTGCTTCTTTGTTTATTTTAAACAAACACTTTTTGAGCAGTAGTGCTGGGCCCTGTACTGTCTGCTGGGGATGTGAGGGAACCCAAGAGTCCATTTGCACTGCCTCAGGAGACTAAGGTGTGTGCCTACTACAGGCTTACAAAAATTGAGAGGAATAGAATTAAATTGTGTACATAAGCTCAGTTCTTTTGTGGCACACAGGTGGGAATCTTGCTTCTCCCAGGTTATTCCCACATTGTCTTTTTTTTTTTTTTTTTTTTTTTGAGGTGGACTCTCGCTCTCTTGCCCAGGCTGCAGTGCAGTGGTGTGATCTCAGCTCACTGCAAGCTCCCCCTCCCGGGTTCACGCCATTCTCCTGCCTCAGCCTCCCGAGTAGCTGGGACTACAGGCGCCCACCACCACGCCTGGCTAATTTTTGTATTTTTAGTAGAGACAGGGTTTCACCATGTTAGCCAGGATGGTCTCGATCTCCTGACCTTGTGATCTGCCCACGTTGGCCTCCCAAAGTGCTGGGATTACAGGCATGAGCCACCGCGCCCGGCTCCCACATTGTCTTGTTTCCCCACACCCTTGGGGAATTGGGCCCTGCTGAACTGGGTGGCAGGAGGAGGGGGAAGGGTGAACACCAAGTGAACCTCCTCGAGGCAGAGAGAGCCAAGGTGTTTGGTTGCCCTGGGACTCCCAGTGGAGCTGAAGGTCCGTCCTCTGCTCCTGTGTCCCTTCCTCCAGCTCCTTCTCCTGTGTCCCTTAAATATGCTCACAGCGTGGTACCAATCACACTTATCTGGGTGTCTGTGTACCCCACCAAGACCCTCAAAAACTGGGACCACGTCTATGGTTTGTCTATACCCCAGCATATCATGGAGGCAGAGTAGGAGCAAATATATGTATGTTTTAAAAATAAGAGGAGCAGAGACAGAGCTGGAGAAAGAAATTGAGAGAAAGGGAAATCACCCAGCAGGAACCTGGGCCATGAACTTGAAGGAAGCGGGACTGGCTAGCCCTCCTGGCCCTAGAAACCAGCCACAGGGAAATGTGAAAGTACATCCTGTATGTCCTTGTGAGGAGAGATAAATATTTCCATGATTGCATGAACTGTGAGTCCCAACCCCTTCCTGGGACAGCCCAGGAAATGCAGGCCTTAATGGGGGTTTGGGGATGGGTAGACTCTCCGTATCTCCACAGAGGGTCTCTGTGCTGGGTGGGGAGGTGAGGGCAAGCAGAGGTCTTGGAGAGTCACAGCACAGGCCCCTCCATGGTGATTTTGGGGGTTTGGAGCAAGTCACTCACAGGAATGACTCAGCTATGAAACATGAACCTGCTCCCCTTCCAACCAACATCTAAGACCTAGTGTCACTTTATCAAGGTAGGACCAACGGTTTTAGGGAACTGAAGCACATGCTTATTTCAACCTGCTGCTCCCAAGGGATAAGGAGGAGAAAAAGAAGGAGAACATAGGCTCTGAAGCCATACAGACCAGAGTTCAAATCCTGACTTCACCACTTACTTCATCTGTGTGGCTTGGGCACGTCATTTTACGTTTGAGTCTCCATTTCCTCAAAGGGATAATCCCAATCTGATGGTCAGGTTAAGAGCATGAGATCTGGGCCGGGTGTGGGGGCCCACACCTGTAATCCTAGCACTTTGGGAGTCTGAGGTGGGCAGATCACTTGAACCCAGTAGTTCAAGACCAACCTGGGCAACATGGCGAAACCCCGTCTCTATCAAAAAAAAAAGAGCATGAGATCTGGAACCAGACTGCCAAGATTTGAATCCTTATATTGGCTGTGTGAACTTGGGCCACATTACTTAACCTGTCTGTTCCTATTTCTAGCCTGCTAAATGGGAGATTAGAATAGTATCGACTTCATGCAGTTGTAAGGAATAAATGAGTTAACAAATGTAACAGACTTAAGACATAGCAGATGTGTTCAGTAAAGGTTAAATACTGTTATTACTGCACCAAATTGTGATGATTAGATGAAGGAATATGTGTAATAATGCTTTCCTTTAAACCCTACTGATCCCCAATGTGGCAAGCAAATAGTATTGGTTCCGTAGCAGGCAGTTTCTGGTCTTTAAAAAGATCTCTAAGAATAGTTTCATTTTCCTTCCCTCAATCTCATTCTTATTCCACCATCCTGAACCAGGAGTTTGTCTCTTGTTGCAGGTGGTTTCTTCTGATTTGTCCCAATTCTTGGTAATTCTGAATACTTCTGATGTCTGCATGTGAAGCTGCATGTCTGCTTCCTCTTACCAGGAAAGGCTATTGTGAGGTCTAAATGAGATACTGAGTAGGACTCTGATCAGTGTTAGACGAAGGTGATTCTGCATATATGTGTCCGAGCATGCATACATGCACACCTACAACAGTAGGATCTAACAGCACCTTCTCTTTCTTTGTTATGCTCCCCAGAGTCTAGCACAAGGCCCCTGACATAGCAGGAGCATTTGGCAGATCTTTTCCATGTAGCTCTTCCTTGGACAAGGGAATCACATACAGTCCCTGCTCTTGAGGAGCTTCCAAGCTGGTTGTAATGAATTTTGTGAGAGGACAAGAAAAGGACCAGAGAAAGGGCTATGGAATTTCTTTTCTTTTCTTTCTTTCTTTCTTTTCTTTTTTTTTTTTTTTTTCTTTCCAGCCTTGATCTCCTGGACTCAAGTGCCTCAGTCTCTCGAGTAGCTGGGGCTACAGGTGCACGTGGCATCATACTCAGCTAATTATTTTGTTTTTATTTTTTTGTAGAGACGGAGCCTCCCTATGGTGCCCAGGATGGTCTCAAACTCCTGAGCTTAAGTGACCCTCCCTCTCAGAATGTTGGGATTATAAGGCATGAGCCACCGTGCCCGGCCTGCTATGAAATCTCAAAGAGGGATAATATCACTTCCACATGAGGATTACAGGAAGATTCTTTTAGGATGGGAGGGGAGGCAGAGATTTTCAGGGCTCCACAGGACTTTGAACCTGTAGAGAGTTTGGAGGCATAGGAGAAATGTAAGCAAAGGTAAGAAAGCTGAAGAGTGTCTGTGTGCGTGGGGGATGCCTTCCTTTTCTGTCCTTTGTGCTATGTCCAGGAGAACAGAGAGGCCTGGGTTTGATTGCCCAGTACCTAACTTTCTGACTTACATGCCATGGTATATGGTAGTAAAACCTGGAAGGCTGGAGTCCTGAATTCCAGCCCCAGCTCTTGCTTACAACACGGTGTGAAATTGAGCAGGTCCCATCTCTTCTTTGGACCCCGGGGTCCTCACGCATAGGAGGACTAAGTGATTGCTCAAGGCCCTCAGGCTCTCACACTCTTGGATACCTGATGTCATCTTTCCATTGTGTTTGTGATTAGCCCCTCCCTCACCCCTTTGTGGCCCCAGACCTCCCATGAAGAGGCAGGACACAGAGCTCTCCCCAAATCCATCCTTTTCCTGGAGTTCAGCCTCTGACCAGGAAGTGGGAAAACAGGATTTCCTCTGAGGATGTTCTCTGTGACCCAGACAGTTCCGGTATGGGGAGTGGGGAGGAAGAGATAGGGAGCATCGTCCAGGATTCCAAACCTTGAAGCACCTTTTCATGGGCTTTATGTTTTGAGCTCCTTAGAAACTGAATGCTTAATTCAGAGCTGAAGAAAGACATGTCGGTACTTTGAACAGATATTACTTAACATTGTTGTGGGGAATGACAGAATTTCCTTTTAAATTATGAAATATATTAAACACTATATTAAATAAAAAGTGAGGAAATCTCACTTCTACCTGTGGAAATCCTTCAAAATCTTTCAAAGACCAACCCCAGTGCTTTCTCTTGCAGGAAGCCTTTCTCTCCTCTGGATTTTCAAATAACTGCTCACATACGATTTCCACACCATCATTTCATACAATTACAGCATATCAGAGACACTTAGGGTTAACCGCTTCATCTCAAAAACTGGGAAACTAAAAACCAGTGACTTGTCCAATGTTACAGAGTTTGGGGCAGAGCAACAGGAACCCAATTGTTGCTGACTCCTAATTTGGTGTTCTATCTACTTGTGTGTCTTTTCTTTCCTATGTTTGGTTCCCTTCCCCAGATCCCCTGTTCCAAATGCTATACCTATTTATAGCTCCCTGCTTTTGCAGAAGTGGTTCCCTCCATCAGAAATATCCCTGACTCCTCTTTTCTTTCCTATTGCTCCTGATTCTAGGAAAATGTCACTGCCCCTCTAGAATATTCTCAAAATAACCTCCCAGCTTCTCTCATATTCTCACATATCGTGTAGTTTCATTATAAGCACTTATCTAATGGTATTGCGAATGTTTGCATGTCTCTCCCTCATTAGACTGAATTACTATAGGGCACATTTTGTTCATCATCTTATGCTCAGCTTCTAGCTCACTGTCCAGCAGGATCAACATTATTTATCTGTTGAGTGACTAGGTGCAAAAATGATACTTGCGTGGAGAGGAAAGGTGGAGGGAGTGGCTGCATTGGGCTAGATGCTGTGGAGGGACACTAGGCTGGTGTCCTGGTTGTTAACTATAAGTGTATGATTTTACCCTGTTATACTTTGTGTCTGTCTCATCATTGGTAAAAAGGGATCCATTTTGCCTGTCATACATATTTCAGTAGGGTTTTGTTGTGAGAATTCTGTGTAAAAAATATGTGGAAAAGCACTTTGCAAAGTGTGAAGGAATCTGCAAACGCCAGACATTATCAGGAAATTTATATTGCTGGTATAAGGGCCTCTCAGTTAATCTAGGAGGCTAGGAAAGGTTCTGCCTTCATGAGCAATGCCTAGAAAACAAGGGCACAGAAGGAACTTTTTGTTCCTTCAATTTCCTAGAGCCCTTATAGTACAGACTCAGTACTAGTTTATCACATTGTAAAATCAATGGAAGTGAACACTTTAACATTAACAGAGCTGGGGTTGCTTACTTCAGAACACATGAGTAAAAAATGATTGTCTCTGGTCTTGGCTAACAGGCAAGAGACTCCTTCCTGAAGAAAATGAAAGTGGGGCAGCTTGGAGGACAGCACAGTATTTAAAGACAGCATTGGCTGTAGTATTTGAAATAATTTATTCAGCTCAAGATCTATTTCTTGCAGAAAGCTCTTCCTGAATTCCTCAGGCCTGAGAGGTTGTATTTCTCAATGGCTTAGTAAGACCTTGAGCTCTAGAGTTATACTGAAACTTGAATCTCTGGTAGCAACTTACTTGGGTAAATTACTTCCCTGAAGCTCTTCCCTCAACTATGAAGATAACAATCACTGTCTTAGTCTGTTTTTATTGCCTATAACAAAAATATCTGAAACTGAGTAATTTATAAAAAGGAGTTTATTCTTACAGTGATGGAGGCTGAGACGTTGAAAGCTGAGGGGCTGCATCTTGTGAGGGTCTTCTTGCTGGTGGGGACTCTGCAGAATCCCGAGGTGGCACAGGGCATCCAAGGTGAGGGATGCATCCAAGAGCATGCTAGCTTGGGTCTCTCTACCTTTTCTTTTTTTTTTTTTTTTTTTTTTTTTGTGAGACAGGGTCTCACTCTGTTGCCAGGCTGCAGTGCAGTGGCGCAATCTGGACTCACTGCAACCTCCGCCTCCGAGGTTCAAGTGATTCTCCTGCCTCAGTTTCCCGAGTTGCTGGGACTATAGGTACGCACCACCACGCCCATTCACCATGTTGGCCAGGATGGTTTCAATCTCTTGACCTCGTGATCCGCCCGCCTCAGCCTCCTAAAGTGCTGGGATTACAGGCATGAGCCACCAGGCCTGGCCTTCCTTTTCTTATAAAGCCACCATTAATCCATGAATCTATGAACGGATTAACCCATTTAAGAGGGCAGAAGGCTCATCACCCAATCGCCTCTTAAAGTCCCCACATCTCAACACTGCCACATTGAAGATTAAGTTTCAACATGAGGTTTGGAGGGGACAGATATTCAAACCATAGCTATCACCAACTGGGGTCAGCCAGGAGGCTTAAATGAACTAATGCATGTGAAGTGCTCTGCACAATGACCCATGAGCACACAGTAAGTCTTAAAAAGACGGACACGATCACCAGTACATTGTTGTGGCTCCTTAGAGTCTAGATCACTCATGTTGGCTTTTCGTCACACTCTCATAACTCTTGTGACTATTTCCTCGTTATATCTGTTTTCCGTGGAATCTTTACAGCTGGTAAAGGTAAAGATTTAAACAGTATCCTTGCTGTTACTGTTTAAAATGTCTACATTTTAAAGGATACTGTTTAAAATTTCTACATCCACTTCTGGGGGGCTTAGCACAGGGCAGGATAAGGCAGAGGACAAAAGTGGAGCATGGAGTAGTTATTGATTTAAACTAATCGGCAAGGGGATTAGAGGTTGAGTGAGACTTTTGGCGAAGTGGGATAAGAGTGGTTGCCAACTGGCCAGGACTCGCACTAACGGGTTTGTTACCCAGAAGTTAGGTAATATAAGTTCTATCATTTTCCTATGCCATTTTGAAGTAGCATCCATGTTATCTTATAAACAGTATGTTGCAGGACTGGAGGAAAGAAATTCAGAGATATGTCACTTGAGAGGCAAGTATCTCCAAAGTTTTTTTTTTTTTTTCTTTTTTCTTTTTTGAGAACAGAGTCTAACTCTGTTGCCCAGGCTGGAGTGCAGTGGCACAATCTCGACTCACTGCAATCTGCCTCCCAGGTTCTAGTGATTCTCCTGCCTCAGCCTCCCAAGTAGCTGGGACTATAGGGGTGCGGCACCACACCTAGCTAATTTTTGTATTTTTAGTAGAGGCAGGGTTTCACCATGTTGGCCAGGCAGGTCTCGAACTCCTGACCTGGGGTGATCCACCCACCTTGGCCTCCCAAAGTGTTGGTATTACAGGCGTGAGCCACCGCGCCCAGCCTAAAATTTTAAAATCCAATTTTCGCAGTACTAATGCTTTCTCTAAAGATGCCTGAAAGTTATCATAGCAACTAATTTACCAAATAACTTGTGTTAGGCCATTTTTGCATTGCTCTAAAGAAACATCTGAGACTGGGTAATTTATAAAGAAAGGAGGTTTGAAGTGGTGGGGAGGGGGGTAGGCGCCATACACTTTTTAAGCTTTTAAACGACTAGATCTCACCTGAACTCACTATCTTGAAGATAACACCAAACCATGAGGGACCCGCCCCTGTGACCCAAACACCTCCTACCAGGCCCCACCTCCAGCATTAGGGATTACAATTCAACATGAGATTTGGGTGGGAACAAACATCCAAACTCTATCAACCTTCTCATAGTAGAACACCTTCTAGAGTAGGCTTTAGTAATGGTTCCTCTTCTCTTGGCACATGTTTAGTAGAAAGAGACATTGTTTTGTTGAATTAATCTGCAGTCTAAATTCAGGCTCCAAAACTCCTTAGACATTTTAATTAGATGTGGCCTTGGCCAGGTGCAGTGGCTCACGCCTGTAATCCCAGCACTTTGGGAGGTCAAGGTTGGTGGATCACCTGAGGTCAGGAGTTCGAGACCAGCCTGGCCAACACAGTGAAACCGTGTCTCTACTAAAAATACAAAAATTAGCTGGGCGTGGTGCCACACCCCTGTAGTCCCAGCTACTCAGGAGGCTGAGGCAGGAGAATCACTTGAACCTGGGAGGTGGAGGTCACAGTGAGCCGAGATCATGCCACTGCATTCCAGCCAGGGTGAAAAAGTAAGACTCTGTCTCAAAAAAAATTAGATATGGCCTTAAATTAGATGTGGTAATAAGTGATCAAATTAGACTTTGCCTAAAAAGCTTAGGCTCCATTTTTACTATTAAGATAGCTTCTTGTTTGGTATAAACATTACAGGACTCCCAGTGATAAAGGTACTTGATGAGGCTGTCAGTTGATTCACTTTCTCTGTTTCAATAGTGTGCAATATAAATCGTACCTACATTCATTGAGTGAAACTGAGGGCTAAACAGAAGACACTTGAAGTGGCATTGACAATTCCATTATGTAAACTTACCCCAATAAAACATGTAAGCGAATTTTTATGCTATTTATTAAAATAACTAAAGCCCCAAACAATGTGCATGGAAACACAGGGCAAGACATTGCCATTTACATGTCTTAATTTTAATCATCATTGCCATTTACATGTCTTAATTTTAACTTGAAAGAGCAATGATGTAGGGAAAGATGCACTAACTGGTCCGTGGCTCCAGTAGGGAACAGTAGGGAGCCACCATGTTGCTATACTTGGGCTTGCTACTATAAAGCGGTATCAGGTTGTCTTGGAAAGCCACAGCTGGGTTGAAAATGGATCCAAAGTCTATGTATTTCCAGTTTACATATCAACTTTGATGTGAAACGACATCTCAATTTAACTTCATCAGAAAAGCTTTATCTTTCAAGTCAATGAAGACTCTTTCATCTATATTCAAATATAACAATTTAAGACCTTTTAAAAAAGGTTGTGGGGGATGTGCCAGGAAAGAACTGATACACTCAACGACTTGGATGTATCTTAGGACATCATGCCAAGTAAAAACAGCCAATTTTAAAAAGGTACACACTGTATGATTCCTTTTATATAAAAGATTCTTAAAATGCCAACATTCTAGTGGTGGAGAACAGATCACTGGCTGTTGGAGGTTAGGGTTGGAGAGACCATGTTTCAAAAGACTACCACTAGGGAGTTTGTGGTGATGGAATAGTTCTGTATGCTGACTATGGTAGTAGTTATGTGATTCTATAAAAGACAAAATTTCAGCCAGGCGCAGTGGCTCACGCCTATAACCAGCACTTTGGGAGGCTGAGGTGGGCAGATCACGAGGTCAGGAGTTAGAGACCAGTCTGGCCAACAAGGTGAAACCCCGTCTCTACTAAAACTACAAAAATTAGCCAGGCGTGGTGGTGTATGCCTGTAATCCAGGCTACTCGGGAGGCTGAGGCAGAAGAATCACTTGAACCCAGGAGACAGAGGCTGCCGTGAGCCAAGATCACGCCACTGTACTGCATCCTGGGAAACAGAGCAAGACTCCATCTTGAAGAAAAAAAAAGGTAAAATTTCATACGGCTATACACCAAAAAGTAAATAAATGAGTGCGTGTAAACACTTGTGAAACCTGAGAGGTCTGTGGTTCAGTTATTAGCATTATAGCCAATGTCAATTGCTTGCTTTTGTTCATTTACTATGCTTATGCACGATATTATCACTGGAGGACACTGGAAGAAGAGTATATGGGAACTCTGTATTATTTTTGTAATTTGGGGGCAGGCTAAGAGTTTTTTAAAAAGTGGGGAATAAACTAAAACAGAGAACAAAGGAAAATAGTCAATCTAGACATTTTTATTAAGTTCTATTAAAAAATATTAAGACATTTGAAAAACTCAGAAAGTTTATAAAACATACTCATACTCAGTAATTTTCTTATTCTTTGATAGCCAGCGTGACATGTTGAAGATGTTACACTAAAACCAACCCACCACACTGCAAAAAGTTGTATCTCCAGAGTTTACTAAACATGCATCCTAATTCAGAGGAAATACTCTTGTCTAAAAGAGTGTTATTTTTATTATTTTCAAAAATAACTTTTCCCTTAAACTCAGAAAGGGCTGATTTCGCTAATTTACCCAATACCATGATAACTTATGTTCTTGTAGTGATATGGGATAAATGCAGAGATGAAACATGCTAGAACTTCTTAAAATGTACAGTATAGCTGGGCGCAGTAGCTCATGCCTGTAATCCCAGCACTCTGGGAGGCCGAGGCGGGCGGATCACCTGAGGTCGAGAGTTTGAGACCAGCCTGACCAACATGGAGAAAATCTGTCTCTACTAAAAATACAAAATTACCCAGGCGTTGTGGCACATGCCTATAATCCCAGCTACTTGGGAAGCTGAGGCAGGAAAATCACTTGAACCTAGGAGGCAGAGGTTGCAGTGAGCCGAGATCGTGCCACTGCACTCCAACCTGGGCTACAAGAGCAAAACTCCATCTCAAAAAAAAAAAAAAAAAAAGTAAAAAAAGTACAGTATAAAAGAGCAGTTGAGACTCAGAGCTGGATAGTATTTATCTACTTAAATTTGTAGGAATAACTGATCTCAGGGTTTGTTTTTCTTAAAGGTTTCAGTGATGTTGAACAACTCTATTTGAACAATGAGAACTTAGTCCTATCACTAGTCAGCCATCTCACAGAAAAAGTCACTCTTCCCAGTTGGCTGCTACCAAGAAACAGACTGACTCCAGAATGATCAGGAAATCCCAAAACTACCACAAGGCTCTCTGGCTTCCCTAAGTATCTTCAGGAGACACCCTGTCCCTGTATTAAAAGAGCAGGGAGTTAAAAGGTTAAAATAATTTTGGTAACTGTCTGAGATGTTTTACATCTAAGAAGGTGCCTACTGAATTCATGCTATTCATCTGCTTTAGAGTTTCAGAAGGTTGCAGACTTTCAGGAAAAATTGCAATGTCCCTTTCATTTTCTTTCTCAAGATGTTGAGTGAACTCTGCTTTCCCGGTTCGAAGGTTCACTGCAGGACTTGGTTTAAGGTTCTTTAATAAGAAAGCTGGCTTTTCAGTCAACTGCTGTTTTGCTTTTGTCTGCAAAACTTCATTTGTAATATTTCTTAATACTGGCATATCTGCGTTGGTGCCCACAGATTCACAGTTAGAACAATTAATTATTTCATGGTCATTCTTAGAAGGCTCTTTCTGACCACCAAGCTGTTCAGGTATGGACGTATGGTTCTGATTCAATAAATGTTCACTCTTGCTATTTGCATTGTCGGGAGGCTCCTCTTCATCTTCACTATTGTCACTGCTTTGTAGGAGTCCATATCTCTTCATATATTTTTTGGTTGCAAATGACATGTTGTTTGGTGAAATTAAACTAAGCCCTACTGTGCTTCTGTCTGTATTAATATGGAGAAGGCTGAATGGGTCACAATTATTTTGGTTTGATCGAGTGACAGACAGTTGTGACAGCTGATTTTCATTTAAATATTTCAGAGCTATAGCATTTGCCTCCATGCTCAAATCCACACCATTGGGGCTTAAGCCACTCATGCCAACATTAGCAAATGACATGCAGTTTAATCCAGAGATCACTGCTTCTGGGCTGATGCATGCCAACACACTGAAAGACACAAAGCAGTAAACCATCATTTACCATATTCTAACTAATACCTAGTTCTCAATGCATTCCATTCTATACAAGCAACAAAAGATCTTCAGCTTTAAGTTCATGGTCCTTTTATCTAAGTACTCAGACATCTAAGTCTTGATGATCCAGATACACAAAGGATAGATATGGGCTGGGTACAGTGGCCCAAACCTGTAATCCCAGCAGACTGGGACACTGAGGTGGGAGGATTGCTTAAAGCCAGGAGTTCAAGATCAGCCTAGGCAATATAGCCAGATCTTGTCTCTACAAAAAAATTTAAAAATTGGCCAGGCATGGTGGTACACATTTATAGTCCCAACTACTCAAGAAGCTGGAGGATTGTGTGAGCTCAAGAGTTCAAAGTTACAGAGAGCCATGATCATGCCACTGTACTCTAGCCTGGGCAACCGAACAAGACTCTGTCTCTTAAAAAATAAAAAATAAATAAAAAATTTAAAAAGGGATAAAAATAATAGCCTAGAAGGTAATCCATGATTTACAGGTTGAAAGTGGAATACAAATTAATTTTCCTAAATCTGTATATCAGTCATGGTTTTAACAACAAATACAAGGCCTCAAATGTAAAAGTCATTCAACATAGCTAGCTATGAGTCATTTAATTTATGACTATTAACCCAAATAGCACAAGAGATCAGCTAATGTTTAATGTAAAGTAAAACATAAAAATAAAATCAAACACAAAACACATTTGATTATATAACAGTACAAGCTTTGGTAAGTAGCTCAGAAAATTAAATTGTTCATAGTTGAGGAGATTCCATTTGCAATGAATAAAAAACATCAACCAGTCTCTGGATATGGGCTTATACACACACACACACGAATACTTTTTTCATTAGTCATAATCTTCAACTTACTTTGATTAGTGTTAAGTCAACTGACTTACCTTTTCCTTAGTATCACATATATAATAAATAGCTGCTATTTTTTTTTTTTTTTTGAGACAGGGTCTTGCTCTGTTGCCCAGTCTGGAGTGCAGTGGCAACTGCATGTCATTTGCTAATGCTGGCACAATTACAGACTCAGGCTGGTCTCAAACTCCTGAGGTCAAGTGAGCCTCCCTCCTCGAACTCCCAAAAGTGATGGAATTACAGGCGTGAGCCACTGCACCCAGCCTGCTAATTATTGAGTCCTTATATATGCCAGGTACTCTGCTAAATGCTTTACATGCATTATTCATATACATTCCTCACAGTAACCTTTCTCAGGGAGGTATTCCCTATTGAATATTTCTATTTTATTCTCCATTTCAACACCTTACATTCCCTTTCCACTACTTTTCTGTTTTCTTTTTGGCACTTATCGCGGTCTATACATTGAATACACATATCTACATATTCAATCAATGCTTGATTCTTATTTACTGTCTAGCACCCTCATGAAAGCCAATGAGGGCAGAGTTTTGTCTGCTCCCCCGGCCCCCACTGCAGTATCTTTGATGCCTGGGACACGTAGCAGGCACTCAGTAAGTACTTGTTGAATGAATAAAAGAAGTAGGTACTATTGTTATATTTATTCTCAGTTGAGAAAGCTGAGGAATAGAGATTTGAGCTAATTTTGTCAAGCTAAATAGTACATAGCAAGCTGAGATAAACCATGACTGCCTTACTCTCTAGGGCTCTGTAACCACTGTTTTACTGTACTATATTCAGTAACTTGGATTTTTTCCATCAGAGTCCTTTGTGCACTATTTGTTGTGGTGAACATTATATTCTAGTCAAACATGCTATGGCTTTCTACATCATCCCATGAAGAAATTCAGCTGTTTTATATGTGCTAGCCACTGCTTGCATTCACAGACCCACAAAAATCAAACAACCATTATGTATTTTCATTCTTATAAGCACCTGAAATTTGCAAAAAACTGTTTCCAACCATTAATAATCCCTGAAACCAGGCTGGGCATGGTGGCTTATGCCTGTAATCCCAGCACTTTGGGAGGCCGAGGTGGGCAGATCACCTGAGGTCAGGAGTTCGAGACCAGCTTGGCCAACATGGCGAAACCCCATTCTACCAAAAATACAAAAAAAATTAGCCAGGCGTGGTGGCGGGCGCTGTAATCCAGCTACTCTGTAGCCTGAGACAGGAGAATCGTTTGAAGCCAGGAGGTGGAGGCTGCAGTGAGCCGAGACTGCGCCACTGCACTCCAGCCTAGGCGACAGTGAGACTCTGTCTCAAAAAAAAAAAAAAAAAAATTCCCTGAAACCAGTGATGCCATCACCAAACAATGGAACAGTGTGCTCAATAATGCTGGTCTTTATAACCTTGAAATTCTTCCTTAACCTTCTTGGCATTTAATGCTTTGAAGACTATTTTAATAAGATTAAAGAGATACTACTAATTTATCCAGACATTATTCTTTCATTCATAGTGACAATACTTTTGGAAGTCTTTTTCTACTTTGCCTATTTCCTCAGTCTATAGATAATATTAATGTAAATAATGTGATAAAAGCAAAGAAAACTTCTAATTCAAAATGTTAAATATTTAAAGAAAGCAGATCTAATTTGGGTGTTTTTTTTTAAATTAATTAACTTTTTTTTTTTTGAGACAAGGTCTCACTCTGCCACTAAGACTGGAGTGCAGTGTTGCAATAATGGCTCACTGTGGCATCGACCTCCCAGACTCAAGTGACCCTCCTACTAAAGCCTCGCAAGTAGCTGGGACTACAGGTGCATACCACCATGCCCAGCTAATCAAAAATTTTTCTTTTTGTAAAGATGGGGTCTCACTATGTTGTTCAGGCTGGTCTTGAACTCCTGAGCTCCAGCGATCCTCCCAAAGTGCTGGGATTACAGGCGTGAGCCACCATGCCCAGCCTCTAATTTTAAGTAGAGCTTCTTTTATAGAATGGTTAAAAGATCCATAAAGTAGTTAATATCAGTTTAGAAGGCTATTCAAGTTTCAATGCCTGACACAAGCTAGCCAATTTCAATTTGGAAGGTGGGGCAGGGGCAATGAGATATCATTACTTTAATAGCAAAACAAATCAAGACAGGCACAGTGGTATGCACACCTGTAGTCCTAGCTTCTCAGGAGCCTGAGGCAGGAGGATTGCTTGAGCCCAGGAGTTCAAGGGGCCAGCCTAGGCAAAATAGAGACCACATCGCTAAAAAAACAAATCAATAATACTCAGAACCAAAGCATATAAACACTAGGGTAATTAAGAGGAAAAGCAAAAAGGAATCCGCTCCACTAATCAAATCCTAAAAGCCTAAGCACAAATATATGCCTATGTTAAAATCTCATTAGATGTGCAGCTACAAGGAATGATGAAAGTCCATGAACAAATCTGAGTAAGAGAGCCATATGCCAACAATTTATGGGAAGCTCTAAAATTATTCCAACTCAGATGAAAATCAAGACTGCCATCTCTACAAATAAAAATAAGCCGGGTGTGCTGCTGCACACCTGTAGTCCCAGTTACTCAGGAAGCTAAGTGGGAGGATCACTTGAGCCCAGGAGATTGAGGCTGCAGTGATACATGATTGTGCCACTGCACTCCAGCCTGGGCAATAGAGCGAGACCCTGTCTCTCAAAAAAAAAAAAAAAAAAAAAAATCAACTTTGATTCATGATCCTATTTGAATCCAGATTAGTTATCTACTACTTATCCTAAACAGAGTTTTTCAACTACTAACCAGATAGCCAGGAAGCAAGGTAAAGAAGCAACTAGAGAGACTGCTTGAGACAGGTTTTGAATTCAAAAAGTCGCTCCAATTGGGAACCTATGTGTAGAGGTTGCTTCTAGACCTCGAACCCACAATCTCCATTTCCTGCACAATTTCTAGGTTTGTCTGGCACCCTCTTTCCCTGCCTTCCTGCCTTTAGACTCTCTTAATCTCTGCGGGATTCTATTAACAGGAAAATAGAAAGCAGGTCTTCCTTCCCCTGCCTTAGCCACTCTTCTGGTGGAATGATGTGCTCCTGGAGTCCAGAATTGGAACATGAAATGAGTTTTCACAATACAATGATGAAAGATGTCTGGTTTACAGAGCTAGAGGAACAGTATGGATTATAAGGATTAGTTTCCTAGAATATTTAACCTATAATTTGTAATAGTTTCTATAGAAAAATGTGTCTTAAATTCTAAACAACTGCCTTATAAACTTTTAGTATACCAGTTATATTATACCTACACACGTTAAAAAGATAACAATATAAGGTCTTAAATACTGACAGTAAATACTACAAAGACACTAAAAATGAACCTTCACTGTACGCTTCAGTGATGACCTGAGTAGGAGGAATGTTGTTTGTTCAGCAAATGACTCATTGAAGGCCCACTAAGTTAGTGGTAGAGGCAATGAGGATTTAGAACTATGCAAAATCTTCGCTGGATGTGGTGGCTCATACCTGTAATCCCAGCACTTTGGGAGGCTGAGGCTGGCAGATCACAAGGTCAGGAGTTCGAGACCAGCCTGGCCAATATAGTGAAATCCCATCTCTACTAAAAATACAAAAATTAGCTGGGCGTGGTGGTGCGCACCTGTAGTCCCAGCTACTCAGGAGGAAGGCTAAGGCAGAAGAATTGCTTGAACCTGGGAGGCAGAGGTTGCAGTGAGCCAGGATCATGCCACTGCACTCCAGCCTGGGTGACAGAGTGAGACTCTGTCTCAAAAAAAAAAAAAAAAAAAAAAAAAAAAAAAACTTGCTGAAAATGCTGTCACAAGTACATGCTACAATTTACTGAGAACAAGGTAATTTAAGAGTACAAAACATCGGCCAGGCGCAGTGGCTCACACACGTAATCCCAGCACTTTCGGAGGCCGAGGCAGGTGGATCATCTGAGGTTGGGAGTTCAAGACCAGCCTGACCAACATGGAGAAACCCGGTCTCGACTAAAAGTACAAAATTAGCCGGGCATGGTGGCGCATGCCTGTAATCCCAGCTACTCAGGAAGGCTGAGGCAGAAGAATCGCTTGAACCCGGGAGGCGAAGGTTGTGGTGAGCCGAGATCACGCCATTTCACTCCAGCCTGGGCAATACAAAAGAAACTCCATCTCAAAAAAGAAAAAAAGAGTACAAAACATCAATACACTCTGAGAGGTCCAAAGAGGTGACATCTGAGTTCAGCTTTGAAGGATAAGAAGGATTTTGGCAAGGAGAAAGGTAAAAAAGAGCATCTCAGATAAAAGTAACATCAAGGAGTCTTGCAAGTGCCAATGGCAAGTAGGCTGGAACTTGGTAGAGAGTGGTAGGCCATTATACTCAAAAACTAAGTTTAAGTCAAACTGAAACAATGCGAATTAATCAGGTAGGCCTCAGATAGGCTGGGAGGACATTCCAGACGTAAGCCTAAGATAACTGGGAAACAAAATTTGACTCTTATGTTGGAGAAACTATTGCAGTACAGTTTCATATTTAATCAAAATGACATAGAGATGATGGCACATGCCTCTGGTCCCAGCTACTCAAAAAGCTGAGGCAGGAGGATTGGCTTGAGCCCAGGAGTTTGAGGTTACCTAAATTATGATTGTATCATTGTATTCCATTGTATTCCAGGGTGACAGGCCTGGGTGACAGAGCAAGATCCTATTTTTAAAAACTAAAAAAAAAATTTAAATATACAGAAATTGCATCAATAATAAAATATAACTTTTAAAACTTTAAGGTATTTTTGGTCTTAATTAGTACAGATCTTTAAAAGGGACCATTTTGATGTAATTACAACACAGTATGAAAATACTCTTAAAGTTAGCTACCTCTCCTATGTGATTCCATGGCATTCTCTATCCTTCCATTTCACAGCAGGTATAAAAGATATTGACTATCTGTGTCTTCCCCACTGAACTGTAAACTCTATGAGAACAAAGATGTCTTTCTTTACCAGGTTATTTTGTGTATTATGATATCTCTTATAAGCTGGCTCACAGTAGAAACTCAGTATGCATTTGTTGAAGTTAATGTATTGGTGAAATGGTAGCTGGCATACATGTATACATGTAGCTGGTAATAATACTCTTTCAGAAAGCAACTTAGCAACGGCTTTAAAATTTTTGTATCATTTTACCTTAGTCTTTCCATTTCCAAGATTCTATTCTAAAACTGAAAAGCAATATTTGCAAAAGATCATCATAGCAACATTTAAAATAGTAAGAAACTGCAACTAACGTGACAAGTTCGTTCTCAGTTCTGACAAGAGGGGAAGGGTTAGGATACATAGCCTCTATCTTACAACATGGATAAAAAACTCCAAAAATGCTAGCCTCGCTCTTCTACACTATTGGCAGGAATATAAACTGGTACAACTATTTGGTGAGCAATGGTAGTAGTATCTACTAAGACTATTCAGGAATTTATCTTACAAAGATACTTGTACCTGTAGAATGATGTTCACTTAGGATTGTTTGAAATAAAAAATAAGAGATTTGGCTTAAAGGTCCATTAATAGAGCACTGGGATTCAATATATTCTAGTACAAGGGTACAAAAGAATATTATGCAGCTGTTTAAATACATGAGAAAGAACTGTATATCCCTATAAGGAAAAGTATCCAAGATATTATAATACCATGTTTAAAAAAAAACAAAAACAAAAAAACAGACCAGGTGCAGTGGCTCACGGCTGTAATCCTAGCACTTTGGGAGGCCAAGGTGGGAAGATTGCTTGAGTCTAGGAGTTTGTTTGAGACCAGACTGGGCAAAACAGCAAGACCCCATCTCTGCAAAAAATAAAAAATTAGCCAAGTAGTGGTGCATGCCTGTAGTGCCAGCTACTCAAAAGGCTGAGATGGGAGGATCACTTGAGTCCACGAGGTTGAGGCTGAAGTGAGCTGTGATCATGTCACTGCACTCCAGTCTGGGTGACACAGCGAGACTGTCTCAAAATTAAAACAAAAAAATCAAATCACAAAGTTTATCACATACACATATACGTGAACATGCATGGAACATTTCTACAATACAAAAGAAATGGTTAAGAGAAGTAACTTTTTAAAAATTTTTGTGAGACAGTCTTACTCTGTCGCCCAGGCTGGAGTGCAGTGGCGCAGTCTCGACTCACTGCAAGCTCCGCCTCCAGGGTTCATGCCATTCTCCTGCCTCAGCCTCCCAAGTAGCTGGGACTACAGGTGCCTGGCACCCAGCTTGGCTATGTGTTTTTAGTAGAGACAGGGTTTCACTGTGTTAGCCAGGATGGTCTCGATCTCCTGACCTCGTGATCTGCCCACTTCGGCCTCCCAAAGTGCTGGGGATTACAGGTGTGAGCCACTGAGCCTGGCCTTTTTTTTTTTTTTTTTTTGAGACTGAGTCTTGCTCTGTGGTCCAGACTAGAGTACAGTGGCGCGATCTCGGCTCACTGCAACCTCCACCTCCCGGGTTCAGGCAATTCTCCTGCCTCAGTCTCCTGAGTAGCTGGGATCACAGGCTCCTGCCACGGCGCCCAGCTAATTTTTGTATTTTTAGTAGAGACAGGGTTTCACCATCTTTTGGCCAGGCTGGTCTCAAACTCCTGACCTCGTGATCCACCAGCCTGGCCTAAGAGAAGTAACTTTGGAATAGTCAGGCAGGAATGTGGGGAGTTGTGGCTTTTGCATTTTATCTTACACTCTCTTCTGTATTGTTTGTTTTTTAAAACCATCAATTTTTCTTTTTTTTTTTTTTTTTGAGACGGGAGTCTCACTCTGTCGCCCGGGCTGGAGTACAGTGGCCGGATCTCAGCTCACTGCAAGCTCCGCCTCCCGGGTTTACGTCATTCTCCTGCCTCAGCCTCCCGAGTAGCTGGGACTACAGGCGCCCGCCACCTCGCCCGGCTAGTTTTTTTTGTATTTTTTTAGTAGAGACGGGGTTTCACCGTGTTAGCCAGGATGGTCTCGATCTCCTGGCCTCGTGATCCGCCCGTCTCGGCCTCCCAAAGTGCTGGGATTACAGGCTTGAGCCACCGCGCCCGGCCAAAACCATCAATTTTTATTACTTTTTAAATTAGAAAACAAAAAATAATTAACAGAAAATATGCTAGCCTTAGTAATGTAATCTCCAGACTTTATTTTTTTTTTTTAATAAGTTATGTGCTGAGGTCATCTTTGGTAGAAAGGAATCTGAACAGAAGGACATGACCAGTTGGGCACATTCCTAGAAAAAAGAAATGGTTTTGTTTTTTAGATGGCACGATTGTGTAACTGTACATCCAGTAGCTGGCACAGACCTTATCACCTCCAGAAAGACTTTTCAGATGCTACCAAGCGAAACTCCTTTCTCTTTCCTCAAGTCTCCTATTTTGTTGGCCTATCCAGCCAGGAGTCATCCCATAATATCTCTCAAATTACTTATGTATGTAACCCTCTCTCCCACAAAAATGAAGAATCTCTTATTCATCATGCATATGGTAGGCCCTGAATAAATGGTGAATCAACTGAATTGAGGCACAAACATAACTTTTCTGATGAGATTGCCACAATACATCTAGCCAATGATGGGCAAAAATAAATAAACATTTTTTAAAAATAAAATTTATTCTCCCTTTAAAACAAAATTGTAAAAGTTACCTGGCGTGATCCACGTTATGTGCATTTTTCTTCACTTTAGTGGGAGAATCAATTTTTACTCCAAGGCTTCTTAGTTGCTTAAGAGTTGCATTAAGAACACAATCTTTGTCCACCAGTCTTGAATGATGTGTGTTTTTCTTTGTATGGTAAACGTTTTGGGTTCTGGTGCATTCATGACTGATAATTACTGCTTTGGTAGATGGCTGCTCAGTTTCCTTGGAGGAACTACTCAATAGGTGGTTTACTTGACCCTGACAAAAAGAAAAAAAAATTTTTTTTGAAAAATCACTATTAACAATGTTAGGGCTGGGTGTGGTAGTTCATGCCTATAATCCCAGCACTTTGGGAAGCCGAGGCAGGAGGATCGCTTGAGCCCAGGAGTTCAAGACCCTGGGCAACACAGTGAGATCCTGTCTCTACAAAAAACTAAAAATTAGCTGGGCATGCTGGCACACGCCTGTAGTTCCAGCTACTAAGGAGGTTGAAGTAGGAGGACCACTTGAGTCACAAGGCTGAGGCTGCAGTTAGCCGTGATTGTGCCCCTATATGCTGCGTGACAAAGTAAGACTCTGTCTCTAAAAAAAGAAAAATTTAAAAAAAGTTAAAAAACAATTTTACAATAAGACCTTAATGATACAATAAGGCCAGGGAAAATCAGTATCTTGTCAAATTCCACAAAGTATCAAGTAGGCAGGTATTACGTATCATTTGCAGGTATTATGGAGTTTTTACAGAAGCACATCCTAATGAACAATTTCATCAGACCCTAGAGAAAACAGAATGTTTGTTCGGACTTCATTCACTCAAAAACCAACATAGGCTGGGCACGGTGGCTCACACCTGTAATCCCAGTCCTTTGGGAGGCCAAGGTGGGCAGATCACTTTAGGTCAGGAGTTCAAGACCAGCCTAGCCAACATGGTGAAACCCTGTCTCTAACAAAAATACAAAAATTAGCCAGGTGTGGTGGCACGTGCCTGTCGTCCCAGCTCTTCGGGAGGCTGAGGCGTGGGAATCACTTGAACTCAGAAGGCCCAGGTTGCAGAGAGCTGAGATGGCGCCACTGCCACTGTACTCCAGCCTGGGTGACAGACAGACTCTGTCTAAAAAAAAAAAAAAAAAATAAATAAATAAAATAAATAAATAAAAATAAAAACGATCATATTTAAAAATCATTTGAGTACAGGCGCATGGCTCAAACCTGTAATCCCAGCACTTTGGGAGGCCAAGGCGGGCCAGGAGTTCAAGACCAGCCTGACCAACATAGTGAAACCCTGTCTCTGCTAAAAATACAAAAATTAGCTGGGTGTGGTGGCGTGCACCTGTGGTCGCAGCCTCTTGAAAGGCCGAGGCAGGAGAATCACTTGAACCTGGGAGGGATAAGCTGCAGTGAGCTGAGATCATGTCACTGCACTCCAGCCTGGGCAACAGAGTGAGACTCTGTCTCAAAAGAAAAGAAAAAAAAAAAAAAGCCAGGTGTGGTAGCAGGTGACTGTTAGTTCCAGCTACCTGGAAGGCACGAGAATCGCTTGAACCCGGGAGGCAGAGGTTACAGTGAGCTGAGATCATGTCACTGCACTCCAGCCTGGGCGACACAGCAAGACCCTGTCTCAAAAACAAACAAACAAACAAACAAAAACAAACAAACCTCTTTTGAGTAATTCTCCAAGTATTTTTGAAGATTTATGCTAAATTTTTTATAAAGAATTTTTAAATAATGCTTTCATTTGAAAAGTGATAATATGTTTCAGTTATAAATTAGGCCTTTATGATATTCACAGAATTAGGCTCCTTTTCTTCTCACCTTCTAAAAGTAAGAACGACCTGTGATACTATTTCTGCATATTTCATTCCCTGAGCATACAAGCTGCTAGCACCAGTCTAGGACCTAGCAAGCAAATAACAAATAAGTGTTCATTGATGAATACATAGGGCCCTGTGAAGTATGTTTAATTAGCCTTCTCACAAATGGACAAATCAAATGTTCTACAATTTGGATGAAAGTAACAGTCAGGGTTTCTCTATCTTTTAAGTCCCAGATCACATTTTAAGTTTTATAAGACTAGTTCCTCCAATCAGAATTATCCCTTTTATTCTGTGTTCTCTTTGCTTTTCACTACTACTCCTCAACAGCCTGTCTTATAATTGTTTACTAGTCTGCATGTGCTGTTGTTTCCCCTAGGCTCTCAAGGGCACAGAGTGTCATATTCACCTTTATATTATCGATTTCACTGAGCCTACTGTCTTAGACTAAGCTAAGTATTTAATAAACATCGGCTTACCTAAACTAAAATCAGTAAATATTATCATAAATATCCCACTACTTTCCAATTTTCAAATTTCCAAGAAACTTGCTTATTTTCTAATACTAATTTTGGTTTGAATTAGGCATATCAATATTTATACTTTAAAAATAAAGCTGTGTTTTTCTAAGTACTTAAGTATATTTACAGTAAATTACTGAATTTAAGTTATAATTTATGAAAAGCTAAAAGAAATGCTACATTGTTAATTAGGCAAAAATCTTTTTATGTTAAGGTCTCCATCAGTTTAAACCTAGGAAAAGCTTAACTAGTATATCCTATACTAAATAACCTTCTCAAAAAGATGAAATGATCTACATTTTCTTACCAATAAATCCTGGTAAATTTTCTGGTTATCTGATGGTTGATGAGGCAAGGGTTGCATTACTTGCTCAATTTTTGGTTCCTCTGATGTTTCAGAATTGTTACTGGCACCCCCTGTTGGTCCAGTCTGTAAACACATGCTTATACTTTCTGCCAGCTGGCCATTTGGAAAGAACACAGGTACATCAGGTTCTTTTCTCACAACTAGAGAAGAGCTGCTGGGAAGGATATATAATGTGTTAGTCACTGAGGTACCTTTAACATATAATTGAAATGTAGTAACTTTACAAGAAAGGGTTAAGACTCAAGCAGCATCTGGTTTGTATTTTTAGCTCTTAGTGATGCTACATAAACATCCCATCTTAGCCAGGTGCAGTGGCTCATGCCTGTAATCTGTGTTTTGGGAGAGCAAGGCAAGAGAAGTCTGAGGTGAGAAGTTCAAGATCAGACTGGGGAACACATGAAGACCCCACTTTCACAAAAAATTTGTTTTAATTAGCTGAGTGTGGCACCATGCACCTGTAATCCTAGCTGCTCAGGAGGCTGAGCAAGAGAATCACTTAGCCCAGGAATTCGAGGCTGCAGTGAGCTATGATTGTACCATGTACTCAGCCTATGCATCAGAGCAAGGTCCTGTTTCTATAAGAAACAAAAATGAAAACACTCCATTTTAACAGGCTGCATATAAACGAAACCATGGTACCTTTTAACTTGTGTTACTTATATTTAAGACAACTTTCTTTGAAGCCTGGAAAACAAGCTGTTGACTTCTCCTGAACTTGATGGCAATGGAAATTTTTAGAGCATTTAAATATTTTAGATATGTTATTTGTTCATTTCAAGTTTTTTAATTTTATTTTTATTTTTATTTTTTTTGAGACGGAGTCTCACCGTGTCAACCAGGCTGGAGTGTAGTGGCGTGATCTCGGCTCACCGTAACCTCCGCCTCCCAGGTTCAGGCGATTCTCCTGCCTCAGCCTCCTGAGTAGCTGGGATTACAGGCGTGTGCCACCATGGCTGGCTAGTTTTTTGTATTTTTAGTAGAGATGGGGTTTCACCATGTTGGACAGGCTGGTCTCAAACTCCTGACCTCAGGTGATCTGCCTGCCTTGACCTCCCCAAGTGCTGGGATTACAGGCGTGAGCCACTGCACCTGGCCTCAAGGATTTAAAAATATCTGTCTTGGTGTCTAACCTAGGAAGCGAAAACCAAAATTGAAAAAGAACAAATCCAAAACATTAAAGATTACAAGGGTCCTTAATAAAATAACACCAAGCGCTAGATAGCTCCTTTCACCATGTGAGGACACAACGAAGAGGCATCAACTATGAACCAGGAAATGGGCCCTTACAAGACATTACATCTGCTGGTGTCTCAATCTTGGAGTTTCCAGCCCTCAGAACAATGAGAAATAAATTTCTGTTGTTTATAAGTCGAAATGAATAAATAAATGTCTACGCTCTTTAGGGGGAAGAAAAAGAAATAAATAAAAATGCCAAATCTCAACAAAAGATTAAATAAAAAAATCTAAAATGCTTCTAATATGCCAAGTATTATTAGGTATGTCCAAAGCACAACTTCTAAAGAAAAACATGGATCATTTTAAAAGAAAGTCTCTATAAATACTACATACCACTACTCACTGCTGGGAAAAGGTAATCAATAACCAATTAAGCTGCAAGGCAAATAAATTTATCTTTCACAGACTGCTTCATCATCAGAAACACTGATCCAACAAGACATCTAAGGGGGACTGGAAGCCCCAGAGTTGGGTTTCATCTGTGAATACTCAGCAGTGGGAACCAGAGCACGAATCAGACCAAATGTGCGAGAAGGATCCCAGAGAAGCACCAAAACCACCATAGATAACACTGGAGAAGGTATTTATTCCAAATCAACAACCCAAATCGATGCTGAACAAAGATTAGATTTACATCTAGTTATGTGGTGGGATCAGTTAATTAATTGCTCTGAAAAAGCAATTAACTTCATTCTATCCATTAACTCAGATCTGTTTCTAAAGTTAAAAAAAAAAAAAGGGCAGAACAAGGGCATGGTGGCTCACACCTGTAATTCCAGCACTTTGGGAGGCCGAGGCAAGTGGATAACTTGAGGTCAGGAGTTCGAGACCAGCCTGGTCAACATGGTGAAACACCGTGTTCACTAAAAATACAAAAATTAGCTGGGTGTGGTGGCATACACTTGTAATCCCAGCTCCTTGAGAGGCTGAGGCAGAAGGATCTCTGGAACCCAGGAGGTGGAGGTTGCAGTGAACCAAGATCACACCACGGCACTCCAGCCTGAGTGACAGAGCAACACTCTATCTCAAAAACAAAACAAAACGCCGCAACAGATTGGATATTTTTAAAAATTCCAATCCGAAAACCCCCATTATTCTAGGAAGTAGTCTGAGTTTACAGAGTTAAGTCAAGGAGAATAAGTAAAGATCCCATGGTTTGCTCCTCTTTGTCCTCAGTTTCTATAATTATTCTAAATAAACTGCAGACCTAGTTTGGGGCTCACCCCATGGGGAACCAGACACTGGGTCAAACTGTAGTTTTTTTAATTAATTATTTTTTTTGAAACAGAGTTGGCCGGGCATGGTGGCTCACACCTTTAATCCCAGCACTTTGGGAGGCTGAGGCTGGCGGATCATTTGGGGTCAGGAGTTGGAAACCAGCCTGGCCAACATGGAGAAACCCTGTCTCTACTAAAAATACAAAAATTAGTCGGGCGTGGTGGCAGGTGTCTGTAATCCTAGCTACTTGGCAGGCTGAGGCAGGAGAATCGCTTGTACCCAGGAGGCGGAGGGTGCAGTGAGTCGAGATTGCACCACGGCACTCCAGCCTGGATGACAGAGCAAGACTCTGTTTCAAAAAAAAAAAAACAAAAACAGTCTCTCTCTGTCACCCAGGCTGGAGTGCAGTGGCGTGATCACAGCTCACTGCAGATTCAACTTCCCAGGCTCCAGCAATCCTCCCACTTTAGCCTCCGGAATAGCTGGGGCCAAGGGCTAATTTTCGTAATCTTGGTAGAGACAGGGTTTTGCCATGTTACCCAGGCTGGTCTCAAATATCTTAGCTCAAGCAATTGGTTCACTTTGGCCTCCTAAAGTGCTAAGATTACAGGCATGAGCCACCAAGCCCAGCAAATTCTAAAAATATGGAAATTAATATGATCCTTACCCTGTAGGAACTCAATCTAACATACACAAAAGAGATTTTCTGTATACTGTGGCACATACAATGAGTGCTTAATTGAATCTTATAATTAAAACATATACTATACTAAAAGGAGATGTTTCTCTGTAGTTTTCTGAAGGGACATGTTTACTGTTTTAACCATGATTGTAATCACAATGATTTAAAATGTCAAATATCACAAGGCTTATAATCTCTAAAAAGTAATCTACTGCCCACCCCATGCCACCTCACCAGTTCACCATTTTTTTTTAGAAATGGAGTCTCACTCTGTTATTTAAGCCGGAGTACAATGGCACTTATCATAGATCACTGCAACCTCAAACTTCTGGCCTCAAACCCTCCTGTTTCAGCCACCTGAGTAGATGGAACTACTATAGGCACATACCACCACACCCAGCTAAGTTAAAATATTTTTTTATAGAGACAGGGTCTCACTATTTTGCCTAGCCTGGTCTCAAATTCCAAATTAATCTCTTTAAACTGTTTCATGTGCTATTATCCTGGGATGTTTTATACCTACATTTTTCTTTTACCTTCAAAATTTATCCTACACCTGATCCCTTCCACGAATTCCACAAGTCCAAGGCACCTTCATCTCACTTTGTCTTTAGTCTATTAACCAGTTAGTATCCTCGCTTCCACTCTTAACATCCTTCGGTTCTCCAAGAAACAATTAGAATGGCCTTCGAAAATGAAAATCAGATCATAACACTCCATTATCTAAAATCCTCCACTGGCTTTAATGGGCATGGAAAAAATTCAAAATTCTTTTCTATATCCTACAAAGCCCCACATAATTTGGCTTCTACCTGTATCTCAGACTTCATTTCCTGTACTCTCCCTCTCAATCACTATGTCCAGCCACACTGGCTTTCATGCTTATTTCTGTAACTTTTAAGCTCACACTTGCCATTACACTTGCTGTTTCGTCCACCTGGAATATTCATCCCCAGATATTATCATGACTGGCCCCTTCTCATCATTCAGGTCACTACTCAAATGTCACCCCCTCAGAGATGGTTTCTTTCAGCACTCTACTTAATATAGCACCTTGTACCCAGGCTACCATCCCAGTTACACTGCACTTGATCGTTCCAGTTTACTTTGTCAGAGCAGTTGTCACTATATGAAATTATGTTATTTGCAGCTCATGTGGTTAAATTCCATAAAGTGAGGAGCTTTGCCCAACCTAGTATTTGATATTTAGTGTCTAGTTTTGTGGTAGCACATACCAGAAACTCAAATAATATTTGCTGAGTTTGTTTCCAAATTTGCTGAGGATATAAACCACTTTAGGCCAAGTGCGGTGGCTCACACCAGTAATCCCAACAATTTGAAAGGCTAAGGCAGGTGGATCACCTGAGGTCAGGAGTTCAAGACCACCCTGGCTAACGTGGCGAAACCCTGTCTCTACTAAAAATACAGAAATTAGCCAGGTGTAGTGGCCTGCGTCTGTAGTCCCAGCTACTTGGGAGGCTGAGGTTGCAGTGAGCTGAGATTGCGCCACTGTATTCTAGCCTGGGAGACAGACAGAGTATTAAAAAAAACAAAAAATTACTTTAGAATCCGTTTTTTGTTTTGTTTTGAGACTTAGTATTGCTCTGTCACCCAGGCTGGAGTGCAGTGGTGCAATCTCGGTTCACTGCAACCTCCACCTCCTGGGTTCCAGCGATTCTCCTGCCTCAGCCTGCCAAGTACTTGGGACTACATGCGTGCACCACCATGCCCAGTTAATGTTTGTGTTTTTAGTAGAGATGGGGTTTCCCATGTTGGCCAGGCTGGTCTCAAACTCCTGACCTCAGGTGATCCGCCTGCCTCAGCTTCCCAAAGTGCTGGGATTACAAGCATGAGTCATTGAGCCTGGTCTAGAATACTTATTTAATGGAAAATTTCATAATGAAAAATTTCAAACACGAGAGAATTATTTTACAAATCACCACATACAATCAACTTCAAAAATTACCAAGAAATAGTCTATCTTATTTCATTTATACTCCTAGCCATTTCGTTCTCTCACAGAATTAATTTGAAGTAAATCTCAGATAACATTTCATATATAAATATTCAGGTTCTATCTCTCAAAAATAGACTCTTTTATATATAATTGCAATATGGAGAATCTTTAGAAATTTCCCCATCTCACAGTGGCTCATGCCTGTAATCCCAGCACTTTGGAAGGCTGAGGCAGGTGGATCACCTGAGGTCAGGAGTTCGAGATCAGCCTGGCCAATATGGGAAGCCCCATCTCTACCAAAAATACAAAAACTAGCTGGGTGTGGTGGCATACGCCTGTAATCCCAGCTGTTTGGGAGGCTGAGGCTCAAGAATGGCTTGAACCTGGGAGGCAGAGGTTGCAGTGAGCCAAGACAGTGCCATTGCACTCCAGCTTGGGTGACTCTGTCTCAAAAAATAAATAAAATAAAATAGGCCGGGCACAGTGGCTCATGCCTGTAATCCCAGCACTTTAGGAGGCCAAGGTTAGTGGATCACCTGAGGTCAGGAGTTCACGACCAGCCTGGCCAACATGGGAAACTCCATCTCTACTAAAAATACAAACAAAATTAGCCCAGTGTGGTGGCAGGCACCTGTAATCCCAGCTACTCAGGAGGTTGAGGCAGGAAAATCACGTGAACCCAGGAGGCGGGGATTGCAGTGAGCCAAGATCGCACCATTGCACTCCAGCCTGAGCAACAAGAGCGAAACTCCATCTCAAAAATAAATACATAAAAAAATAAAATAAAGAAAAGAAATTTCTTGGCTGGGTGTGGTGGCTCACGCCTGTAATCCCAGCACTTTGGGAGGCTGAGGTGGGCAGATCACCAGGTCAGGAGATTGAGACCATACTGGCTAACACAGTGAAACCCCGTATCTACTAAAAATACAAAAACAAAATTAGCTGGGCTTGGTGGCGGGCACCTGTAGTCCCAGCTACTCGGGAGGCTGAGGCAGGAGAATGGTGTGAACCCGGGAGGCGGAGCTTGCAGTGAGCCAAGATCGCGCCACTGCACTCCAGCCTGGGCGACAGAGAGAGCCTCCATCAAAAAAAAAAAAAAATTTCTCCATCTCTATCTGGAACCTAATATTATCAGAAACTCTAGGGTGAGGCCTGAGCTTGTGTTTTTTTTTTTTTTTTTTTTTGAGACGGAGTCTCGCTCTGTCACCCAGGCTGGAGTCCAATTTTGTGTATTTTTGAAGTTTTCTTCCGATTTCTGATTGATCCAGACTGTTAATATAGCCAATGACTGACATCTGGAAATGGTTCTAGAAGGCTCACAGTTGACAGTTACATAGAAATCATATCAAGTAAAGACATAAATGAAAACATCAGTTAGAAAATAAATCATTTCTGAGTTAGAAGACTTCAAAGAAATTAGAATTAAAAACAAAAAAAAAACCTGAACAGAACGGCAGCTGTAATGAATAATAATGCATTGTATATTTCAAAATTGCTAATAGTAGATTTTAAATGTTTTTACCACAGAAACAGTTAAGTATGTGAAGTGACAGATTTGTTGGTCTGATTTAATCATTCCACACTGTAAACATGCATCTAAACATTGTGCCCCACAAATATATACAATTATTATTTGTCTATTAAAATTTTTTTTTCAAAGTAGGATGAAAGACTAAATCAAAGAGACCTTACTTGGATACAGAAAGTGGCTGGTTAAATTCTTCTTCCACAGCAATGTTGCTCTCTTCAAAACTGGGAATATCAACTGCTTTTAATGAAGATGCACTACCTGGAAGACTTGTGACTTCATTATTAATATCAACAGAAAAATTCATGTCCTCACTGGAAATTTTGGTATCATCTTGCTTCAGTTGAGAGTCAGGCTCTTGATCCTCACCAGCTGCATTCCAAAACAAGCTAGCACCTGGAGGTTAAATAATTTAAGATACTGAAACAAACATTCAACTTTAAAAATAATACTCTGCCAAACCTTTGTTAAGAATAGCCATATTGGCCAGGTGCAATGGCTCATGCCTGCAATTTCAACACTTTGAGAGGCAGAGGCGGGAGGATCACTTGAGCTCAGGAGTTCGAGACCAGCCTGGGCAACATGGAGAAATCCTGTCTCTATAAAAAAAAATAACAAAAAAATTAGCCAGGTGTGGTGGTGTGCCTATAGTCCCATCTACTTGGAGGCAGAGGTGGAAGATCACTTGAGCCTAGGAGGTCGATGCTGCAATGAGCTGTGATTGTGCTACTGCATTCCAGCCTGGGCAACACAGTGAGACTTTGCTTCAAAAAAAAAAAATGTATATATATATATACACACACACATACACACACAATTACTTAGAACTAAGTTTTTAGATTATATTTCTTCAGAAATGCCAGGAAGAGGTAGGTGGAAGACAGAAAGACAAAAAACTGGGGGATGGGTGGGATGGAAGGGCACATTCTGGGTTCTGCTTTTTCAAGGAGGGTGGCTCTGAAATGATTTGTTTTACATATTAAGGTTCTGAATATGATCTGTGGGGTGGGGTGTGTATGTTGAAAACTGCTGCTCTGAATAATATGAGATAATATATAAAATACAAATCCCTAGGTTCTCTGATTTTGATACTTAAATGCAATATTTAAGAGACTATATTGGTGATGCATCAGACATGTTTAATATCTATAATATCAGGCAGGTATTTAAAAAAAAATCAAATATTTCCCAATCTTTTTTTTTCTTTTGAGACAGAGTGTCATTTTGTTGCACAGGCTGGAGTACAGTGACACAATCATGGCTCACTGCAGCCTCAACGTCCCTGGGCTCAGGTGATCCTCCCACCTCAGCTTCCTGAGTAGCTGGGACTACAGGTGTGCACCACCATATGTGGCTAATTTTTGTATTTTTTTTAAAGATGGGGCTTCATCATGTTGACCAGGCTGGTCTCAAACTCCTGGCATCAAGCAGTCCACCTGCCTTGACCTCCCAAAGTGCAGACATTATAGGCGTGAGCCACTTTGCCCAGCCTATTTCTCAATCTTTATGAACCACTTACACCTATCTTCAGAGCTACTTGCACGTAATATTGTTTACTTACTCTCTTTCTTTAAATTAACTCGTTTTTTTTACTGAGCCTCATTATTTCTGTAAAATCACAGATTTGATATGCTTATTGTATTTATACCTATAAGTATTGGAAAAGATGTATTTACAAAATATAAATATTAATGTGTACAACACCCTAAATCATCTTTTGTACTACGAGCCATAGGCATTCTATAATTTGAGGAATATTGCTAATACATAAGGGTTTAAATACATGGTTAAAACCAAAAAGTAGCCTGGGCGCAGTGGCTCACGCCTATAATCCCAGCACTTTGGGAGGCTGAGGCGGGCGGATCACGAGGTCAGGAAGTGGAGACCAGCCTGGCCAACATAGTGAAACCCCATCCCTACTAAAAATACAAAAATTAGCTGGGTGTGGTGGCACGCAACTGTAGTCCCAGCTACTCAGGAGAATCACTTGAACCCAGGAGGCGGAGGCTGCAGTGAGCCAAGACTATGCTATTGCACTCCAGCCTGTGTGACGGAGTGAGACTCCGTCTCAAAAAAAAAAAAAAAAAAAAAAAAAAAAAGTAAATCCTAGTCAAAATGGTTTCTACGCTGAGGATATACTTGGGTGATTTTATGAAAATAAATTAATACAACCAAGACTGGCTGGACACAGTGGCTCACGCCTGTAATCCCAACACTTTGGGAGGCTGAGACAGGAGGACTGCTTGAACCTAGGATGTGGAGGTTGCAGTGAGCTGAGAGTGCACCACACTGCACTCTCACTTGGAGAACAGAGGGCGACTCTGTCTCAAAAAAAAAAAAAGAATTCGGTCCAGTCTAGAAAAGTAGCAAAACCAAACAATATATCATGTTTGCATGTTTGCAGGTGTAGTTTTATTTCACAAAAACTAAAATTACACAAAAACTTAAGTCATACGCTCATCACCTTGGTTTTGGTCTTATTGCACTGTGCACCAATTTGAACATAAAATTCAAAAACCGGATATGAAAAGCATTTTTTAAAATTTCCTTACAAATTAAAAAAAACTGAAATCACCTGTGCTCACAGCAATGCTTACACTTTTTCTCATGTGCAAGCCAGGGGAAGACTGTGCTTCCAGGGAAACCAACTCCATTTGTCTTCCAGCTTGCACTGTGTCTTCAACTGTGGTTGTCTTAGGGGAACAGGGCGTCAGAGACTGTGCTTCCAACAAACGCTGAATCTGTATCAATTAAAAACATACTTTAAACTGACAGGGAAGTAATCAACAAAACTGGCTGCAGTTTAATAATGAATTACAAAGCGCCCTAGTTATAAGAAACTGACTTTCAAGTCTATTTTCTCACATTTCAACTAGACCATACCATGAAACCTATTCAATATAGAAAGCCATTATCACTAGTAATTAAGAAGCACTTTAAGTATACTTTTTTTTTTTTTGAGACAGGGTCTTGCTCTGTCACCCAGCCATGCTGCAATCATGACTTACTGCAGCCTCAACCTCCCGGGCTCAATCGATCCTCCCACCTCAGCCTCCTGGGTAGCTGGGACTACAGGCATGCACCACCATGCCTGGCTAATTTTCGCATGTTTTGTAGAGACGGAGTTTTGCCATGTTGCCCAGGCTGGTTTCGAACTCCTGGCCTCAAGCAATCCGTCCACCTCAGCCTTTTAAGTATACATTTAAAAGCAAAACATAAAGGTGTTTAGCTTAGTATTCATAAGTTGATACTCATGTAAAAAAGTGTGAATCGTTAATATTTCAAACTAACATTCTATTCCTATTTCACTTATAAATCAAAAGTTAGATTGGAGGTATACTCTGATTCCATATACCAAATACTGAACATATCACACAAGATTATTATAAAGGTAAATCAGAATTGCCCAGGTTTGGCCATGTTGAAATTGGATATATTAATAACAATGGCTAACAGTTACTGAGCGCCTGTTGTTTGCAAGACCCTATTACTACAGGCATTTATGTATGATTTTTTACAACAATCCTCTGAAGAGTATACTACAATTAAACCTTTCTTTACAAGTAAGAAAATCTGAGGCAAGGAAAAAGTTAAGTTACTTGTACAGGTCATGTAACAAGTAGCAAATCTGAAAGCTGAGGTTCAAACACCAAAAGCCTCCCCTCTTCCTTTTTAAATTGAGATATAATTCACATACTATGAAATTAGCTGCTTTAAAGTGTACAATTCAGTGGTTTTTGGTATACTCACAGTGTGCAACAATCACCACTATCTGATTCCAGAACACTTTCATCAAACCCCCAAAACTCTGTACCCATTAGCAGCCACTCCCTATTGCCCTTCTTCCCAGCCCCTGATGGTCTAACATGATTTCTATCTCTGAATTTGCCTGTTCTGGATATTTTATATAAACAGTACCATACTGTGGCCTTGTATCTGGCTTCTTTCACCACTTGGCATAATGTTTTGAAGGTTCAACCATGTTGTAGCATTTACTAACACTTTATTGCTTCTGATTGCTGAATAACATTCCCTCATATGGATATGTCACATTGTGCTTTTCCACTCATCAGTTGACAGACATTTAGGTTGTTTTCATTTTGGGCTATTAGGAATAACGCTACTATGGACATTTATATACAGCTTTTTGTGAGGACATATTTTTTTCACTTCTGTTGGTTATGTAACTAGGAGTGGAAGAGCCTCCCTTTGTAAACACTATGATTTTCTGCTTCTCTACAAATGGCACTACTGTGCTCAATATAATTAATTTTAGTGGATTAACCTTATTAATATAGGAAAATCAGTATCATCAATCAATTATTAAGGTCAGTAGAAATATAAACTGCGCTAATAGTATAAAATGGCATGTGTATTTATAGTGGTTTGGAGTACGGGCTTTGGTATCATATGGTTATAAGTTTAAATCCTACCCTGCTACCTTTTGGAAAAGTTAACCACTATGAGCTTCAATATCACCTAAAACTAAGGTTGTTAAAAGAGATAAATGAAACAGTTATAATTTGTTGTGTACTTACTATAGCTAGATCCCATACTAAGCACTTTACATACATACATACACACACACTCATTTAACCCTTAAATCTGCAGATAATACTGATAATTTTTCCTATTTCATAGATGAGAAAAGTGAGGTGTAGAGAAATCACATAGGAAATGCACAATAAAAGACATTACACACACTCAGGTCCTAAAATTGATCACCCAGTGTTTTTAAAACATTAATCACTAGAATTCTGTAGTACATTTTAACATTTGAAATAGCAAATATTCTTTCTTTCTCAAACCTTTTCTTTTTTGTTTTTTTGAGATGGAGTCTCACCCTGTCGCCCAGGCTGGAGTGCAGTGGCACATCTCGGCTCACTGTAAGCTCCGCCTCCCAGGTTCACGCCATTCTCCTGCCTCAGCCTCCCAAGTAGCTGGGACTACAGGCACCAGCCATCACGTCCGGCTAATTTTTTCTATTTTTTTAGTAAAGACCGGGTTTCACCATGTTAGCCAGGATGGTCTCGATCTCCTGACCTGGTGATCCGCCCACCTTGGCCTCCCAAAGTGCTGGATTACAGGCGTGAGCCACCACGCCTGGCCTCTTTCTCAGAACTTTTAAGGATCATCTGGCAGGACTTCAGTGTTATTTTTCAAAGTTTCTCTCCTCAAGCTGCATCTTCTCCATTAGAAAAAAAAAAAAGCCACTGAAGTTGGAATATTAAAATATAAAGCTGTGGGTGATTAAATCAAATGGTAACTAGTAGTGGTGGGGCAGGCACATCAGTGGAGCAGAATATAGTTCAGAAATAGATGCAAACATATGATACTTTCATCATACAATAAAAAATGCATCTCTCGCTGGGTGCGGTGGCTCATGCCTGTAATCTCAGCACTTTGGGAGGCCAAGGCAGGTGGACTACCTGAGGTCAGGAGTTCAAGACCTGTAATCTCAGCACTTTGGGAGGCCAAGGCAGGTGGACTACCTGAGGTCAGGAGTTCAAGACCAGTCTAGCCAACATGGTGAAACCCTGTCTCTACTAAAAAAACAAAAATTAGCTGAGCGTGGGGGCGCACGGCTGCAATCCCAGCTACTCAGGTGGTAAAGGCAAGAGAAGCACTTGCACCCAGGAGGCGGAGGTTGCAGTGAACCGAGATCACACCAGTGCCCTCCAGCCTGGGCGACAGAGCAAGACCCTGTCTCAACAACAACAACAAAAAGCATCTCTAAATCATTCATAAAAAGATATGTATTTACTAAATAAATATATGAGGCCAGTCATCTGATTAAAAAAAAAAAACAACTTACTAAATAAAAAAGAAGCAACAAATATAATCCTGGAGGGAGAGGGAGAATTTCTTAAAAAGATTTTTTTGCCAGGTGTGGTGGCTCACGCCTGTAATCCCAGCACTTTGGGAGGCTGAAGCGGGCGGATCACGAGGTCAGGAGATTGAGACCATCCTGGCCAACACGGTGAAACCCCGTCTCTACTAAAAATACAAAAAATTAGCCAGGCGTGGTGGCGGGCGCCTGTGGTCCCAGCTACTGGGAAGGCTGAGGCAGGAGAATGGAGTGAACCCGGGAGGTGGAGCTTGCAGTTAGCCGAGATTGCACCATTGCACTCCAGCCTGGGCAACACAGCAAGACTCCATCTCAAAAATAAATAAATAAATAAAATATATATATTTTTTGAGACAGGATCTCACTCTGTTGCCTAGGCCAGAGTACAGTGGCACGGTCTTGGCTCACTGCAGCCTCAGCTTCCTGGGCTCAAGCAATCCTCCTGCTTCAGTCTCCCAAGGAGCTGGGATTACAGGTGCACAACACCATGGTCAGTTATTTTTTTATTTTTAATTTTTTGTAGAGATGGAGTCTCACTATGTTGCCCTGGCTGGTCTCATATTCCTGGGCTCAAGTGATCCAACCACCTTGGCCTTCCAAAGTTCTGGGATTACAGGCATGAGCCACTGTGCCCAGCCAAGAATAAATTTTTTATAATCTTGAAAGGAAGAAGGCTTTTCTAAACATAAAACCCAGAAAGAGAATGACTGCTACTTTTTTTTTTTTTTTTGAGACAGAGTCTCGCTCTGTCGCCCAGGCTGGAGTGTAGTGGTGCAATCTCGGCTCACTGCAACTTCCGCCTCCCAGGTTCAAGCGATTCTCCTGCCTCAGCCTCCTGAGTAGTGGGATTATAGGCACTCGCTACTACGCCCAGGTAAATTTTGCATTTTTAGTAGAGACAGGGTTTCACCATTTTGACCAGGCTGCTCTCAAACTCCTGACCTCAGGTGATCCAACCGCCTCAGCCTCCCAAAGTGCTGAGACTACAGGTGTGAGCCACAGCACCTGGCCTACATTATTTAACTGTATCTAAACTGCAATATTCTATACAAAACAAATGGTTAAAATGCAAAACACTTAAGACTAAGAAATATCACATACATATACATATATATGATAAAGGACCAATTTCCTTCATATACAATGAACTCTTATAAATAATAAAATAATCAATTACATATTCTTTTTTTCTTTTTTTGAGACGGAGTCTCGCTCTGTCGCCCAGGCTGGAGTGCAGTGGCCGGATCTCAGCTCGCTGCAAGCTCCGCCTCCCGGGTTTACGCCATTCTCCTGCCTCAGCCTCCCGAGTAGCTGGCACTACAGGCGCCCGCCACCTCGCCCGGTTAGTTTTTTGTGTTTATTTAGTAGAGACGGGGTTTCACCGCGTTAGCCAGGATGATCTCGATCTCCTGACCTCGTGATCCGCCCGTCTCGGCCTGCCAAAGTGCTAGGATTACAGGCTTGAGCCACCGTGCCCGGCCACATATGTTAATATAATGTAAATTAAAACAACTTCTAGGCCAGGTATGGTGGCTCACACCTGTAATCATAGCACTCTGGGAGGCCAAGGCAGGTGGATCACCTGAGGTCAGGAGTTCGAGACCAGCTTGGACAACATGGTGAAACCCCTGTCTCTATTAAAAATACAAAAATTAACCAAGTGTGGTGGTGGGTGCCCATAATCCCAGCTACTGGGGAGGCTGAGGCAGGAGAATCACTTGAATCCCGGGGGGCAGGTGGTGGTTGCAGTGAGTGCAGACTGCGCCATATCACTCCAGCCTGGGTGAAAGAGTGAAACTCTTACCTCAAAAACAAAAAAACAAAAAAAAACCACCTTCTAAGACTGGTAATAATTTAAGTTTGCCTAATGTTGGAGATGTGGATGTGGAAAAATGGTTTGGGTATATTAGATTGGTATAATCTGGCATCATTCATCTCATCTAGAAAAATAAATAAATAAATAGATATAGCCTTTCCAGCAGCCATTTTCACTCATTCAGGTAACAAACTATGTGTTAAGCAACAATTACACATCAAGTACTATTCAAGGTGCTAAGAAAACAGTGATGAATGTGAGCTCCTTCCCTGGAGCTGACTTTCTATCACAAATAGAAAGGAAAAACGTGATTAAGGACCTGAATGATGAGAAGGAAATAGACATTAGAAGGGCCCCAGGAGGATTATTTCAGGCAAAGGGAACTAAAAGCTGAAGAACCTAAAGTATAAACATGTTCTGGCATTTTTAAAGAATAAAAAGTTAAAGAAAAAAGCACTAGTGCATAGCTAAAGGGTAGTGAACACAGAAGACAGTGATAAGAGATGAGTTTGCAGAGAAAGACAAGCCAAGTCACAAAGGGCTTTAAGGGCCAAAGTAAAGCATCTGGATTTTATTCAAATTGCAACGGAAATCCACTGGAGGATTTTAAGCAAGAGTGCTACAATCTTACCTGGGCTTTAAAGATGGTGTGGGAAAAACAAACAAAGATAGTGTGGTGTTTCCAAGTATAGAGAACATGAGGGGATAGTACTGGATGGAAGTGGTATGTAAGGGTGTCATCAGACAGTGGTTTGAATTAGGTTAGTAGTGGGAAAGATAGTAAAGAGTAGTTAAGTTCAGGATATATCCACAAAGTAGAGCTGGGTTTGTGACTCCTGAGAATTTTCCCTGAGTGACGAGATGAGAGGTGATACCATTAACTAAGATAATAATAATGTAATAATAGTAATAGTTAACATATATTGAGTACTAACTATATGTCAGCAATACTTTACACCTTTATCTGGTTACTCATTCAAATCCTTAGAACTCCACACAACTTTGCCATATATGTTAAACAACTGAAAAAAATAAATTAAAAAAAAAAAAGAACTCGATACAACTTATGTATATCCCTATTTTGTATGTGAGAAAACTGAAGTCAATGAGGTAAGGTAACTTGTCCAAGATCATATAACTTACACTACCCACAAACTAGATTAGAATCCAAGGAGTCTGGTACCACAGCCCACTCTCTTAACCCTTATACCAAAATGAGATTTGCAATACTAGAACAGGAACAAATTTGGGTATCTTTGAACATTTAAAATGTTTATGCCCTTTGGCTTCACAGTTTTACTTCTAGATACTTGCACATAGGTAGTAAGATGCAAATATAGGAATGTTCAGTGCTGAACTGTTTGCAATAGCAGAAGCTTTAAATGGTTGAAATAATAGGAGAACAATTAGAAAATGTATTATATATCATTATAATAGAAACCCATGCAGGGTAAGGGAGTTCGATATATACTTATACAGAAAATGTATAAGATACTTTTAAAAAAGCAGTACCTAAAAAAAATGTAAGTTCATATATATATATATAAGGAAAATACTATGTGTATTTACACACAGAAGCATTTTCCATATATTTCATATTTTCTAAATATAATGATTCAGATAGTCTAGACCAGGGCCTGTGATCTGTAATATTACATTTTAAGTATACAAATTCCAAGTAACTAAGATTTCTAAATAGCATAATGGGTCCTTTTAGCCTCTGATTAGCCTTTTTTTGGACACGACAGGAAATAAGTGACCAATAATTATTTTCAACGTAAAAATATTTAGGTATATTCAAATTTTTGCTAAGTGTTTATAATGTTAAAATCCAATTTATATTTTACATTATCTGGGAGTGGTGACTCACACCTATAATCCCAGCACTCTGGGAGGTCAAAGCAGAAAGATCGCTTGAGCCAAGGAGTTCAAGACCAGTCTGGGTAATATAGTAAGACCTCTTCACTAAAAAAAAAAATTAAAATTAAAAAAAAATTATACTTTACAATTTCAAATTTACCTACATTTAAAAAAACAGCAGAGCTAAATTCTTCTCAGGTGTTCCTATCCAAAGCGTTTTCACTGATTTGAAAAATGTCATTGTCTTTTTTTTTGATAAAATGCAATTTTATCAAATTTTATGAAACAAAGATTTTTTTAAAAATCATGTATGGCCGGGCGCAGTGGTTCACGCCTGTAATCCCAGCACTTTGGGAGGCCAAGGCAGGTGGGTCATGAGGTCAGATGATCGAGACCATCCTGGCTAACATGGTGAAACCCCCTCTTTACTAAAAATATAAAACATTAGCCGGGCGTGGTAGCAGGCCCCTGTAGTCCCAGTTACTTGGGAGGCTGAGGCAGGAGAATGGCGTGAACCCCAGAAGTGGAGCTTGCAGCGAGCCGAGATTGCGCCACTGCACTCCAGCCTGGGCGACAGCACGAGACTTCATCCAAAAAATAAGTAAATAAATAAATAAAATCATATGTATATATGCACATTATACATGTATTTGCATAGTTATAGGAGCAAGAAAAAAATTAAAACTACATTTCAGGTTGTTCCCACTGGTGCTGGGGAGAAAGAAAAGAACAACTGTTTTGGGGTAGGTATGTGGAGGAAGGACGTCAGTGAGGAAAGAAGAAAAAAAGACAACACTTACACACTAAACACTGTGCAAGGATATAATTAAGACAAAGAACTCCATCGAGACTAGCCTGACCAAGATGGCAAAACCCCATCTCTACTAAAAATACAAAAACTAGCCAGGCATGGTGGCATGTGCCTGTAATCCCAGCTCCTAGTGGGGCTGAGGCAGGAGGATCGCTTGAACCTGGGAGGCAGAGGTTGCAGTGAGCTGAGATCATGCCACTGCACTCCAGCCTGGGCAACAGAAGAGACTCTGTCTCAAAAAAAAAATAAAATAAAAAGACTAAGAACTCTGCAAGAGAGGTTCTGAAGAAAGGGAACGTTTCAGAATACAAGAAGTAGAGTAAGTCCAGTATAGATATACAGAAAGGTTCCAACTATTTGTTTAAGGGCAGACTGGCTAAGCGTTATATAGGGTTGACAAACTAGAGATGAAGCAGAAGCCACCATCCAGACTTTATATTCAGCTGTATATAAAGGTTTAATTATAAGAGACTTTTCATTAGAGGCAAAAAAATAAAAGAAAAATACAATTCTATTGTAGGTTAGGATATGCATAAGATGGTTCTACTACTAACTAGCAGTGTGGCATTGGGTTAAATTATTCTCTCTAATCCTCATTTTACTTACCTGTAAAACAAGAGAGCCTAGAATTCAGTTTCCAAGGTCCTTTCTAATTCTGACATTCTATAATTCTATAAAACGTCATTATGGAGGAGAGGTGCCAGTTTTTAAGAAATCATAATACCAAGAATTTAATAGAACTAGGAAAGCACAAAGCAAACCTGTGCCTGAAGTAGTCTCAGCTGTCTGTCTTGTTCTGTGAGAAACCGATATGCATCTGGAGATAGTCCCATCATTCCATTATCTGATTCAGTCTTGGGTGTGTGCATGCACACTGTGCAAAGCTGTGGGTTACATGAGTCCATATGTGAAGGTAGTCTTACCACAGGCGATGGTTCTATATTGCTGTGGGGAGAACAACTGTCCATACCTCCCTGAGGTCTCAAGGTTATAGGACTACTTGAAGAACAGAATGCATTACAGTTCAGAGCTGGACATTCACTTGGGTGAAATAATGAATGCTTTTGAAGGGCTCCAGACTGGACATCTTGAATGGATCCAACTGTGTTTGCTCCTTGCCAAGAATTTAGCGGGCTATATTGAATATGACTATGATGCTGACAACACCTGCAAACGCTTGTGGAACAGTAAGATGGCGGTGGGGGAGTAGGTATCTGAAGTTCCATTGGTCTTCCTGAATTATGGGGTGAAAAAACAAAATTGGGTGGTTGGGACTGCGGGGCAAGAGAAGACTGCCTAGAATTAAGTTTGGAGGGTCTTATAGGATACTCTTCATTTTGTACATTTCCAGCAGAAACTGTTTGGAGCTTTTCAAATATATCAGGAGATGTTCCATTATGAGAAGATGGTTTAACAGTGTTCCTACTATGGGGGTTCCCTTTCTTACAGGCAGGTGGCTGTCTTACTTTGCACTGTCTCAAAAGAGCTGGTTTATCCTGGTTTAACTGAGTTGGTATTCCTCTCAAGGAAGGCTTTCCAGCTTCAACTTCTGGACTGTGTTTCTCATCATAAAGCTGGGGTTGCAAAGGCTTCAAGTGTTCCGAGTGGTTAATCAAAGGAGGATTTTCATTATTCACCACTTCCAATGGAGTAGGCAGAGGGTTTGATTCTACGAAATTGCCATCCAACACAAGTGAAAGTTCAGGAACTGATGGTTGGATCTTAGAAATCTACAAATAAGAAAGAAATAGAAAAAAAAGGTTTTAGGAGAAAATGTATACTTTACTTTCCTCAGACCAGTATTTCCCAAATTATATCTAATTACATATTAACAAGTGTTCATTCTTTATTTAGACCATCAGCAATTTTTTTCTGGGCATGTTTTATGTGCTAAGCACTAGGAATACAATTGTAAGCAAAATAAACAAGGTCCTTGCCCTAAAAGAACAAAACTAAACACTTCCCAAACTTACTTAATGGAACTCTTTTTATTAAAACACTAACACTGCTAAGATCACAGAACATAATATGAGAAACTGTTTTATACAACTTTTTAAATCCTCTCTACAAAAAATTGTCACAGCAGAATGTCTTCACAGATCTAGTAGCAAATGTTTATGTACCTTAAATAGTAAAATCTTCCAATAAATATGTCAGAATATTTCTCCACTAAGAAGTCACTCACTGTTATCCCTTCTATTGATATCAACTAAGAGTAAACAAAATACTCGCCGTGATGATTTTGGTTATAATTTGATATTAACTTTAAAAAATCCTTCCCATTACTTTTTCTTCTAAAATAAGTAATTACACCAATTAAACAACAATTCTAAAATAACCCACAGGTTGGTAGCAATCAAAAAATTATGACAAGAATTTTAGCAATTAACCTCTGAAATCAAGTATAATGTTTTCTCAGAATATAGTGATAAAATCCAACATCAAGCTCTAGTGATAGTATACAATGTTGAGTCTATATGGTTATTAAAAGCACCAGATTCTAAAACCAAACCTCCTGAATTAGAATCCCAGCTTTACTACTTACTAGTTGTGTGATCTTGGGTAGGCAACTTAACTAATCTATGTCTCAGTTTACTCTAGGAAGAAATACATGCTTATTACATAGATATTACACATATGTATATATGTATATATCATTACATATAACACGAATTATTACATATAACTGTGAAATACTTATATCTCTCTATATAGATATAACCATAGAGACAGAAATAGCTAGATATATCTAAGAATGATACTTAGGTTTCAGGTAGTATTATTTAGTGTTTTAACCATGAAGAGACTTAGGTCTCTAACCACAAAAGTGAATGCATTTTAAAATCAGTAATACCTTCTGACTCACTGGATGAGGACTAGGAATTGGTCTTGGAGAAAAATCTTCATCTTCAACACCAGAGTTGTGATCACGTATTGGCATTTTCCCAGGAGATAACTTTTGGGAAGACCTAAAGAATAGAAGGGGAGACCAGAAAAGCCTTCGGTAATCCAGTATTCTTTCTTCTTCTAAAATTGAATAAAGTCCTTTAATAAGTTGCAGTAGTACTCAGATCATTTAATTTAGTATCTGACAACCACAAATTATTTTATATTTCAGGCCAGTGTTAGTTGACTAGGGAAGCTGGCCCAGCCAGCCTTAATAAACTACCCTATTTACCTGATCATGGCAAGTTTAACCTTGTATTGTTAATGTCACAATAAATCAAGTCACTGGGCACCCTCTAGTTGATCACTTTGATAAATATAGAAACAAATAAGACACAGTACTTGCTGTCAAAAAATTTATAATCTAGTATTAAAGGTATTAAACACACTATATTACAAACCCTCTGTATTACAAAGGAAAAGCAAATAAGGAATTATATTTTCCTATGTACTTATATTTGTGATGGGAAAATACTTTCAGAAATCAATGTACTACCCTCCCATTGAGTCAGGAATACTCATTGTATCACAGATGGCATGCCCTGGCAAAACAAAAAGTTTCTGAGTGCTGGTACCAAGTTTTAAAAGCTGAAATTAGTGTTTAAGACTAAAGATTTGGAATACTATATGCATAGGGCTTTTTCACATCCTACACTAGACAAAGTCTCAATAGGATGCGTTAGGGAAAAGAAAAGCCAGAATGAAGCTAACAGCACTCAGGATTAATGGGATCTCTAAAAAAGCATCCTGCATTCTGTTTCATACAAGTTGAATCCTACCTAGCAGGAAGAACAACAGAAACTCCAAGGCAGATTTGAAAATCAAACAGCAGAAGAGACCTTTTGCCCTAAACTCTGATTGTCTGAAGAGGCAGATCTTCACAGAGTTCTTTCTGTACAAGGTATTACAATGAAGCAGTCAGAATGTCTACATGATTATGTCTAAGCAGAAATGTGTCTCCGACAGCCCCACAAAGCTCTTCTCCGACACCCAAGACAGCTTGAGATATATAATGATATTCCAAAGCGCTCAGTGCAGCATGGACAGGAAACAAGAAATCCAGTGGCCTGAATAGGGTCAAAAGTTGCAGCAGGAACTTGCACAAATCTGACAAACACCAGATGCAAATGAAAACACCTCAGCAGATTATAGACAGATGGATGAGAATCATGTCACCCCATATCACCAGTACTGGCATACCACTGGTCCCCTCTATATTACATATAACTCCAGAGACAAGGAAATAAAGAAACCTTGAATTAGGTGAAATTTGGTGTCTATAATCCAGTAGAATAAATAGGGGCTTAAAATAGATATTAATTTCAATTACTAATTTTTTTAAGTTACATTCTTTTGTACACCTGAGTTGTGGCATGGAATTAATATCTGTTTTGTACTTAAGATGAGCACACACACAAAACTGTTGACACTGAGCAATAAAATCCATTTCTTAGCTTTTCTTTTTTGCAGGGGATTGGGGGCGGGGTGGATACCATCTCGCTCTGTCACTCAAGGCTGGAGTACAGTGCCACGACTTCAGCTCACAGCAACCTGCGCCTCCAAAGTTCAAGGATTCTTGAGCCTCAGCGTCCCAGTAGCTCGGACTACAGGCACGTGCCAGTATGCCCAACTAATTTTTGTATTTTAGTAGACACGGGGTTTCACCACATTGGTCAGGATGGTCTCAAACTCCTGACCTCAGGTGATCCACCCACTCTGCCTCCCAAAGCGCTGGGATTACAAGCGTGAGCCACTGTGCCTGGCCTCATTTCTTAGCTTTTTTAGTACCCAAGGCAAAAAGGAAAAACTTCAGGTTGTATAGTTATAACAACAGTATTTTAGGAGAGACAAACATTTTGATAAAATTTTAAATGACTGTTCCTCATTAAAGCTTTGGCCAGAGTGGAAAACAAACAAGGTTTTTTAACGTTATTTTTTTTGAGGCAGGGTTTCACTCTATTACTTAGGCTGGAGAGCAGTTGGCGTAGCATGATCATGGCTCCCCACCTTGACTTCTTGAGCCCAAGTGATCCTCCCACCTCAGACTCCTAAGTAGCTTTTAATAATAATCTTAAAGAAAGTGCTATTGTCTCCTTAGTTTGGCTACTTCTTCCATAATTATTCAATAAATGTTGAATAAGGTCTTACAATTTAAGACAGCAAAGATGTTTCTGGCTGGGTGAGGTGGCTCAAGCCTGTAATCCTAGCACTTTGGGGGTCCAAGGCGGGTGGATCATTTGAGGTCAGGAGCTTGAGGCCAGCCTGGCTGGCCAACGTGGTGAAAACCCATCTTCACTAAAAATACAAAAATTAGCCGGGCGTGGTGATGCACACCTGTAATCCCAGCTACTCGGGAGGCTGAGGCACGAGAATTCCTTGAACCTGTGAGGTGGAGGCTGCAGTGAGCTGAGATCACACCACTGCACTCCAGCCTGGGTAACAGAGTGAGACCCTATCTCAAAAAAAAAAAAAAAAAAAAAAAAAAGATAAAGACTGACTTCCTGGAGGGAAAAGGAATTCTGCCAGCAGACTGCCTTTAGACTGAAACTGCAATTCTTCCCTGGGTGTCCACCCTACCAGCCTACCTGTAGACATTTTTTGTTTGTTTTTGTTTTTTCTTTGAGACACAGTCTCATTTTGTCACCCAGGCTGCAGTGCAGTGCCACGAACATGGCTCACTGAAGCTTTGACTTCCTGGGCAAATGATCCTCCCACCTCAGCCCTACAAGTAGCTGGGACTACAGGCATGTGCCACCACACCCAGCTAATTTCTGTACTTCTTTTTTGTTTTTGTAGAGGCAGGGTTTCGCCACATTGCCCAGGCTGGTCTCGAACTCCTGAGCTCAAGCAATCCTCCCGCCTCAGCCTCCCAAAGTACTGGGATTAAAGGGGTGAGCCACTGTGCTTAGCCCCTACCTGTAGACTTTGGATATGCCAAACCTTCACAAATACAGAAGTCAGTTCCTTAAAACAAATATCTCTACATACACATATCTTGTTGTTTCTGTTAATGTGGAGAACCCTAATACAAGATAGTATCTTTTTTTTTGTTTGTTTTTGAGACTGTGTCACCCAGGATGGAGTGTAGTGGCATGCTCTCGCCTCACTACAACCTGTGCCTCTTGGGTTCAAGTGATTCTCTTGCTTCAGCCTCCTGGGTAGCTGGGATTACAGTGATGCACCACCAGGCCTGGCTAATTTTTGTATTTTTAGTAGAGACGGGGTTTCACAACATTGGCCAGGCTGGTCTCGAACTCCTGACCTCAGGTGATCTGCCTGCCTCTGCCTCCCAAAGTGCTGGAATTACAGGCATGAGCCACCAGGCCCGGCCAGAAATGTCTTCTTTACCACAAAAGGTAGAATATACTGACCCAAGAAGTCACAAGTATTTAATTAATATTCTCCAAGTGTATTTTAGAAGTTTTAAAACCTTTTTTTTTTTTTTTTTTAGGTAGGAGTTACTTTTTTTTGAGACAGGGTCTCACTCTGTTGCCGAGGCTGAAGTGCAGTGGTGCAATCTCAGCTCACTGCAACCTCCACCTCCCGTGTTCAAGCGATTCTCCCACCTCAGCCTACCGAGTAGCTGGGATTACAGGCACGCTCCACTGTGTCTGGCTAATTTTTGTATTTTTAGTCGAGATGGGGTTTCACCATGTTGGCCAGGCTGGTCTCAAACTCCTGACCTCAAGTGATCTGCCCGCCTTGAACTCCCAAAGTGCTGGGATTATAGGTGTGAGCCATCACACAGCAGCTAGTAGTTACTTTTACAGTAGTTTATCTGATAGGTCCAGATTTAAAACTATAAGGAAGCGCTGGGGACGATGGTTCACACATGTAATCCCAGCACTTTGGGAGGCCAAGGCAGAAGGATCACTTGAGGCTAGGAGCTCGAGACCAACCTGGCCAATACAGTGAGACCCCATCTTTGATTTAAATATTAAAATAAGAAACTTATAAGGAAGGAAGAACAAATGGAAAGCACTAAACAAAACAGGAAGCAGATTCTTTCTAAGCAAGATAATTTTTAACAAATACTTTTGTGTTTTTCCTATATAATACATCAACCCAAATGAAAACCATATTAGAGTTGCCATTTCATTAAAATTACTATCCAACTTCCTAATGAATATGAAGGAATGCATTTAAAGCAAAGACATTTATGGTACATAAGATTTAAAAATCGTTTCATCAGAAATAATTTAGTTATTTTAATTACTCGCCAAAAACTAATAAATGTAATTTTCAAAAAAACATACACATAATAATAAAAAGATCTTTTACCTCTTAGTTGAAAAATTCTTGGAAGCCTTACTGAAAAACTCTGTTTCTACATTTTGGCTTTCAGCACTCAGTTCACAACGGATTGGATTTTTGTCAGGAGGTTCAACATTCTGAAATGAAGTAGGTCATATTTTGAGATCTGACTTAAATAAGAACACCAGAGAATTCTATTTAGATGAAAAGTAGCTCTGAAACACTAGATGATGGAGTGGCAGACTTCTGATTTCTGTAACTGTAACCCTCTTTTGTAAACTGTCCAGTTCCCTGCTACATAAGTGAAAAAGTTAATCACTTGTGTTATAATCACAGATTCAGTGAATATAACTATGAAATGAGAATACCATCTAAAGAATAAAATGATAAATGATATGTCTCTAAAACAGAAATAAAGTATTAGATCTCAATTAAAATGATTATATGTATAATTAAAATGCAAAAACTTCATAGCTTACATAACCTATAAATATATAAAATGTACATAGATATATTATATATTTTTATATATAACATGTATGTAATATAATGTATATATTATATCATATCAAAATATATATTTATATAAAATATATAGATTTATAACCTATACCTGATCTCAAAGAAGGTACTAAATAAGATCAGAGTGGACACACGTGGTTATTTAAAAGTATTCAGTATTTTTCTAATAAAGAATGTACTTTTATTAGTCTGAGACCTAAAATAACCAATAATTTTATTGAAAAGTAGCCTTTGAATATTTTCGTATAATGACACGTAGTTTCAAAGATCTACTTCCTCTTTTTTTTTTGATACAGAGTTTCGCTCTTGTTGCCCAGGTTAGAGTGCAACAGTGCGATCTCAGTTCACTGCAACCTCCACCTCCCAGGTTCAAGCGATTCCCCTGCCTCAGTCTCCCAAGTAGCTAGGATTACAGGCACCTGGCACCATACTCGGCTAATTTTTGTATTTTTAGTAGAGACGGGGTTTCACCATGTTATCCAGGCTGGTCTCAAACTCCTGACCTCAGGTGATCCACCCGCCTCGGCCTCCCAAAGTGCTGGGATTGGAGGTGAGCCACCATGCCTGGCCTAAAGATCTACTTTTTCTACAATCATCATCTAGTTGTGTTTCTAGGTATTTTATTAGATGATATAGTAACAACCTATTCTGATTCCTTAGATACATAATATAAATAATAGCCTTTAAGTATAAAAAACCATTTGTTATTCCCACACATTTAAAAAATAATAAAGTCATGGTCAGATGCAGTGGCTCACACCTATAATCCCAGCACTTTGGGAGGCTGAGGCAGGTGGATCACCTAAGGTCAGGAGTTCAAGACCAGAATGGCCAACATGGTGAAACCCCGTCTCTAATGAAAAAACAAAAATTAGCCATGCGTGATGGTGGGCTCCTGTAATCCCAGCTATTCTGGAGGCTGAGGCAGGAGAATTACTTGAACCTGGGAGGTGGAGGTTGCAGTGAGCCGAGATCACACCACTGCACTCCAGCCTGGGCAACAGAGTGAAACTCCATCTCAAAAAAAAAAAAAAATACAGTCAGGACAAAGAAAAGTACTGAGATCCCACAAAGTTAACCTTCACAAGTATAAAATGATATAATATATGAACTGATAGTATTCTTCAAAGATTTTAGAAAAACATGGGCAAGTTATTCTGTGGGGAACCTCTGGTTCTCTATTGTAATTTGGTTGAAGATATGATCTAAGATTTACTTAAAACATTTAACCATAAATGAATAAAGTTAACATTTAGTAAGATTATTTGTAAGTAAACAAAGCAAAATAGTTTGGATTACTATTTTAAAGGCTAAAATCTGTTGGGTTTAAACTGCCAAAGAGCAAAACCTAAACAGTCACTAATGTGCTAGGTAATCAAATCACTTACTTTGAAAAGATGTAATGTTTCCTTACTGGTTAGCAACTGAAACCGAAAGTCAGGTATCTTGCCATCACAAGGGAAGCATTCATAAAACTCAGGCTCCTTATGTGTCACAGAATAGAGAACTATGATGAAATTTCCAGATTCTGAAAAAACCCTGCACCAAAAAAATGCCATTTAATTAAAATTTAATGAGGATAACATGATTACACTCAAATAACTTCATGTGAGTCTCCCAATCTAGTTAACAAAATGACTAAAAGGGTCCAATTTTTGTTCAAAAACTGGGGCCCACCACTTAGGAAGGCAAAAGGTGGGAGGATCGCTTGAGGCCAGGAGTTTGAGACCAGCCTGGTCAACATAGCAAGACCCCTCCTCTCTACAAAAAAAAAAAAAAAAAATTCTTTTACTCGGGAGGCTGAGGCAGGAGAATGGTGTGAACCTGGGAGGTGGAGTTTAGAGGGAGCTAAGATCGCGCCATTGCACTCCAGCCTGGGCGACAGAGCGAGACTCCGTCTCAAAAAAAAGGCTGGGTGTGGTGGCTCAGGCCTATAATCCCAGCACTTTGGGAGGCTGAAGCAGGCGGATCACAAAGTCAAGAGATGGGGACCATCCTGGCTAACATGGTGAAACCCCATCTCTACTAAAAATACAAAAATTAGCTGGGTGTGGTGGCACATGCCTGTAGTCCCAGCTACTTGGGAGGCTGAGGCAGGAGAATCACTTGAACCTGGGAGGCGGAGGTTGCAGTGAGCCGAGATTACGCTACTGCACGCCAGCCTGGCGACACAGCGAGACTCTGTCTCAATAAAAAATAAAAATAAAAAGACAAAGTAGGCCAGTGGCTACTTAAAATAGGTGGCTCACACCTGTAATCCCAACACTTTGGGAGGCCAAAGTGGGTGGATCACCTGAGGTCAGGAGTTTGAGACCAGCCTGACCAACATGGCAAAACTCCATCTCTACTAAAAACACAAAAATTAGCCAGGCGTGATGGTGGGCGCCTGTAATCCTAGCTACTTGGGAGGCTGAGGCAGGGAGAACTGCTTGAACCCAGGAGGCAGAGGTTTCAGTGAGCCAAGATCACGCCATTGCACTCCAGCCTGGGCGACAGAGTGAAACTCTGACTAAAAAAAAAAAAGAAAGAATAAAAGAGCAATTCAAAATTAATTTTATTGAGGATTTACTGTCAATATGAACTTAAAGCATGATCAGTAATTGATAATAAAACTTAATTGTACTAAATCATAGCAAAGGACCTAAAACTAACATTTAATTTCTGCTATCTAAATATAACTAATTATCTTGAAAAGTTAAAATAAAATGTTAAAAGTAGAACTCCAAAAGCATCTGAAGAAAATACGAGTGATTTTTTTTACTTCAGTAAATATACCTGGAGTGGGTGAGTCTTTTCTAAGCATGATAGAAAACAGATTAATAAATATGACTAAAAAACGGTAAGTCTGTTTGGGAAAAATACTGTTAAATGACAGTCTGGGGGGGAACTGTTGCTATATATTATAAATATATATTTCTCTATGTATTTTATATTATATATAGAGAGAGAGCTTGCTAGCACAAGCAATATGAAAAGATGCACAATCTAAGAGAAAAATGGCCAAAGACATGACTAGGCAGTTCCTGGAAGATGAGGTACTGGAAAAGATTATTTTTCATCTATCAGGTTAGCAGAGGTCAAAAGTTTAACGACAGCCCTCTACTTACCTCTCTGAGCTCATCTCCAGCTACTTTCCCCTTCCTTCACTCCTCTCTAGCTACAGTGGCCTCTTTGCTGTTCCTTGAAGATGTAACGTGATCTTTCACCCAGAGCCCTTACACTTAACACATCCTTTGCCTAGGACAGTGCCCCAGACAGCCACAAGGCTTACTCCCTCACCTCAAATCGGCCTCCCTGACCACCCATTTAAATTGCAACTCTTGGCCGGGCGCGGTGGCTCACGCCTGTAATCCCAGCACTTTGAGAGGCCGAGGCAGGCGGATCACCTGAGGTCAGGGGTTCGAGACCATCCTGACCAATATGGAGAAACCCCTGTCTCTACTGAAAAAATACAAAATTAGAAGGGCGTGGTGGCACATGCCTGTAATCCCAGCTACTCAGGAGGCTGAGGCAGGAGAATTGCTTGAACCCGGGAGGTGGAGGTTTCTGTGAGCTGAGATTGAGCCATTGCACTCCAGCCTGGCCGACAGAGCGAGACTCCATCTCAAAAAAAATAAATAAAATAAAATAAATAAATATACAAAGTTTAAAAATTAAAAAATAAATAAATGGCAACTCTTTACCTGCCACTATCATTCAGACACACAACATCCTCCTCTCAGGCTTTATTTTTCTCCACAGTACTCATCGTCTTTTAACATACTATTTATTTTACTTATTCTGTTTATTAACTGTCTCGCAGGACTATTTTATTTTATATTTATTCATTTATTTATTTTTTTGGTCACCCAGGCTGGAGTGTAGTAGTGCGATCTCAGCTCACTGTAACCTCTGCCTCCTAGGTTCAAGTGATTCTCCTGCCTCAACCTCCCAAGTAGCTGGGATTACATGCATGCTCTACCACACCAGGCTAATTTTTGCACTTTTAGTAGAGACGGGTTTTCACCATGTTGGCCAAGCTGGTCTCTAATTCCTGTCCTCAAGTGATTCACCCACCTTGGCCTCCCAAAGTGTTGGGATTACAGGTGTGAGCCACCATGCCCGGCCTATTTTATTTTTTTAAGATAGGGTCTGTATTGTTCAGGCTGGAGTACAGTGGCACAATCATGGCTCACTGCAGCCTGAACTCCTGGGCTCAAGCAATCTTCCCATATCAGCCTCCTGCTGGGACTACAGGCATGTGTCATTACACCCAGCTAACTTTTTTTCTTTTTTTTTGGTAGAGACAAAGTCTTGCTATGGTACCCAGGCTGGTCTGGAACTCCTGGCCTCAAGCGATCCTCCTGTCTCAGCCTCCCAAAGTCCCAAAGTACTGGGCTTACAGACATGAGACACCATGCCTGGTCTGGGGACCTTTATTTTGTTTGCTCTCATCCCCAATATCGTAAACATAATAGATATAATAGGTGCTCAATAAATAAATAAATAAATATTTCTTTCACAGTGTTAGCACAGGTAGAGAGAAAAAGGCACTCTCGTGTACTGCTGGAAAAATTATGAACTGGTAGTCTTTTTGAAGGGCAATTTGGCAATATCTACCAAATTTTAAATTACACACTCTTTGGCCTAGAAAAAAACACTTTTAGAAATTTATCCTACAAATATATTAGCATATGCACACAAAGATGTATGCATAAAATGTTCAGTCGACCACTATCTGCAAGACAAAAGGGCCAGTTGTTTTTAAAATACAGTATGTACTATATACTCTTTAGTTGTAAAATATGTATATTAAATATGTATATGCCAAGATGTAGTGATCTCCAAGGTATAATTTATACAGAAAAAAGCAACATAAAGAAAAGAAAGGATGCTATGGTTTAATTTTTACAGGCCAGGAAAAGGTGATACTTGTCTATGATGAATATTGAAATATTGACTATTTCAGGAAGGAAGCACAAGATATCACTTAACAGTGACTGTCTCTGAGAAGGGGGTCTAGGGAAATGGGGAGGAAGAGAGATCTATTCTATTGTAGATATTTACGTACGTCAATTTATTACTATGTGCTTGTATTGCCTTTTCAATATAGTTTTTTTAAATCCTTTACAGCCACCTAAGGTAGATAAAAACAGACCTTCTCATTTAATAGATAAAGAAGGTGAGAGACAAATACTGACATTTGTCTCTTACCTTCTTTATCTATTAAGAGTTGAGGTTAAAAGTAAAGTTTCCCTAACTATTAATTCCAATGTTTAGGCTTCAGTTCCAGGAAGAAATTAAAAATCTTGTCTCAAGTATTTCTTTGTGTATTAGTAGTAACACTGTGTAACTTAATAAAACACCTGTAAGGTAACAAATTCAAACTCATTTGCAGTCATTTCACTGAAAGTTAACTTCCTTAATTACAAAATAGGATGCTACAGTAGACAATCTCTATGGTTTTTTTCCACCCCTAAAAGGTTTGTGTTTTGTGGTTAGGCAAGTGAATTCCTTCGTATTTCCAGGTATACTGCAACCTCATCTTTTTTTAATCTGGTTTTATTCTCATTTAATATAAGGTTTGTTTTTTCTTAATGTACATGTTTATTTATAAGTATTGTAAAAGGTTAAGGCATTACGTGAATTTTAAATGGGACCATAAACGATGAATGGGGGAAAGGATCAAAATAAAGTACTACAGAATAAAATATCACTTGCCTTTCTTGAACAGAAGAATTGAATATGTATCGCAAACAGCAAGCCCATACCTGAGGACTATAGATATGTATAATTCCAGACAGCCAACTAAAAGAAAAAACTAGAAATTAAAAACCATAGTCACTTACATATATAGCATACTTTACATTCTTCCTAAGATAATAAGGTAGATGTATGGCTTTTATCTGCCATACATTAAAGAGCCTTACTAATAAGAAATCTAAAAACGTGCCGATAATTAAGAGGAAGAATATATAGACATCTGTATCTATATAACTATATCGATATATATAGACAGACATATAGATATATATTGAGAGAGAGAGAAGGACAGAGAGCAAGCACATGTATCTCTGTCCTCTTCTACCTGAGATGTGGGAAAGAAAATGGTTAACAGACATGAAAGCAGTATACTAGAATGAATTAGCTTGGACTGGAAAGAATGGGCTGAAGTAGTACAGACTAGTTTGTAGCCTAAAACTACTTCACGGCCGGGCGCGGTGGCTCATGCCTGTAATCCTAGCACTTTGGGAGGCCGAGGCAGGGGGATCACCTGAGGTCAGGAGTTCAAGACTGGCCTGGCCAAGATGGAGAAACCCCATCTCTAATAAAAATACAAAATTAGCCAGGCGTGGTGGTACATGCCTGTAATCCCAGCTACTCGGGAGGCTGAGGTAGGAGAATCACTTGAACCCAGGAGGTAGAGGTTGCAGTGAGCCGAGATCCTGCCATTGCACTCTAGTCTGGGCAACAAGAGTGAAACTTTGTCTCAAAAAAAAAAAAAAAAAAAAAAAAAAAAAAAAACTACTTCACAGAGTTGCTGAGGATTAAATGCTGTAACATATACAGGTAATCAGAAACAGAGAAGGCTCTTAATATTTACTTAAGCATCAACAATCCATTGCCTATACGAGGACTGTAGCAAACTATAAGTAGATTTCATGATCCAGAGAACATCTGTGCATTCTCATTCACTTTGCATGTGCCATTCTCTCACATGGGTTCCCTTCCCCATCAATCTTCCCTTCTACTATCCAAACAATTAAAAGTCTAGTTCAAGTTTGTCTTCTCTAGGAAAATGCTCCCTATCATATCTTTCTTACAAATACTAAGTGTGGGCCGGGCGCGGTGGCTCAAGCCTGTAATCCCAGCACTTTGGGAGGCCGAGACGGGCGGATCACGAGGTCAGGAGATCGAGACCATCCTGGCTAACACGGTGAAACCCTGTCTCTACTAAAAAATACAAAAAAACTAGCCGGGTGAGGTGGCGGGCGCCTGTAGTCCCAGCTACTCAGGAGGCTGAGGCAGGAGAATGGTGTGAACCCGGGAGGCGGAGCTTGCAGTGAGCTGAGATCCGGCCACAGCACTCCAGCCTGGGTGACAGAGCGAGACTCCGTCTCAAAAAAAAAAAAAAAACAAAAAACAAAAAAAAACAAATACTAAGTGTGCACTTTCTATACTGGTCATTTTATAGTAAATCATATTCTTTATTTTTCTGTGTATGAATATTTGAATGTTTTATCACCTCACTTTGATTTTACATTATTTAAGAAGCTTTAAACCTCAACACATTATCAAGCATAACACTGTATATAGTAAGTACTCAATACTGAAAGAATATAAATTTCTAAATATTCTGTCTAGATATCAACTCAGATGGCTTGAGCCCAGGAGTTCCAGACCAGCCTGGGTAACATGGCGAAAGTCCGCCTCTACAAAGTATACAAAACCTAGCCAGGCGTGGTAGCTGGTGCCTGTGGTCCTAGCTATTCAGGAGGCTGAAGTAGGAGGATCACCTGAACCCCAGAGATTGAGGCTGCAGTGAGTCATGATTGTGCCACTGCACTCCAGCCTGTGTGTGTATATATATATATATATACACACACACACACGGGTCTATATATATATACACACACTCACATATATATATAAATTAAACACATAAATATCATTAACTACTAAAGAGAAGACCGTTAACACTAAAGGAGTTTCTGCAAGATTGCCTGACAGTAGATTTTAAATGGTATTATTATGAGCCGTGAGTTCTTTAGGGTGACTTAAGGATGAGTGGTAGTGAGAGAATATTGAAGAAATAGGGCTCTAAGGCTTCACCTTCAACTAGGAGAATTCAACTTTTATTTTTTATATTTTTTGAGATGCAGTTTCACTCTTGTTGCCCAAGCTGGAGTGCAATGGCACAATCTCAGCTCACTGCAACCTCCACCTCCTGGGTTCAAGTGATTCTCCTGCCTCAGCCTCCCGAGTAGCTGGCATTACAGGCACACACCACCATGCCCGGCTAATTTTTTGTATTTTTAGTAGAAACGGGGTTTCACCATGTTATCCAGGCTGGCCTTGAACTCCTGACCTCAGGTGATCCACCCACCTTGGCCTCCAAAAGTGCTGGGATTATAGGCATGAGCCACTGTGCCCAGCCATAGAATTAAACTTTTATCTGTTTTATATATTAGAGTTCCTCCTAGGGTTGGGCAAAATCTGGCCAAGCACAATAGTTCACGCCTGTAATCCAAGCACTTTGGGAGGCTGAGGCGGGTAAATCACTTGAGGCCAGGGGTTCGAGACCAGCCTGGCCAACATGGTAAAACCCCGTCTCTACTAAAAAAACAAAAATTAGCCAGGCACAGTGATGCATGCCTGTAATCCCAGCTACTTGGGAGGGTGAGGCATGAGAATCACTTGAACCTAGGGGATGGAGACTGCAGTGTGCCAAGATCTCTCCGCTGCACTCCAGTCTGGGCACACAGTGAGACTCCATCTCAAAAAAAAAAAGATTGGGCAAAATCTTATTTTAGCTGATTCTAATAGTAAAATAAGAAAACCTGACAACCACTTATCTTTGTGGCTTTATAAAATGATGTAAATAGTTATAGTACAACTGAGTCACACGCTTATCATATACATTTGAACATTTGGCTGATAAGGTTTTCATAAATAATGTAATACTTACATTCCCACTAATGGTAGAGAATAAACCTTGGGATCAGATTCCAACAAAAGTAACAATTTGCGTGTTTCATCCATGGTAAGATATCTAAACAGAAGACATTCATGTGAAAATAACTGAAATTATGTACTTTTTACCTAAAAGACATAATCTAGATGCTGAAGCATACTTTAGAAAGTGGAGATAATTCAAATGAACATTGTCTTGCACACACAAAAGAAACACAACAGAAACTTTGTACTGACTCAGTAAAAAGACTCTGGTAAGAGGAAGAGATTAAAGAGATTTAATACCTTAAAACTTCCATCTATCAATTAAAAGACACTGAAGATTATAGAACTTTTTAAAAAAGTTTTGCTCTATAACTTTACTTACAATTTACTTTAATCAAGAGTGTTAACATTAAGGCAGACAATTTCAGAACCAAATAGGTTTCCTTGGAAGAACTGAATTCCCTATTACTGGAAAATGTTCATGCATCCAAGTGATTTGACAAGACTGCAACAGATGTGACTTCTAAGTGAAGGAGGCTGAATTAGGAGAGGTATAATCAACCCTCCATGTGCCACATTCCTCCAACCACTGTCAAAGGACTTTGGAACCATCATGATAAAACCCAAAAGCTCAGTCTTCCCTAAAAGGACATTACACTAGATTTATATTTTATTTATTATTGACAGTAAGTTATAAGAATACAAAAAAACCAAAATAGAATTGTTTATTTTATTGTTATATCTTTCTTCGAAAACAATGCCATTAGTGGGCCAGAAGTGGTGGCTCATGTCTGTAATCCCAGCACTTTGGGAGGCTGAGGCGGGCAGATCACTTGAGGTCAGGAGTTCAAGACCAGCATGGCCAACATGGCAAAACCCCCATCTCTACTGAAAATACAAAAAAAAATTAGCTGGTCATTGTGGCACACGCCTGTAATCCCAGCTACTTGGGGAGGCTGGGGCAGGAGAATGAATCACTTGAACCCAGGAAGTGGAGGTTGCAGTGAGCTGAGATCGCACCACTGCATTTCAGCCTGGGCGACACAGTGAGACTCCGTCTCAAAAACAGAAAACAAAATGCCATTATTGATATAAAGCCTTGGTATTACCACTGATGATATATTTTATTGCTCTAATAACACTAAAACACAAAGACAATACATTTGTCAGGTCTTGTGACAAGAATATTAAGCCTGAGTTGGCCTAAGATTTACATATCAACAATGACACAGCTGCTTTGAAAGTTCTCCCTCATGTCTTGCTCATCTGATAAATTTCTACTCCTTAAAAGAATTAGTTCAGGCTGGCCGGGCACGGTGGCTCACGTCTGTAATCCCAGCACTTTGGAAGGCTGAGGCAGGTGGATCACGAGGTCAGGAGTTCAAGACAAGTCTGGCTAAGATGGTGAAACCCCATCTCTACTAAAAATACAAAAATTAGCCGGGTGTGGTGGCGGGCGCCTGTAATCCCAGCTACTTGGGAGGCTAAGGCAAGAGAATCGCTTGAACCCGGGAGGCGGAGGTTGCAGTGAGCTGAAATCACGCCACTGCACTCCAGTCTGGTGACAGAGCGAGACTCCGTCTCAAAAAAAAAAAAAATTAGTTCAAGCTTTCTATGATTTCCCCAGGAAATTTGGACATCCCTCCCCCTACTTTCCCAGCACTGTATATAAACCTCCATTATAACACATCATGTTTAGATGTCAACATATTCAATGGATAGTAAGTATAGTTTTTAATCTATTTATTTCCAATGTCTAACATAATACCTATTCCATAATGGGCCCCAGTAAATATTAGAATATATAAAGGGCAAATGTCAATATTTTTTTTTTTAAATGATGGGGTCTCACTATATTGTCCTAGCTGGAGAGCAGTGGCTATTCACAGGCACTATTGTAGCTTACAGCAGCCTTGAAACCCTAAGCTCAAGCCATCCTCCTGCTTCAGTCTCCCAAGCAGCTAGGATTACAGGTGTGTGCCAATGCACCTGGCATGGCAAATGTCACCATAGACGATTCTAGATAGGAAGGGGCAAGGGGAATAGGTGATTGACAGAATACTGAACATTCTGGTTATTACCAGCATGCCCAGCAGTCACAGATGGATAATTCCAAGAAAGGTAAATTCATGCTATTCAAGTAAATGGGCATGGGTACTAAGGAAAACAAATTAATTTTTTTGTTAATTTAAATAAAAATCCCATGCTCCACTTGAGAAGTACTTTATTAATTCAAGAGAATTAAATGTTTCGTTTAACTCAAACAAGTTTTGCTCACTTTTGACCACTCCATGATTTTGGAATATACCAACAATTTTTCCTTTGGGCCACCAGAAAGCACAGCTCTGGTCAGAATCTGGTTCTGAAAAGGTATTTTTAGAGAGTAAGACTTGGAATTGAGTGTACTTTGGCAAACATTTTTAGATTGAAAGGCCTAACAGGAACTAGGGTGGAGTCACTGGGAAAGGAAGCCAGAAGTGTAATATTTGGAGCAGTCTCTGGTCAAACTTTAAAGTAGAGAGTGCTTATATTGTCTAACCTAGTTTTGTAGATAATAGATAAAGAAAATAGATGAAGATTCAGGGAAGTAGCCCTGCTGAGGATTAGAAAGCATGCATTTTGGCTTATATTTCCTAAGAAATTAAGAGTGGAGATAGGAAGCTGGAGAGGATTCTACTCCAGCTCTGTAAGGAAACTCCACCCTCAAGTAGTTGGCAATTTGGTAAGCAAGAGTACTGTAACTTTTTATTTAATTATCTCCTTTCTCTATCTGCAATGCTCATTATTCACAGTTAAAACTGCATACTATAAATAAATTATCTAGCCTCCCTTGGGTTCATAATTAGTCAGGTTATAGTTAAGAAAAAAAATGGCCTAAAACCTAAATAAAATATGAACAATAACACAGAATATGTAATATAGAACATAATTTCTCCTTACATTTTCAAATAATAAATTATCAACCAATTTTTTTGTTTGTTCTTTTTTTTTTGAAATAGAGTCTCGCTCTGCCGCCCACACTGGAGTGCAATGGTGTGATCTCAGCTCACTGCAACCTCCGCCTTCCAGGTTCAAAAAATTCTCCTGTCTCAGTCTCCTGAGTAGCTGGGATTACACAGGCATGCGCCACCACACCCAGTTAATTTTTTTTTCTTTTTTTTTTTTGGTATTTTTAGTAGAGATGGAGTTTCACCATGTTGGTCAGGCTAGTCTCGAACTACTGACCTCGTGATCTGCCCGCCTTGGCCTCCAATTTTAATATATTTAACACCAACTTTTTTTTTTTTTTTAGAACTGAGGTCTCCGGGACTGGGCATGGTGGCTCACCCCTGTAATCTCAGCACTTTGGGAGGCTGAGGCAGGAGGATCACCTGAGGTCTGGAGTTCAAGTCCAGCCTGGCCAACATGATGAAACCTTATTTCTACTAAAAATACAAAAATTAGCTGGTATAGTGGCGTGCACCTGTAATCACAGCTACTCGGGAGGCTGAGGTGGGAGGATCGCTTGAACCAGAGAGGTAGAGGTAGAAGTGAGCCAAGTTCCCACCACTGCACGCCAGTCTGGGTGACAGAACAAGACATCATCTCAAAAAAAGAACTGAGTTGTCCAGACATTATACTTTATGCCCACTCAGTTTTGTCTTTTTTGTTTGAAATGGAGTCTCCGCTGCCCAGGCTGGAATGCAGTGGTGCGATCTCAGCTCACTGCAACCTCCACCTCCCAGGTTCAAGTGATCCTCCCTCCTCAACCTCCCGAGTAGCTGGGACTACAGGCATGCACCACCACGCTCAGTTAATTTTTATATTTTTAGTACAGACAGGGTTCCGCCATGTTGGCCAGACTGATCTTGAACTCCTGACCTCAGGTGATCCGCCCACCTGGGCCTCCCCAAGTACAGGTGTGAGCCACCGCGCCGGGCCCTACCACCAGTTTTTTGTAGGTGGTGGCACAACTTAAAGAAAACTTTATATTCAACAAAAATAAACCACTTCATTTTTTACTTTCCCTTGTTATTAACCAAGCCACCATATCTCTGGCATGTAAACTGACTGCACAATTCTTTCATATTACACGGACATTCTGAAAATATACTAATGCAACTAATGTTTAGATTAATGTATCTTTTACTTACCCATATTTATAAGTCCCTTGAACTTGAGAAATATTCAGATTACTGCTCAAGTTTCTTGCCAGAGCTGTTGGAATAATGGGGATGGGCTTCACAGGTGTGCATTTGAAGTTATTTGCTAGAGTTACTGCTGCCCAATGCAAGTCAAATTCCACACTGTCCAAAGTCTCCCTGGAAGTGATATGAGCTCTTAGGGAAAGCAGCTTACCACAGTCCAAGGAATCTTTGCTACATATATGGCACTGTAGAGCCTGAGAAATCAATATTAAATAATTATTTTACAACTTCGAAACGTGCAAAGTTTATTTTATACTGATACATATACATATATAATATCTTGCACTAATAAAATTAAATGAGTTCTGACTTACATTTCAGTTCTCATTTCTTCCATGTGACCAAAAGATTATGTGAATAATTATATCAAAGCAAGTAAGATTCACTGTCCCAAGCTCCACTACACATTTCCAATGCAAATATCCTAGCAGCACTTCAGTCATATTGGGAAGTCACCCCCAATAAATACTTACTACATGGGAAAAAATGGACATAAAATAAGTCTTATTTTTTTTTTTGAGGAGTCTCGTTTTTTTGCTCAGGCTGGAGTGCAGTGGCACAATCTCAGCTCACCACAAACTCCACCTCCCAGTTCAAGCGATTCTCCTGCCTCAGCCTCCCAAGTAGCTGGGATTACAGGTATGTGCCACCACACCCAGCTAATTTTTTGTATTTTTAGTAGAGATGGGGTTTTACCATGTTGGCCAGGTTGGTCTTGAACTCCTCTTGATCAGCCCGCCTCAGCCTCCTAAAGTGCTGGGATTATAAGCGTGAGCCACCGTGCCTGGCCTCATAAAATAATTCTGATTGAGTCTCAGAGAATCTAAAGTCCATTCCTCTTTGATTCCTTTCTTGCTACCACAAACTGTCAAGTTAGTTCTCCCTCTGTATTTGCCCATGCCCACTGTGTCCTTCCAAGTTTCACTGCTACCATTGTACTATAGGTTAATACATCCCTCTGTAATACACACCAGCCCAACTACCACAATGGCTACTCTCTATAACTTCAGTCAGCCTACCCTATCAGATTAACTTATTTCTGATTTGACACTGTTTCCTTTTCTCAAGAACCTTCAATTACTACATGGCCCGTATGACAAAGTTCAAATTCCTAAGGCTGGCAGACAAGGCTCTTTTTTCTTGAGAAAGGATCTTGCTCCCACCAAGGCTGGAGTGTCGGGCTCAAGCAATCCACCTGCCTCAGCCTTCCAAAGTGTTGGGATTACAGACACAAGCCACCATGCCCAGGCAAGCCTCTCTATAATCTGACCAAATTAATACTCCAGTCTGACTGCCCACAAATTCAGCAAAAATGTATACCCCGAACACTACCCTAAGTACATCTTGAACTTTCTTATCTTGGTTACACTGCTTCTTCTGAAAGGCTTACCTAGAAGTTTTGCCCTCAGAAACACATTTAGTTGGATTTTAGGTTCACAATAATTCAATCAAATTATTGTGAATAATTCTCAAATATGGTTTTACTAAAATACAGCATACTAAACATAGTTTGATTCTTGTGTTGAATTAACTATCAAGTTGTCAATGAATCGCACCTTTAAAGCTGAACTGAAGTCATCTACACTGTGAACTATCATTTCTCTTGAACAAAGTTCTTGAACATGAACTTTGCATGGAATCAAAAAGTCCCCAGGAAGAGAAGCAGTAGGGGTTATTTCTAGACATTCAGGTACTTCTCGACCAGGATCAAAGCGATCTACTGTCAATGTCACACCTTCTTCATCTGTAGAACAAAAATAACAGCTATTATATAGTATACTGATTAAAAACGTAAAACCAACCCAGCAAGACTACATTATAGCAAAGCACTTTGTTCATATCAATAATACACTAAACTCTTAAATACTAAACTAAAATCTTACAGTAAACTAAACTTTTACAAGAGTATACTAAACTCTTACTTGCTTATATACATTCATCCATCTGACCAGATAGTGAAGTCTGTAATTGATGGTTTTACTCATCTTCATATCCTTGGTACACAGCAAAGAAAATTAGCACAAAGCAAATACAATAGTTGACCGAATCAATAAATTCTATTGCAGTCATACAAGTAATTTTTAAAAAGGTTTTCTTGTACTGATGGGGTCTCACTATGTTATGCAAGCTGGTCTTAAACTCCCAGGTTCAAGCAATCCTCCCACTCCAGCCTCCCAACGTGCAGGGATTACAGATGTGAGCACTGGTCAATTTTTAAAAGTGTATTACCTTCGTCTACTGTCAGAGAACCAAGTAAAAAGCATGATGAATTTTTTTTATTCTGCTTAGCATGACGATAAGCAAGTCGGATGGTCTTTTTAGTCACTACAAGCTTTGGATTTCTGAAAAACAACAAGTCTTTTATGAACATGGTAGACCTCATATCTTAAAAAAAGCTCCTGCCATAAAATGCTGTCTAAATTATAACACACATTTTAAAAAATGTACAGAAAGATCATTGTCAGGAAATCCCAGGGTCAAAGGCAGGGGATAGGGAGGGCCACCTGGAAACTAGAATGGCAATAAACAGACACTGAGACTACAGTTGTTCTCCAGGCATTTTGTTAACTTGATGAACCTCAGCAGGTAGGTCTCCTGTTTTTGTAAGTTAAAACAATCACATCTATTTCTTTACATACTGTGGATGGGCTTCAGATATAATTAGCATTACAGTGGTGCCCCCTTATCTCTGGGAGACATGTTCCAGACCCCCAAGTGGATGTCTGAAACCGCAGATAGTAACAAATCCTATATATACTATGTTTTTTCCTATACATACATATCTATGATAAAGTTTAAATTATAAATTAGGCACAGTAAGTGATTAAAAACAATAATAATACAATAGAATAATTTTAACAGTATACTCTAATAAAAGTTGTATGAATATAGTCTGTCTCTCAAAATACCTTATTGTACTATACTGTGGGTAACTGAAACCACGGAAAGTGAAACCATGTATAAAGGGGGGAAACTACTGTATTGAATACAAAATATAGTATGATTTAAATGTTTTAAAAAATGTAAAAGGAAAACCAAAATATGAGCCAGGAATAAGATACTATGAAAACAGACCAGGCAAATTTGAATAAAAAAGCCATATGGAACTTAAAGAAATAAAAAATATAATTTGCAAAAATTCAATGAGTTATATAATTAACTGGGGATAGGTACACAAATGTGTATTTTTATTCTATTAACTATGCATATATACTATAAGTATCCTTTCATATATATGGTACACCGCCACATTTAAAAAACCTAAATGAGGGCTGGGCGCAGTGGCACATGCCTGTAACCCCAGCACTTTGGGAGGCCGAGGCAGGTATCACCCGAGGTCAGGAGTTCGTGACCAGCCTGACTAACATGGTGAAACCCCATCTCTACTAAATATAAAAAAATTAGCCAGGCATGGTGGCACATGCCTGTAATTCAAGCTACTTGGGAGGCTGAGACAGGAGAATTGCTTGTACCTGGGAGGTGGAGGTTGCAGTGAGCCTACATCACGCCATTGCACTCCAGCCTGGACAACAAGAGCAAAACTCCATCTCAAAAACAAAAACAAAAACACCCAACCAAACCTAAATGAACAGGTTAGATGGCAGCTAAGCGCAGCTAAGCACAGCTAAAGAGAAAATAAGTAGACTTGAAAAACAAAGGAAACTACTCAAAATGTATAGAAAGATAACAATAAAAAAAATAAAAACAGGACTAACCATTATTTAGTTGAACTTCCATAAGACTCTCCCTATTTTTGTCAATAGTACCACCCTTCTCTGCCAACCAGTGTTGAACCTGAATACTTTCTGACTTGTATCTTTCCTTCATTCCTCTAGTCAGTCAGTCATCAAATACTACAAACTATTTCTTCAAAACACCTTGTTTCATTCTTTCCTCTTGATCTGAATACTGCTACATTGCTCTAAGTCCTTATAATATATAATAGATGCCATTTATGAAATACTTTCTATTCCAGGCACCGTGACAATTGCTTTACAGAGTCTTATTTAACCCCTAGAAGAGAACTGTGAAACTGGTATTATTATAGTCATTTTATAAAAAAGGAACCTGATCCTTGGCTACTTTACTGAGGTCGCATAAATAAGCAGTAGAATCAGGATTTGATTCCCTAGGCAGTCTTCCTCCAGTTATTGCACTTTTTTTTTTTTCTTATTTTGTTTTTTTTACTTTTTATTTTAATTTTTTATTGAGACAAAGTCTCACTTTGTTGCCCAGGCTGCTTTCAAACTCCTGACTTCAAGCAATCCTCCTGCCTCAACCTCCCAAAGTGCTGGGGTTACAGGTGTGAGCCACCACGCCCAGCCCAGTTACAGAACCTTAAACCATTACAGTATACATCTGTGTGATTACAGAAAAGCATCTTGAAGCTAGGCTGACTCAAGGCTCTCCTCACCACAATCTATCTTTCTTAGAATACTACTTTTAACAAGTAAATCTTAGGTACAAAACCTCAATAGATCTATTTTCTATTACTTTACACCTAAACTTCTTTCTTGTCTTTCTGTCAAGGTCCTGGAGGTAACCACAAGGTTTTATACTCCTTCTAATCTGATCGACTCAAAAATCGGTTCAAGCTTCTCAATGTTCTACAAAGACACCATGCTGATATGATAAAAGACACTTTCAGTTTTTATTATATTTCACCTCTTTTGAATTCCTACAATATGCAGAATTTGCAAAAAACTGGGAAATTAAGATTATCTCTCAAAAGTACAAGGAACAGATGTTAAGAAGCAGCAGAAGGAAGATTTTGCCTGAGGGGAGCTTCTAAAAGAAAAGTAAAGAAAAATTAATAATTGGTCATAGTAATCAACTTTGCCTTACACATCTTTGTATTACTCTTGTTTATACTGGTTTGATTTGAAAAAAAGAAACATGTTATACCTGTAGTAACTGAGATGTAAGTAGATGAAATCTCCAGTTGGCGTTGGGTTCCAAAGTGCACATTTTGATGGAGGAAAGTGGAAAGGTACCATCCTGCTTGAAGGAAACCTTTCAAAAAACAATTTAAAATTAAAGCACAAGGATTAGCAAACTTGGTAGACATTTGGTAGGAAACAATTAACTATCTTTAAGGTGATGGTATTTTCAGATTACTTTTGTAATCTTCAAAGAGTATATATATATATATATATTTTTTTTTGAGACGCAGTCTCACTCCATCACCCAGGCTGGAGTGCAGTAGCATGATCTCAGCTCACTGCAACCTCTGCCTCCCGGGTTCAAGCAATTCCCCTGCCTTAGCTTCCTGAGTACCTGGGATTACAGGTATGCGCCACCACATCCAGCTAATTTTTGTATTTTTAGTAGAGACGGGGTTTCGCTATGTGGGCCAAGCTGGTCTCGAACTCCTGACCTCAAGTCATCCACCTGCCTCGGCCTCCCAAAGTGCTAGGATTATAGGCATTAGCCACTGTGCCCGGCCAAAAAATACTCTTTTTTTTTTTGAAACAGATTCTCACTCTGTCACCCAGGCTGGAGTGTTGTGGTGCAATCTCGGCTTACTGCAACCTCCACCTCCAAGGTTGAAGTGATTCTCCAGCCTCAGCCTCCCAAGTAGCTGGGACTACAGGCGCATACCACCATGCCTGGCTAATTTTTTGTATTTTTAGTATAGACAGGGTTTCACCATGTTAGTCAGGATGGTCTCGATCTCCTGACCTCATGATCTGCCCATTTCACCCTCCCAAAGTGCTGGGATTACAGGCGTGAGCCACCATGCCCAGCCTTTTTTTTTTTTTCAGACGGAATCTCACCCTGTTGCCCAGGCTGGAGTGCAATGGCGTGATCTCAGCTTACTGCAACCTCCGCCTCTGGGTTCAAGTGATCCTCCCACCTCAGCCTCCCAAGTAACTAGGATTACGGGGGTGCACTACCACATGCAGGTAATTTTTTGTATCTTTAGTAGAGACGGGGTTTCACCATGTTGGCCAAGCTGGTCTCAAACTCCTGACCTCATGATCCACCGCTTCAGCCTCCCAAAGTGCTGGGATTACAGGCGTGAGCCACCGCGCCCGGCCCAAAATATATTTTTTAAAAAAGAAAACTCACTTGTAACTCTACTACCAGGAGAATAGACACTCAAAATTTGGCTTATTTGCCCTTTTTATCTATGCATATGTAAATTTATATATACACAAGCTTTTAAAAAAGAACAAGACAAGGCCGGGCGCGGTGGCTCACGCCTGTAATCCCAGCCCTTTGGAAGGCCGAGGCGGGCGGATCACAAGGTCAGCAGATGGAGACCATGGTGAAACCCCGTCTCTACTAAAAATAGAAAAAATTAGCCGGGCGCAGTGGAGGGCGCCTGTAGTCCCAGCTACTCGGGAGGCTGAGGCCGGAGAATGGCGTGAACCCGGGAGGCGGAGCTTGCAGTGAGCCGAGATTGCGCCACTGCACTCCAGCCTGGGCGACAGAGCAAGACTCCGTCTCAAAAAAGAACAGGACAATCCTATAAAGTCCCTTTTAAGTAACAGAAAAACGAGTATAAATCATAAATTTACATTTAAATTTAAACTAAAATCTTTCTTTTCTTTTCTTTTCTTTTTTTTTTAAAAGAGCAGGGCCTTGCTCTGCTGCCCAAGCTGGAGCGCAGGGGCACAATCGTAGCTCACTGCAGCCTTAAACTCCTGGGCTCAAGGGAGCCTCTAGAGCAGCTAGGACCACAAATGTGCACCACCACGTGAGGTTTACTTTCGTATTTTTTGTAGACACAGGGTCCCACTATGTTCCCCAGACTGGTCTTGAACTCATGGTTTCAAGCAATCTTCCCACCTTGGCCTCCCAAAACACTGGGATTATAGGCATGAGCCATGGCTCCTGGACTAAAATCTGTCTTTCTGAACTAATTTCAGATAATTGCTAGACAATACCCAATAGTTATGAAAAGCAAAAAACCTTAATAGATTCTTAATTATTTTCCAGTGTTTCCAAAGTTGGTATTTTGGAATAACAAAATACTGCACAAGTTTAATTACTGAAGCATCAAAAGGACATAATTATAAATAATTCCTCAACAAAGATGGCAGGGGCAGTGTAAAGCAAGGTTTCAATATTAAATCATATAGGCTACCATAAAAAACTTTTCATTTTACATGAATGAATAGTACAGGAAAACCACAATAAGAAAAAGACCACTAATGGGGCCAGGCCCGGTTGCTCACACCTATAATGTCAGCATTTTGGGAGGCCAAGGGAGGTGGATCACTTGAGGCCAGGAGTTCGAGACCAGCCTGGCCAACAGGGCGAAACCAGCATGGGCGACAAAGTGAGACTCTGTCTCCAAAAAATAAAAAATAAAAAATAAAAAAATAGTAACTAAGTGTACAGTTGGATTGTCTGTAACACAAAAGATAAATGCTTAAGGGGATGGATACCCTATTTCCCATATATGATTATTACACATTGCATGCCTTATAAAAATGTCATATACCCCATAAATACATATACCACATACCCACAAAAATTTAAATTTTTAAAATTAGAAACAAAATATACTGAACTTGTTACACAACTGTACCCTTCTAAGAACAGAAGTTAAGAAAATTTTTCTGTCTACATGGGGTTTCCCATGTTGCCCAGGCTGATTTTGAACTCCTGAGCTCAAGCAATCTGCCCACCTCAGCCTCCCAAAGTGCTGGGATTACAGGCATGAACCACCTGGCCCACTGACAAATTTCTTTTTTTTTTTTTTTTTGAGACAGAGTCTGGCTCTGTTGCCCAGACTGGAGTGCAGTGGCGCCATCTCGGCTCACTGCAAGTTCCGCCTCCCGGGTTCACACCATTCTCCTGCCTCAGCCTCCCAAGTAGCTGGGACTACAGGTGCCCGCCACCACGCCCGGCTAATTTTTTGTATTTGTTTTTAGTAGAGACGGGGTTTCACCGTGTTAGCTAGGATGGTCTCTATCTCCTGACCTCGTGATCCGCCCATCTCGGCCTCCCAAAGTGCTGGGATTACAGGCTTGAGCCACCGCGCCGACAAATTTTGAAATAAGAGATGGCAGGGGGGTAGAACACAAGAGCCAAAATTAAAGCAAAAGGAATATATGATAGCCTCCTTGGGTCATGTTTCCCATTATGTTCATCAAGAACATCTGGCACAAAGAAAGACATTACAGAGAATAAAGGGGACCCATGAATGTAATTCTAGTTTGGAAGAAAAAAAAAATGCACATGTCAGCATTAATTGTTGTTCCCTAGGGGAAAAAAGAGCAATAAATGATCCAAAGAGCCAAACAATACAAGTTGATTTGCCCAGTCCCCATAGTAACTAGGGACAGAGAAAATTGGGAGACAGGTGGCAAGCTCCTACTTCACATGACAAAGGCTTAGGAACATCTGAGGAAATCTGGTATACCTAATGTGAAATTATTCGCATCAAGGAATTAGTATTTGTAAGAGGGAAGGAACCCAACCACTTTCCCACTTGTCTAGAAAGTAAACAAACACCGAGGTAATTTTTAGCCTCTTAAGTTCAGGTACTATTTCCCGTCAACAAAGATCTGTGTTATGAAAATAACTGAAGGAGGGGATGGAACTAGTATTTACTGAGTGCCTATTATGTACTAGACCCTTTAGTTTAGTAATCTTATTTAACCCTTCACAATAATCTTCTGTGAGACAGATATTACCATCCTCATTTTACAGATGAGGAACTGAGGCTTAGTTAATTAACTTGATCAAGGTAACCTACCTAACAAGTGGTAGAGCTGGGATATGAACCCAGAATTTCCTGATTCTAAAGATCATGTTCTTTTTTCTCTTCCAACCTACCTTCCCAAGTTATGTGAACAGCTGTAAGACAAATATTTGTAAAAATACTTCTATACCTGGTATTCATCTGGGGCCATGCAAGAGGATATATAGGCTCCATGATGTCTGGTGAATGATTTCTTTAATTTCAAATCCTCAGTATCCTAAAGAATTAAAGAGAATATTACTAATGAATGATAAAAACAAAGAAGAAAAATATGATTTAACCACATATTAAAATTACAGGCAAAATTAGATCACTTCTTATATTAAGTGTGACTATAGATTAATAAGATTAAATGCTTATATATTCTGCCAATTATTTTCATATGTTACAGTCATTCTGCCAATAAATTACTGTGAATATTTATTCTAGGCAGCAAAATCTACCAATATACCTATCCCTTAAGAAAAGCTCAGATTCTGCCCCAAAACCTTGGTATCAACTTAGTGAGCTTGATAGGGCAGGTCGTATTAAATGTATGAGATTTTGACCAAAAGCCTTACAATCCTCATAAAACCATGAAGCAGCAGAAAAGAATGATTTGGGTTAGATATTTATTGGGCCTACAATGAAGTCATTAAAGAATCTTCAGTGGAAAAAAAAAAAGTACTGCATTCCCACAAACTGACTTGTGTCACTAAAAAATCAGTGTACTTTTTTCCTTTTTTTTTGAGACGCAGTCTTGTTCTGTCGTTAGGCTGGAATGCAGCAGCGCAATCTCAGCTCACTGCAACCTCTGCCTCCTGAGTTCAAGTGATTCTCCTGCCTCAGCCTTCTGAGTAGCTGGGACTACAGGTGCATGCCACCACACCCAGCTAATTTTTGTATTTTTAGCAGAGATGGGGTTTCACCACGTTGGTCGGGATGGTCCCGATTTGACCTCATGATCCGCCCACCTCGGCCTCCCAAAGTGCTGGGATTATAGGCATGAGCCACTGCACCCAGCCCAGTATTCTTTTTTTAACTCCAGATGCTCTCTCTGGGTACTCTCCTCCATTCCTATTGCTTCTATACTCACCTATCTATAGCAAACCTTTAGCTCCACCTCTCTTCTGAGTTTCAAATCCATTTTCTTTTTTTTTTTTTTTTCTTTTGAGACAGGGTCTCACTCTGTAGCCCAGGCTGAAGTAGTACAGTGATGCAATCTCAGCTCACTGCAACCTCCACCACCTGAGCTCAGGTGATCCTCCCACCTCAGCCTCCCGAATAGCTGGGACCACAGGCATTCACTACCGCACCTGGCTAATTTTTTTGTATTTTTTGTAGAGACAGGGTTTTGTCATGTTGCCCAGGCTGGTCTCGAACTCTTGGACTAAAGCAATCCATCCGCCTTAGCCTCGAAAAGTGCTGGGATTATAGGCATGAGCCGCCATGCCTGGATGTTTCAAATCCATATTTCTAACTGGCCACTGGATAGTTCCATCTAAGACCTCATAGTCCTTTCTTTAGAGTTTAGTATGTCCTATATTCTTTCAAGTCTTAGAGTTCTTTAGGTCCTGAACATTCTGTATCAATTCTAGGAAAAAGAAACTGTCTAAGGCCGGGTGTGGTGGTTCATTCCTGTAATTCCAGCACTTTGGGAGGCTGAGGCAGGTGGATCACCTGAGGTCAGGAGTCTGAGACTATCCTGGCCAACATGGTGAAACCCCTTCTCTACTAAAAACACAAAAATTAGCTGGGCATGGTGGTGCACACCTGTAATCCCAGCTAGCCAGGAGGCTGGGGCAGGAGAATCGTCTGAACCTGGGAGGCAGAGGTTGCAGTGAGCCGAGATTGTCCCACTGCACTCCAGCCTGGGCAAGAGAGTGAGTCTCTGTCTCACTCTGTGTGAAGCAAGATAAAGGAGAAAAGGATAATTAATCCAGGTGCAGAGATTATTTAGAAGAGACTTTTTAGATAAAGTCAGAGGCTGAAAATCCTATTGAAAGTGCTCTTATACCTTGTTCAAGGCAGAGAAAAATGTGTTCTTAATAAAGTTGACTAGGCCGGGCACGGTGGCTCATGCCTGTAATTCCAACACTTTGGGAGGCCGAAGCAGGCAGATCACGAGGTCAGGAGATTGAGACCATCCAGGCTAACACGGTGAAACCCCGTCTCTACTAAAAATACAAAAAATTAGTGGGGCGTGGTGGCGGTCACCTGTAGTCCAGCTACTCGGGAGGCTGAGGCAGGAGAATGGCTTGAACCCAGGAGGCGGAGCTTGCAGTGAGTGGAGATTGCACCACTGAACTCTAGCCTGGGCGACAGAGCGAGACTCTGTCTCAAAAAAAAAAAGTTGACTAAAAAGTCCTTCTTAGAAATATCTGGACTTAAAAGGTTTAATGCAGCTTCCATGGAATGCAGGCTTTAAATCCTAAAACCCTTCCTTAGTACTTGGTTGTCACGGATAACAGTATTCACGTGGATAACTATAACTCTACAAAGTATAAAAAGCGCCAATTTTTTCTTCATTAAACAGAAGTATCTTAAAATGTGCTATTGTGTCTTCTTTATTCATTGGAGTGAAAAGATGGATAATGTTGATTTCTCATTTTAAAACAATATACATAAGGTAGTTTTACTGTCAGTGTTGTACAAGCAATTAAAGCTAATGAAACTAAAACCACACAATATCTATACCTAGCAAAACATATTCTCAGGTGAAGGCATCATCGTATACAATAGAAACCTTCAAATCATCCTCATCCCTTCTTCCATACAAATAATCTTTCCACACCCACCAACTCAGTTGCTAACTTCATCAACTCTCACGGTACTTAGGGAAAAGTCCCCACAGTGCTGCTAGAAGGGTATTTCGATATAAATCTGATCAAATTATTCTCCTGCTTTAAAAGTCAATGGCTCATGTCAGGCGCGGTGGCTCACGCCTGTAATCTCAACATTTTGGGAGGCCGAAGTGGGTGGATCACCTGAAGTCAGGAGTTCGAGACCAGCCTGGCCAATATGGTGAAACCCCGTCTCTAGTAAAAATACAAAAAACTGCTGAGCGTGGTGGCATGTGCCCATAATCCCAGCTACTAGGGAGGCTGAGGCAGGAGAATCGCTTGAACCCGGGGGACGGAGGTTGCTGTGAGCCAAGATCATGCCACTTCACTCCAGCCTGGGCCAAAGAGTGAAACTGCGTCTCAAAAATAAAAATAAAAATAATTTTTTTAAAAAAGCCGATGGCTCCTCTTTACACACAGAATAAAGGATCTTCACAATCCAGCCCCACTCTATTATTCCAACCTTAACCCCCATCCACTCATCCTACATTCCAGTCAAACTGAACTACTTGCAGTGCCCCGGTTTCAGTATCTGCACAGGCTGCCCCCCTTAACTTGGAATGCCCTGGTAAACCCCCGCCATCCCTCACAATCCAACTCGAATGTCACTTCCTCTGTGAAACCTTCTCCCAAACACCCTGGTGATGGTACTATACTGTCTCTGTACTCACACGCATAGCATTCTCGCACTTTGCGGCTTACACTTTACTTCCAGTAGTCCACGAACTTCAAACATTAACTGATCCCTTTACTACGTAGCAGAGTGTAAGCCAGAAATTGTGAGGAATGCAAGAGGGAGCATTCAAGGTTTCAGGCCTCAAGAAATTCCCACCGTAAAAACAACTTTAAATGGCACGTTATCGACTGCAAACCTCTTTCGCATATCTTAGCTCAGATCATACCCAAGGATTTCATGGAATGCTTAATTTCTCCCACTAGCTCCCCTTCTCGTCATCGGCTCCAGGCTCCTGGAGGGCGGAACCCACTACAGGGCTTTGAATGGTCCCACCAACCTTCCCCGGGCCCCGCTGCCGCCCCTCAGGGGGGAACCAGCAGCACAAAGCTCCACTTACCGCAACTTCCGCGGAGCTGAGGTCTGTTTGCAGGGTAGAAGCAGGAGCCGGCGCCAGGGAGCACCACCACCTCACCACCAACTCCGATACCGCCTCTGGGACGTTGGGGTCGCGGGAATCTAGGCGGCAAACACAGGCTCGCGAAACCGAAGGCCGCGCCGCGCCTGCTGACTGGTCAGAAACCCCGCCAGTCAGGGAGCGGGGGTGGTGCTAGAGCGCCGCGCACGGTCGCCGTTACGTACTGGCGTGCCAACCAATCAGCGCCCCGTGCTGGTTCTACGCTCGACCAATCCCAAGTCTTCTTGGAGAACTGCGGGCGCCATCGGCGCTCCAGGATCGAGGTTCGGAGGATTTAAACCTTTCATTTCGTCAACGGTTAAGTTCCGGGGCGGGGTAGGCTTTCCGCTAGCGCAATGGAAAGCCCAGCTAGGTAGACGGAGGAGCGAGTGGCAGATGAAGCCGGAAGTGCTCTATAAGACGGTCATCGGTCGGATACTGGAAGCGGACACCTGAAGAACAGTTTCCAAACTATTTACCCGAAAGCACAAAAAACAAAGTTAGAGTTCTTCCAGTTTCTTACTTTTTAATTTTTATTCTAAAATTTACATTTTAATTTTTCCTTTTTCTGATTACTTATCCTCAAGTTCTAGATTTCTTCCAGTTTATTTCCTAGGAAGCCATCTGTGTTAGTGATATTATTTATTTATTTATTTATTTATTTATTTATTTTTGAGGTGGAATCTCACTCTGTCGCCCAGGCTGCAGTGCGATGGCGCGATCTCGGCTCACCGCAACCTCCCCCTCCCGAGTTCAAGCCATTCTCCTGTCTCAGGCTTCCAAGTAGCTGAGATCTACCACCCACCACCACGCCCGGCTAATTTTTGTGTTTTTTAGTAGAGACGGGGTTTTACCACGTTGGCTAGGCTGGTCTTGAACTCTTGACCTCAGGTGATCCACCCGCCTTGGCCTCCCAAAGTGCTGGGATTACAGGCGTGAGCCACCACGCTGGGCCCAAATTTTTATTTATTAATTTATTGATTGATTGAGACCGTGTCTTGCTCTGTCGCCCAGGCTGGAGTGCAGTGGCACTATCTTGGCTCACTGCAACTCACTGCACACTGCCTTCCAGGTTCAAGCAATTCTCCTGCCTCAGCCTCCGGAATAGCTGGGGTTACAGGCAAGCACTACAACGGCCGGCTAGTTTTTGTATTTTTAGTAGAGACCAGGTTTCACCATGTTGGCCGCCAGGCTGATCTGGAATTCCTGACCTTAAGTGATCTGCCCACCTCGGCCTCTGAAACTGCTGGGATTACAGGAGTGAGCCACCGCCCCCAGCAAAGTAACATAAAAATTTTAAATTCTCGTTGAATAGAAGAAAAGAATGTGACTTAAATTTATAAACCATATATGCCTATCTCTACAACTATTGATATTATATATAGTATTGATATTTTATGTATTTATGTACAGTCAGCCCTCTATCAGTGGGTTCCATATCCACGGATTCAGCCAACCACAAATGGAAATATTCAGAGGGGAAAAAAACAAAATAACAACAATAAAAATAACACAAATCCAGTCTGGGCAACATGGCAAAACCCTATCTCTACAAAAAATACAAAAAATTCACCAGGCATGGTGGCATGTGCCTGTAGTCCTACTACTTGGGAGGCTGAGGTGGGAGGATGGCTTGAACTGGGGAGGCAGAGGTTGCAGTGAACTGAGATTGTGCCACTGCACTCCAGCCTGGGTGACAGATCAAGACCCTGCCTCAAAAATAATAATACAAATAAGACACACATATTGGGTGCGGTAGCTCCTGCCTGTAATCCCAACACTTTGCAAGGCTGAGATGGGAGGATCGCTTGAGACCAATAGTTCAAGACCAGCCTGGGCAATATAGCAGCATCCTGTTTCTACAGAAAATTTAAGAATTAGTGGGATGTGGTAGTACAGGCCTGTAGCCCTAGCTACTGGGAAGGCTTAGGTGGGAGGATTGCTTGTGCCCAGGAGTTTGAGGCTGCAGTGAGCTATGATTGTACTACTGCACTCCAGCCTGGGTGACAGAGTGAGACCCTATCTCGCAAATAATTTAATTTAAAACCATAACCACTTTGACCAGGCACAGTGGCTCATGCCTATAATCCCAGCACTTTGGGAGGCTGAGGTGGGCGGATCACCTGAGGTCGGGAGTTCGAGACCAGCCTGACTAACATGGAGAAACCCCATCTCTACTAAAAACACAAAATCAGCCACGTGTGGTGGCACATGCCTGTAATTCCAGCTACTAGGGAGGCTGAGGCAGGAGAATCGCTTGAACCCGGGAGGCGGAGGTTGCAGTGAGCCAAGATCGCGCCATTGCACTCCAGCCTGGGTGACAAGAGTGAAACTCTGTCTCAAAAAAAAACAAAAACAAAAACCTATAACCACTTTTTACATAGCATGTACACTGTATTAGGTATTATACAATGTGCTAGGTATTATACAATTAGTTCATACAATTAGTTATTATAAGTAGTCTAGAGACGATTTTTTTTTTTTTTTTTTTTTGAGACAGGGTCTTGCTCTGTCACCACAGACTCAACTTCTGGCTGAAGTGATCCTCCACTTCAGCCTCCCCAGAAACTGAGACTACAGGCACATGCCACCATGCCCAACTAATTTTTGTTTTAAGATAATTTAAAGTATAAGGATGACTGTACACTGGTTATATGCAAATACTACGGCATTTTATATAAAAGACTTGAGTATCTGTGAGCCAAATTGGTATCCCTGGGGTTCCTGGAACCAATCCCCCATGGATACAGAGGGAAGACTGTATATATTGTATTAATATTCCTTTGATAATTTATAATTATTTCCACAGCTAATGTGGTATTAGTGCTTTCTCCACCAGTATCTGATATTATTCTCCTAACAGCCAAAGTACAGAAGTGTTATCCCTATTTAACAAGAGATGAAATGTGTTACGATCCCACAGCTAGTTAGTGCAGAGTCAGGATTTGAAATGTCACTTACTTTGCTCAACACTCCACTTTTGTTAGTTTCCTGAGCAATATGGAAATATCTTAAAGTCTGAGCTGTATTTGTAGGCTGCCCTGGTCAGAATAAGCATCTACCCTTTTAAGAGAGTGAAAACACTATTCTGAAAAATGTATCAAACTAGCAAAGAAATATGTGCTCTAAGGCCAGGTGCAGTGGCTCACGCCTGTAATCCCAGCACTTTGGGAGGCTAAAGCAGGTGGATCACCTGAAGTCAGGAGTTCAAGACCAGCCTGCCCAACATGGTGAAACGCCATCTCTGCTAAAAATACAAAAATTAGCTGGGCATAGGGGTGAGCACTTGTAATCCCAACTACTAGGGAGGCTGAGGCAGGAGAATCGCTTGAATCTGGGAGGCAGAGTTTGCAGTGAGCCGAAATCACAACACCGCACTCCGCCTAGGCAACAGAGTGAGACTACATCTCCAGAAAAAAAAAAAAAAAAAAAAAAAAAATATATGCTCTATAGAGCATCATTCTCTGCTTTCCTGAAAAAATTCTTGGCATCTAGGGCACACATTTTAAGGGGAATGATGGTCAGTTCCTGAGCTCTAGTGTGAGAACAGGAAGGGCCTCAGACAGCCATGCATGTCTGACAAACTGCTGGCCAGCCCAATGAGGAGCTCCAGAGCAAAGATTGTCCATTAGAGGAGTCCCACATTAGGCAGAAATGGCTAGGCCCTAGAATACTTGCTGTGCCTAGTCATTGCCTGAGGCTTCCAAGAAAGAACAAGCACCAAAGCTAAGGCAGATTCCAAAGGCCACAGCGAGAGGCTGTCAGGCAACTGCAGTCTTTGCAGCTGACTGAAAAGTTCTTTCTGGAAAGAAAAGTTACACATCTCAATGATTGCCATTAGGCACATGAAGTGCAAAGGCCCTGAGTTACATGGGACGCCTTTGGATGATTTTTTTTGAGACGGAGTCTCACTCTGGCGCCAGGCCTGGAGTACAGTGGTGTGATCTCAGCTCACTGCAACCTACGACTAGCAGGTTCAAGCGATGAACCCTGCCTCAGCCTCCCGAGTAGCTGGGATTACAGGCGCCCGCCACTATGCCCAGCTAATTTTTTTTATTTTTAGTAGAGACAGGGTTTCACCATGTTGGCCAGGCTCGTCTTGAACTTCTGACCTCGTGATTTGTCTGCCTCAGCCTCCCAAAGTGTTGGGATTACAGGCGTGAGCCACCACCCCCGGCCTGGAAGATTTTATATACAGGACTGACATAATCTAATTTTAGGTTTTTGTTTGTTTGGTTTGGTTTTGTTTTTTTTTTTTTTTTTTTTGAGACGGAGTCTGGCTCTGTCGCCCGGGCTGGAGTGCAGTGGCCGGATCTCAGCTCACTGCAAGCTCCGCCTCCCGGGTTTACGCCATCCTCCTGCCTCAGCCTCCCAAGTAGCTGGGACTACAGGCGCCCACCACCTCTCCCGGCTAGTTTTTTGTATTTTTTAGTAGAGACGGGGTTTCACCGTGTTAGCCAGGATGGTCTCGATCTCCTGACCTCGTGATCCGCCCGTCTCGGCCTCCCAAAGTGCTGGGATTACAGGCTTGAGCCACCGCGCCCGGCCTGTTTTGTTTTTTGAGATGGAGTCTTGCTCTGTTGCCCAGGCTGGAGTGCAGTGGCACCATCTAGGCTCACTGCAACCTCCACCTCCCAGGTTCAAGCATTTCTTGTGCCTCAGCCTCCCGCAGCTGGGAATACAGGTCCCCGCCACCACGCCCAGCTAATTTTTGTATTTTTGGTAGGGAGGGATTTTCACCATATAGGCCTGGCTGGTCTCAAACTCCTGACCTCAGGCAACCCGCCTGCCGCGGCCTCCCAAAGTGCTGGAATTACAGGCGTGAGCCATTGCACCTGGCTGAGGCTATGATTTTAGGTTTTAAAAGGACCATTGATTGCTATATTGAGAATAAACTGTATGGGGCAAGGGCAGAGATGCAAGGAGACCAGTTCAAAAACTGCTGCAATAACTTAGGAGATAGATGGTGACTTGGACCAGAATGGTAGCAATGGAGGTGGGGAGAGGTTATTGTATTCTGGATATATTTTGAAGGAATAATCAATATGATTTGATTCCAGATTGAATTTAGCATGTAAAAGAAAGGAATTCTGTGTCAGCTTCTCATGATTTATGATTTTCTTTAAAAGTACTTTGATATTAGAAAGAGAAATGTAGTATGAGTTAGACAAAAGGGAAGAGGTGAGCATAACACATAACCCCCACTCCTTAGGTGTGGGCTGCACGTAATGACATTTCTTCAAAGTGTATAATATTGGGTTGAGGGAGAAAGGCAGAGGGAGGAAAGTGACTTTACAACGGGAAAACCTGACAAACACTACTTCTGATGGGTCATCAAGCCAACCTCAATAGTCAAGGTGATAGTAGGTACACTTCCTTCTTTCCTTTTTTTGTTTTTTAGAGACAGTGCCTTGCTCTGTTGCCCAGGCTGGAGTGCAGTGGCACAATCATAGCTCACTGCAACCTCAACCTCCTGGTCTCAAATAATCCACCCACCTCAGCCTCCAAGTAGCTGGGACTACAGGAGGGTGCCACCATGCCCAGCTTTTTTTTTTTTTTTTTTCCAGTAGAGAAGTACTCTCTCTATATTGGCCAGTCTGGTATTGAACTCCTAGCCTCAAGTACTGGGCCTCCAAAGTGCTCGGATTTCCAAAGTGCTGGGATTGCAGGCGTGAGCCATAGCACCCAGACTACTATGTACACTTGATATGATGTGATTAAAATGGCACTTTAGGCTGGGCGCAGTGGCTCACGCCTGTAATCGCAGCACTTTGGGAGGCCGAGGTGGGCGGATCACCTGAGGTTGGGAGTTCGAGATCAGCCTGACCAACATGGAGAAACCCCATTTCTACTAAAAATACAAAAAATTAGCTGGGCGTGGTGGCACATGCCTGTAATTTCTACTCGGGAGGCTGAGGCAGAAGAATTGCTTGAACCCAGGAGGCTGCGGTTGCGGTGAGCCAAGATCGTGCCACTACACTCCAGCCTGGCGACAGAGCGAGACTCCATCTCAAAAAAAAGAAAGAGAATAAGTTTAATGGAATAAAATCTACAAATGCTATACCAAGGACCTACTATACACTAAGTTTTGTGCTAGCTGGTATGGGGAGTTGAAAGGACATGATAAGCATAGAACAGGGAAGGCACAATTTTATAGGCTGTGTAATAAGAGGTAATTATCCAAAGCAAATATGAATAATTGTTAGATGACAGGCCTGTTTAAATAGACTGAAGATATACCATGCTAGTCTTTGATCCCTGTTTATATATATTTATGTATCATTTCTTTTTTTTTTTTGAGATGGAGTCTTGCTCTGTCACCCAGGCTGGAATGCATTGGCGTCATCTTGGCTCACTGCAACGTTCACCTCCCGGGTTCAAGCAGTTCTCCTGCCTCAGCCTCCTGAGTAGCTGGGATTATAGGCACCCACCACCATGCCCAGCTAATTTTTGTATTTTCAGTAGAGACAGGGTTTCACCATGTTGGTCAGGCTGGTCTCAAACTCCTGACCTCAGGTGATCCACCCGCCTTGGCCTCCCAAAGTGCTGGGATTACAGGCGTGAGCCACACCGCACCTGGCCATTTATGTATCATTTCAAGACACTGTGGAATTGCTACTACTTTTGGTCCTTACAGAGAAAAGCTACTGGTTTTATTTTTAAAATTTCCAAGTTCTTTAGTTTGCTTTACAGATAACCATTTCCAGTGTGTCATTTTTTTTTTAAAGTATAAATTTGTTGCATAAACAATGTTATAATAAGAAAAAAATTATAAAAGGAAAAATTCATCCAGAATTCTATATTCTAACTGCTGTAGACTGAATATTTGTGTTCCCCACAAAATTCATATGTTGAAATCCTAACCCCTAATATGATAGTAAGTAGGGGGAGCCTTTGGGAGTTGATGAAGTCATGATGGCAGAGCCTTCATGAATGGGATTAGTACCTTATAAAAGAAACCTCCAGAGAGCTCCCTTGCTCCTTTCTGCCCTGTGAAGTCACATGGAGAAAATGGCTGTCTATGAACCAAGATAGCAGGCCCTCCCTAGATACCAGGTCCTTGATCTCTAACTTCCTAGCTTCGAGAGCTGTGAAAAATAAATTTCTGCTGTTTATAAGCTACCTGTTTATGGTATTCTGTTATAGCAACCCAAAGACATCAATTGTTTTTCCTTATTCCTTTTCAGTCCCTGTCCACATGACATGGTCTTTATGATTAGACCAAGTAAATTTTCAGTGCTATAAACCCTGATGGTGCCTGCTAACAGACTGGCTGTGGGGATTAAAGAACTATTGTTATCACCAGGAACAGGGAAGTTGGAATCGGTTATTTCTCCTCTTCCTGGTTCTGTTACTTATTACTGTACTAAGTTTCTCCAAACACCCAACTTTCCCTTTCTCAACTTACACTTTTAAGCTAAATTGTACTACTGATTTTTAAAACAACTACAGGTTTGCTTTTAAGAAACATATTTTTATGTCTCTTGTTTTAAAAAGACGGGGTCTCTGTCACCCAGGTGGGAGTGCAGTGGCAAGATCTCAGCTCACTGCAGCTTCAGCCTCCTGGGCTCAAGTGATCCTCTCACTTCAGCCCCCTCTCCACCCAAGTAGCTGGGACTACAGGCATGCGCCACCACACCAGGCTAATTTTTGTGTTTTTTGTAGAGATGAGGTTTCACCATGTTGCCCAAGCTAGTCTCAAACTCCTGAGTTCAGGAGATCTACCTGCCTTGGCCTCCCAAGGAGTGCTGGGATTACAGGCATGAGCCACTGCGCCCAGCCTTAAGAAACATATTTTTAAAGAAGATTGCTAATCTGTCAACTTATGCAAAATTCCTTTTAGACACTTAAAAATCTTAGGAGAGGCAACAATTACAATTTATGTCTCAAGTCACATTGACTTATTTTACTTATTTTTTAAAGCTTGGATTATTTGGAATGAATACTGGAATGATCAAATATCACATACTGGTAAATTCTCTAAAAGTATTTACTAAACTGAGCTAATGTACCATCATCCTGATTTTGCAGACAAAGAAATTGCAGGTATAACCAACCTACCTAAGCTTGCGAAGTTAGCAAAGATGTTGCAAATTTAGCTAAAGACAGTCAGTCTCCCTTCACTGGTCTGCCTGCAGTTCTGCAGTATAGAGCTAAGCTCAGCTGAGAAAGTCACTCCCAGGAGAGCAGTCATATTGTCTGCTACCAGATCTGTCACATCACTTTTTTTTTTTTTTGAGATGGGCCGGGCGCAGTGGCTCAGAGATGGAGTCTCACTCTGTCACCCAGGCTGGAGAGCAGTGGCACGATCTCGTCTCGCTGCAACCTCCACATCCCAGGTTCAAGCAATTCTCCTGTCTCAGCCTCCCAAGTGGCTGAGATTACAGGTGTGTACCACCACTCCCAGTTAATGTTTGTATTTTTAGTAGAGACGGGGTTTCACCGTGTTGGCCAGGCTGGTCTTGAACTCCTGACCTAAGGTGATCCAACCACCTCCACCTCCCAAAGTGATGTGATGTGAGCCGGGCGCGGTGGCTCACGCCTATAATCCCAGCACTTTGGCAGGCCGAGGCGGGTGGATCACGAGGTCAGGAGTTCAAGACCAGCCTGGCAAGCATGGTGAAACCCTGTCTCTACAAAAAAAATACAAAAAATTAGCCAGGCATCGTGGCATGTGCCTGTAATCTCAGCTACTTAGGAGGCTGAGGCAGGAGAATTGCTTGAACCCGGGAGGCAGAGGTTGCAGTGAGCCGAGATCATGCCACTGCACTCCAGTCTGGGCAACAGAGCCAGATTCTGTCTTAATCAATCAATCAATCAATTTTTCAAGAGATGGGGTCTCACCATTTTGCCCAGGCTTGTCTTGAACACCTGGGCTCAAGTGATCCTCCTGCCTTGGCCTCCTAAAGTGCTGGGATTACAGACATGAGCCAACATGCCCAACTTTTTTTCTTTTTTTTTTGAGACAAGGTCTCTCTCTGTCAACCATGCTGGAGCAGCATGATCACAGTTCACTGCAGCCTCAACCTCCCGGGCTCAAGTAATCCTCCCGCTTCAGCTTCCTGAGTAGCTGGGATCACAGGCACGGGCCACCACATCTGTCTAACTTTTCTAATTTTTTGTAAAGACAGGGTCTCACTAGGTTGCCCAGGCTCAAGCTGAATTCTGAAACATGAATATAACATAGGCAGCCAAGGGGAGTAGTCAAGGCTGGGAAAATGAAAGTATGGGAACAGATATCTATCTCTAAGAGGCAATTATGATAAATAGGATTGATGAATGGTGACAAAGCCTATTTCCTAATCCCCTACAAAGGGCACTAGGAACATAGATCTACCCTGGGAATAGTATGGAGATACTGAATGTATGTGAAAAGACCTAATGTACTCCATGATAAACACCTACAGGTAAGGGTGGGTTTTAAGGATAGCCCTTGCTATACATCTTTCTGAGATCAGTCTTCTGGTCTGTAATGCAACATATTTTGACGGGATTTTTGTGAGTATGGAACTTTTCATGGAGTCAGTGTTGTATAGAAATGCACATTTTAAAGTCATACATGCTGAATTTGAATTTGACTTTGTCATCTATTTGCCTTGTGGGTTTTTTTTTTGTTGGTGGTTTTTTGTTGTTGTTGTTTTGTTTTGTTTTTGTTTGAGATAGAGTTTCACTCTTGATGCCCAGGCTGAAGTGTAATGGCACGATCTTGGCTCACCGCAACCTCCACCTCCCAGGTTCAGGTGGTTCTCCTGCCTTAGCCTCCCGAGTAGCTGGGATTACAGGCACCCAGCACCACACCTGGCTAATTTTGTATTTTTAGTAAAGACGAGGTTTCTCCAAGTTGGTTAGGCTGGTCTCAAACTCCCGACCTCAGGTGATCCGCCCACTTCAGCCTCCCAAAGTGCTGGGATTACAGGCGTGAGCCACCATGCCCAGCATTGCCTTGTGGTCTTGAGCAAAGTACTTCTACTTCCTGGCTCTATTTCTCCATCTGTAAAATGATAGTACTAACTTCACAGCATTATAAGAATTTCATAGGCAAGGCAAGGCTGACATTTAGCTAATACCCAACTGGAAAGGCTATATTGGTGATTAAAATATTGAAACACGCTGGGCGCGGTGGCTCATGCCTGAAATCCTAGCACTCTAGGAGGCTGAGCTGGGTGGGTCACTTGAGCCCAAGAGTTTGAGACCAGCCTGGGCAACATGGCAAAATCCTGTCTCTACAAAGAATAGAAAAATAAGGAAGGCATGGTGGTACACACCTGTAGTCCCAGCTACTCAGGAGGTCAAGGCTAAAGTGAGCTGTGATGTGCCACTACACTCTAGCCTGGGCAACAGAGACCCTGTTTCAAAAATAAGCAAACAACAAAAATATTGAAACATTTACATACGAGTTGGCATATAGCTACTTCCCTAAGCACTTCCAGTGTCCTCTAACTCTCCCCTGGGACACACTGGACCTCCTCACAATCTAGCAATTAGAATATATCTGAGGCCAGGTGTGATAGCTCACGCCTGTAATCCCAGCACTTTGTGAGGCCAAGGAGGGCAGATCACTTGAGGTCAGGAGTTCAAGACCAGCCTGACCAACATGGCAAAACCCTGTCTCTACTAAAAATGCAAAATTAGCCAGGTGTGGTGGCGCATGCCTGTAATCCCAGCTACTCAGGAGGCTGAGGCAGGAGAATTGCTTGAACCCAGGAGGTGGAGGTTGCAGTGAGCCAAGATTGCGCATTGCACTCCAGCCTGGGCAACAAGAGTGAAAGTACGTCTCAAAAAAAAAAAAAAAAAAAAAAAAAAAAGTGGCACAGAAATCTTCATAGGTATTCTGATTGATTTATTTTAAAAGTCGATTATCCAAAAAATGCCTGGCACATAGACTTTTTTTTCTTTTCTGAGATGGAGTCTCGCTCTGTCGCCCAGGCTGGAGTGCAGTGGTGTGATCTCGGCTCACTGCAACTCCACCTCCCAGGTTCAAGTGATTCTCCTGCCTCAGCCTCTCAAGCAGCTGCGATTATAGGCACCCGCCACTATGCCCAGCTAATTTGTATTTTAGTAGAGATGGGGTTTCATCATGTTGGCCAGGCTGGTCTCAAACTCCTGAGGTCAGGTGAGCCACCCATCTTGGCTTCCCAAAGTGCTGGGATTACAGGTGTGAGCAACCATAGTAGACATTTAATAGATAAAATCAAATTTATTTAGCCTACAGATTCAGTCTATAGGTATAGTTAGGAAATGCCCCTTTACTGGGTGACATACACTTCTATATACATTTATTGGGGCATACTATTATTGCATATCTGGTGGTTTACCCCTAGGTGGAATTCAGTGCTTCTCTGCCACCTCCAAGGAGCAATAATATATGGCTAAGACAAAATGGATTCCTTGGAGACAAATTAGGATCAAGATGCTAAGCGGTAGACCCTTCACTGTGGACAAGCAGCAGGGTTGAATTTTCAAGCATCAGTGTAGTATTGTGTCTTTTATTAATTCCATGTCCTCGGCTTGGCTCCATGTGACTGCCAGTGTGATAAAAGAGGCCCAAAGCTACTTGGAGATCCTAACTTCCTTGGCTTATTTCTCTTTTTGAGTGCTCCTGTTGATCTGGTCTAGCTTGCCAGGGAGGAGTCTAAGAGAAGGAAGGTCATCTAGGCCTGTCTTGATTATACAGGAGTTTTCTCTAAGCTCTGTAAAATCCATCTCAGCTTACTAAATCTAAGGTTCCATAGAGGGCTTTTGGACCCTGTAGCAACTTTAAAACATGGCACCAAAATTCTCTGACACTCCTCTTATTGAGAAGTAGGGCTTGTGTACCCTCTCCTTGAATCTGGGCTGTGTGTGTGGTTGACTGAAAGAATATGGTGAAAGAAGAGGTGCTGTGGCAGTTTCTAAACCCAGGTTTTAAAAACTGGCAGTTTCTCCTCCCCATCTCCTGGAATGTTTACTCTTGAAGAGTAACATTCAGCCATCATGCTGTAAAAAGAAACCTAAGCAACTAGTGGTAAACCCCATGGTCTTTAGGGAAAGAGGGTTTCCACGATGTTAGGGGGAGCCAAGTAAAATTTAAATAGTGTATTTTCCAGCTTCCCGTCTCTACACCAAAATTAAGTATTGACACTCACAAGAGGAAAAAAAAATATCCTCTGTCAGCCATGTGAATGAGCCTTCTTGGATATGGATTCTCCAGCCCTCAGTTGAGCTGCCCCAGCTGATGCCATGTGGGATGAAGATGAGCTGTCCCCACTGGGCCCAGCCCAATTTTCAGGTCATAAGGAAAATAAATGTTTCTTGTTTTGGCCAGGCACCGTGGCTCACACCTGTAATCCCAGCACTTGGGAGGCTGAGGCAGGCGGATTGCTTGAGGTCAGGAGTTTGAGACCAGCCTGGCCAACATGGTGAAACCCCGTCTCTATTAAAAATACAAAAATAAGACAGGCATGGTGGCAGGTGCCTGTAATCCCAGCTACCCATGAGGCTGAGACAGGAGAATTGCTTGAACCTGGGAGGTGGAAGTTGCAGTGAGCTGAGATTGTGCCACTGCAATGCCAGCCCAGGAGACAGAGCAAGACTCCGTCTCAGTAACAACAACAAAACAACAACAAAAAGGCAGGGCTTGGTGGCTCATGCCTGTAATCGCAGCACTTTGCGAGGCCAAGGCAGGCGGATGACCTGAGGTCGGGAGTTTGAGACCAGTCTGATTAACATGAAGAAACCCTGTCTCTACTAAAAATACGAAAAAATTAGCCAGGAGTGGTGGTGTATGCCTGTAATCCCAGCTACTTGGAAGGCTAAGGCAAGAGAATTGCTTGAACCCAGAAGGCAGAGGTTGTGGTAAGCTGAGATTGTGCCATTGCACTCCAGCCTGGGCAACAAGAGTGAAACTGTCTCAAAACAAACAAATAAACAAACAAAAGAATGTTTCTTGTTTTAAGCCATTGTTTTGGGAATGGCTGTTTTGTAGCAACAGATAACCGGAACAAACTCAAAGGGCCAACTAGTCATAAAGTGGTTTCTTTTTTTTTTTTTTTTTTGGTTTTTTAGATGGAGTTTTGCTTTGTAGCTCAGACTAGAGTGCAGCGGCGCAATCTTGGCTCACTGCAAGCTCTGCCTCCCGAGTTCACACCATTCTCCTGCCTCAGCCTCCTGAGTAGCTGGGACTACAGGCATGTGCCACCACGCCCGGCTAATTTTTTTTGTATTTTCAGTAGAGATGGGGTTTCACCGTGTTAGCCAGGATGGTCTTTATCTCTGGACCTCGTGATCCACCCACCTCAGCCTCCCAAAATGCTGAGATTACAGGTGTGAACCACCTCGCCCAGCCCATAAAGTGTTTTTTTTGCCTTACCTTGTCATTCCTGGAAATGATTCCCTGGAAAACCCTTGGCAGGGATGGGTGTCTGGGTTTCAGTTTTGAGAAATCTTTCCACATTAATATTTTCCTTAGTTGCCTAACATAACTGGCAGAAGGAGACAGGCAAGGAACAGGACATTAAGTACCCAACCACCTGTGGTCATAATTATCCAGAAAGATTTTTTTCTCTGTGAAAAAAAATCACTACATATTGCTTTAAGTAGGCATACAAGGAAGTTTCAGACCCAAACCCCTGTGTGGAATCCATAGTTCTGGTGTTCCGTCATGGAAACAACAAAGATTGTCCTTTTGTTTCTGTCCTAAGGCTTTCACTAAAAGTATGCCAAGTATGGTGTCTCACAGACACCATATCCTTAAGATCTTTTAACTCTGTGTGAACAAAGGAAAAGAAGGCACATTTGTTTTGATATGGCTTTTTTCACACTCCTGCTACTCATTCCCAATATGACCAGTTGTCCTTGTTCTTGGCTGCCCATGTCCTAGCTCCTCCTCTCCAGAAGCTGAAGGGTTTGGAGCCGCCTTCTTTTTTTTGAGACAGCGTCTCGCTCTGTCACCACGCTGGAGTGCAGTGGTGCGATCTCAGCTCACTGCAACCTCTGCCTCCCGGTCTCGGCTCACTGAAACCTCTGCCTGCTGGGTTCAAGCGATTCTCCTGCCTCGGCCCCCCAAGTAGCTGGGATTACAGGCGCATACCACCACACCCAGCTAATTTTGTATTTTTAGTAGAAACGGGGTTTCACCATGTTAACCAGGCTGGTTTCGAACTTCCAACCTCAGGTGATCTGCCCGCCTCGGCCTCCCAAAGTGCTGGAATTACAGGCATGAGCCACAGCGCCCGGCCATGTTTTTTTAATGTGAAAATTCATATATCTAAACGTGGGTCCCTGTTTTTGTATAGCCTTCAAGCTCAAAATAATTTTCACATTTTAAAATGGATTTTAAAAATAAAAGAAATAATATTTTGGGACACATGCAAATTATATAAATTCAAATTTCAGTATCCATAGAAAAATGTTTTTGTTTTGAGACAGGGTCTGGCTCTGTTGCCCAGGCTAGAATGCAGTAGCACGATCTTGGCTCACTGGAGTTTGCACCTCCTGGGCTCAAGGGCTCCTCCCACCTCAGCCTCCACCTCCTGGGCTCAAGAGATCCTCCCACCTCATCCTCCACCTCCTGGGCTCAAGGGATCCCCCATCTCAGTCTCCCATCTCAGTCTTCCGAGCAGCTGGGACTACAGGTGCACACCACCACCTGTAGTGTAGCGTAGGCCTGGTTGGGCACGGTGGCTCATGCCTGTAATCCCAGCACTTAGGGAGGCTGAGGCAGGAGGATCGCTTGAGCCCAGGAGTACAAGACAAGCCTGGACAACATGGTAAAACCCCGTCTCTACTAAAAATACAAAAATTAACCAGGTGTGGTGGCAGGTGCCTGTAATCCTAGCTACTTGGGAGGCTGAGGCAGAAGAATCACTTGAACCTGGGAGGTGGAGGTTGCAGTGAGCCAAGATCACAGTACTGCACTCCAGCTTGGGCAACAGACTGAGACTCTCCATCCCCCCCAAAAAAATATTTTTTTCCAGCTGTGATAATCCAAAATATCCCATAAATATCCCATTTTCCTTTCTATGGTAGGAAGGAAAAGGTAGAAGTTGTGGAGAGGAAACAGGTAAAAATTAAAGGGAGAACGGAAAAGAAGGGCAAACAAAGGCAAGTAGGTGAGGAGAAGGACAGGAAAAGAGACAGGGAGAAGGGAGGGACTTATAAATGGGAAAACATCCAAGGAAGGATGGGAATAAGTAAAAACAACAACAACAAAAAGAAAGCAAGGAGAGACAGTGGAGATGGGGAAGAGTCAGAAACCACTGAGTGAGCTAAGAAAGGAGCACCAAAAGAAAAAGGAGAATGGGGGTGCTCAGACAGAGGGCTATACCACCATCTTCCTCTCCTGTTTGCTTTCATTTACTAACATCCTGGTCACTTTGCTCTCAATAGCTTAGTTCCTTTCCCATAGTCTCTGTTCACTCCAGTACTATCTGACTTGAATTTGTACCTGTATGACAAATCTAATACCCTGGACTCTTAGTTCTATAAACAGGGCATGCATTCTGCCTCAGCCTTCCATTCCCACGGTCTCACCCTGGACCTTGGCATCATCAGAAACTCACAAGTTGGGACATTTCAATTCCAAATATCCCACTCAGACCAGCAGCATCTATACTGCCAGCGTACTTGCTCATATAACCCACCGCAACCTTTCTTGGGTCAATGCTCTAAGACCTTGGTCCCTTTCCCCACCACCCTCCAACCCCTCCACTACCAGGCTTCATGTGCCATTATTTGCTTTCCTGTACGGTTTTGATTCTACAGACAGCATCATAAACATTATCTTGCAAACACTCTCATCACTTGGCCCTCTCTCTCTGTCGTACTTGCCAGGAAAAACCCCAACCCTCAATAAATGCAACAAGCTGCCTTCTCTGCCTGTGCCTGAAATGGCCAAACATCTTCAATTATTTTAAATCCATTACCTCAAATATCAAATGAGCTCTTAACGTTGGCCAGAAGGCCTTTTAAAGGCCTGTATTCATCAAGGCTCAGTTCTTGAACTTCTCCTTTCCTTCTCCCTTAAGATTTTTCCCTAATGAAGGGAGCAGGCGAACGGAGTTAAAGGGCTTCCACTGCAGTTAGAATACAGCCCAAATTCCTTTCCATAACCAAAAGTCCTGATCTGCCACCGACCTCACTTTCTCAACTTTTCACCTTCCATTCTCCCCTCATTTAACTCAGCCCTGGTCTCACTGTCACTGGCCTTTTTTCTTTTTCTTTTTTTGAAGCAGTCTCACTGTCACCTAGTGCAGTGGTGCGATCACAGGCACGGGTCACGGAGCCCGGCTTTTAAATTTTTGGTCGAGACGGGGGTCTCGTCATTTTGTCCAGGCTGGTCTTGAACTCCTGGGCTCAAGCGATCCTTCCTGCCTCAGCCTCCCGACGTGCTGGGATTACAGGAGTGAGCCACCGCGCCCAGCCAGGCCTTCCTTCAGTTGCTCTAACATGCCAAGCCAACTTAGATTTTTTGCACATGCTTTTCTCTGTCGGACACTCTATCCTGGTGTTTGCCTGGTTTCGCTCTTTTCTATCCTTTTGTCTTGGCTTGAATGTCACCTCTTCTGAAGCCTTCTCTGGCGACACTGGCCATCTTATGTCCTACTTGTTATTTCTTCAAAATCGTACTGCCGTTTGTATGTACTAGTGTTTACTCATTCACACCGGCTACCTCCGCGTACCTCACTGGCTGGAATGGAAACTCCTTGCGAGCAGAGACAATGGGTTTTGCTCTCCCGCGGATCACGTCCCAGCCTCCAGGTCAGCACCAGACACTTGGGGGCGCAGGATAAAACATCTGCTGTCAGAAAGCGCTAATAACCACCTAACGGGTGGAGGAAACCTGGCGCGGACTGCAAGACTGTCCCCGAGACGCAGCCGCTGCGCGAAGCTCCTCCCCTTCCGACCGCGCCGCGGACGCCTGGGCAGCCACGGCGGCGGGGCCGCGGCGGGCGCCGGCTCAGCCCGCCCCTTTCTCCCACCGCCTCCCTGCCCCGCCCCGCGCCTCGCCGGCCGCTGTCAGCTCCCTCAGCGTCCGGCCGAGCAGCTGTGTATGCTGAGCCGCTGCCGCAGCCGACTGCTCCACGTCCTGGGCCTTAGCTTCCTGCTGCAGACCCGCCGGCCGATTCTCTTCTGCCCTCCCCGTCTCATGAAGCCGCTGGTAGTGTTCGTCCTCGGCGGCCCCGGCGCCGGCAAGGGGACCCAGTGCGCCCGCATCGTCGAGGTGAGGCTCGGGCAGCCGGCTGGCTCCTTGGGGCTTGACGCGACGCGGGCCGGCCTGTCCCGCCGCCCCTGGTCCGCCCCCCGGAGTCGCGGGGCCGCAGACTACGAGTCCCGGCGGCCACCGCGCCGCCCGCGTGGCGGTGGCCGAGGGCCGCCGGCGCGCGGCATGCCGGGACTCGTAGTCCGCGCCCGCTCGCCTTGGGGGGCACCGTTTGGGGTCGCTTTGTTCCTGCGCCCCTTCTTTTCTTACATTTTGGGGACCAGATTCGTCTCTAGAGTGGACTGGGAGAGGGATCCCGGAGGCCAACCTTTGGGGGTCCCCCAGCGCGCAGAGGTTAGCACGTAGCTGATCGTGTGGTGGGTGAAGGCACCAGGAGCGCGGATTTGGGTTAGAGGCCGTGTGCGCCCGCAGTTGCCGGAAGGGGAGACCTATTTTTCTTCTCCGTGCCTTCCCTCTGGTTCTTTAAACTCTGCACTGTCACCTAACCTGTCTTTACCGTAGAAAGGAGCCCCGTGGGGCGGGGTGTTATTTTAGGCGTGCTGTGGGCTGCGGCTGGCGCTCTCGAGCCCAGTCCCCGCAAGCTTTAGGGCGGGGCCAGCCCTGAGGCTCGGCCCGGGACGGGGATGGGGAAAGCCGGGAGTGCAGTTCTGAGATCAAGCTTAAACCTTTGGCCCTGCTGCCAGCTCACGCTCGGCCCTCGGTCACTTCCTCTCTCCCAGCCTCATTTAGCCCTTGTAATACAGTAAAAAGAGTCTCTGAACCCAGATTTTCTCAGGATATAAAACACCTCCCAACTGTAAAATCCTGTTACTTTTTTTCCTTTTGCTTTAAGACAGGTTACCAGTTCAATTCTTTTAACAATTTTTGGGCCTGATGTATGGTTGGTTAGCTGCACTGACACTGTGAAAAAAAAAGGCTTCATGGACAATCTGGGGAATGCTTGGGAAAGAAGGAAAACAAGATATCTAGAAACAGAAGAGGCGACCATTGGTGGCCTCTAGTGAAATCGCCCTGAAACTCTGTAACCAACAAAAGTTTTTTTGACCTAGAACTTCTAATTTTCTCCTCTTCTAGGATATGGCCAATATTAACATTGGGCTTTTGCTTCTCTCCTTATATGTTCATAACAAGCAACCTGTATTTTATTCCCTAAATAGCATGCAGAGAAGGTTAGATGAGTTCAACAAGTCATTATGTGTTGTACAGATGTATTTATAAATATTGATCATTTTGCCGGGCGCGGTGACTCCCTCCTGTAATTCCAGCACTTTGGGAGGCCGAGGCTGGCAGATCACGAGGTCAGGAGTTTGAGACCAGCCTGGCTAACATGGCGAAACCTCATCTCTACTAAAAATACAAAAATTAGCCTGGCGTGGTGGCGGGCGCGTGTAATCCCAGCTACTCCTTAGACTGAGGCAGGAGAATCGCTTGAAACCGGAAGGTGGAGGTTGCAGTAAGCAGAGATCGTGCCACTGAAATCCAATCTGGGCGACAAAGCGAAACTCCGTCTCAAAAAAAAAAAAAAAAAAAAAAATTGATCATTTTTAGGTGTCAAAGTGGAACTAGTCCAACTAAAAAAATACGTGACATTTACATCCTCTTTAAAAAATTTGTTTTGTTGGTTCTCTTTACTTTCTTTTGTTGTTTTTTCTGTTTTGTTATGTTTTTGTTTTTGAGACAGTCTCACCCTGTCACCAGGCTGGAGTGCAGTAGTGAGATCTCGGCTCACTGCAACCTCCGCCTCCCAGGTTCAAGCGATTTTCCTGCCTCAGCCTCCTAAGTAGCTGGGATTACAGGCACAGGCTACCATGCCCTGCTAATATTTTTTTGCATTTTTAGTAGAGACAAGGTTTCACCATGTTGGTCAGGCTGGTCTCGAACTCCTGACCTCAGGTGATCCTCCCACCTCGGTCTCCCAAAGTGCTGGGATTACAGGCTTGAGCCACCATGCCCGGCCTTCTCAGTTGTCTTTTAAAAATTAAAGAGCCTGGCCACTGCACTCCAGCCTGGGCGACAGAGCGAGACTCCGTCTTAGAAATAAATAAATAAATAAAAGAAGTGAAAAATGGGAGTGATTTCAAATTTTTGTTTAATATATGTGATCTCTCTTAAATAGCATGATAGGGGAAGGGGCAAAGACTTTAGCATCAACAAGATATGGATTCAAACCCTGAGTCTGCCATTTACTGTTTCTCTAGGCCCAGAGATGTTGTTACCTTTAGTTTGAGTTCTTTTGTGAAAAGGGAAAAAATAGAAATGCCTATTTTGTGTGGCATTTGTGAATATTAAATGAGGTAAAATATTTGGCACACAGAGACAGATGCAAATTTTTTTTTTTTTTTTTAAACTTCTGATCGTATTACCTCCACTTTAAACTTCCTGATCTTATTATATTGGTTATTTTTATTGGTGGGTTTTGTTGTTGTTGTTTGTTTTGAGATCGAGTTTCTCTCTGTCACCCAGGCTGGAGTGCAGTGGCGCCATCTTGACCCACTCCAACCTCTGCCTTCTGGGCTCAAGCCATCCTCTCACCTCAGTCTCCCGAGTAGCTGGGATGACAGGTGTGCACCACCACTCTCTGCTAACTTTTTTTTTTAGGGTTTTGTAGAAACGAGGTCTCACTATATTGCCCAGGCCGGTCTCGAACTCCCGGACTCAAGGGATCCTACTGCTTTGGCTTCCAAAGTGTTGGCATTATAGGCATGAGCCACTATGCCTGGACTGGTTATTTTTTATTGCAAAGTAGTATTTTTCTTTTAAATTACTTTATGCATGTTATATTTGAATGCATTTAAATACAGTATGCTATTTGTGAATCATAATATGCCTTTAAAATGTCTATACCTAAATGAGTAATACTCATACTACTACACCGGTTAAAAAATAATCTACACATTCTGGGCCAGGCGTGGTGACTCACGCCTGTAATCTCAGGACTTTGGGAGGCTGAGGCAGGCGGATCACGGGGTCAGGAGATCGAGACCATCCTGGCTAACAAGGTGAAACCCCGTCTCTACTGAAAATACAAAAATTAGCCTGGCGTGGTGGGGGGCACCTGTAGTCCCAGCTACTCAGGAGGCTGAGGCAGGAGAATGACCTGAACCCAGGAGGCGGAGCTTGCAGTGAGCCGAGATCGCACCGCTGCATTCCAGCCTAGGGGAAAGAGTGAGACTCTGTCTCAAAATAATAATAATAATAATGATAATAATAATCTATACATTCTACAATTATTCTTTATTCTGTTCGGTAATGGCAAATAATATTTTAAACTTGTTAATTATCAGTTACAAGATTCCATGATGAGATATGTTCTGTAATGTGTTATATTATTAAGATTTCAACAATTATATGACCTTAAACTGTTTTCAACCGTTATCTTCTTTAATGAAAATGTCTTCTCTTGAGTCTAGTTGCCATAAACTTTATTAAGCTGTCAATCAACTAATTCCAAATAGTTTATAATTTAGCAGTTGCTATTCTCTAGCTGGCTAGACAGACACTGGAATATCTATTGTTAGTGAAGTCAGCGGTATGTTGTTTTTTTCCTTTGTGAATCTCTTTGTTTTGACTCAGTATTTTATTATACAGGCAATTATAAACTAAATTCCAAAATAATGCAATTTTTGGAGCTTTTTTCCTGTAGGGAAAAAATTATATAAATCCACGTTAAATTCTCCAATTAATCTGGTCGAAGCTAATGTAGCTCACAGGGCACCTGAAATTGTTACTTTAGTATGTTGATTTCCAACTCAGCCTGCCATAAGTACATATTTGATTCCTAGCTACAGAATCTTAGGATATTCAGTTAACAGAAAGAGAAGAAAAAGAGAAAACCAAAAACCCTTAGGATATCTTGCTCTCTAAGGCACTGAAATTAGTGAAGTGGGTGTTGTTAAAGGGAATCTGGTATTTTTTCTCTGGAGGTGAATTCTGCTCTGCAGATTGCTCCTGGAGACCTAGAGAAGGTAAAGGTAAGTCTGATACAGTATCTACTGGGAAGGAAAGATTGGAGGGAGGTTTTGGGACTGATTTTGCACATTAATTTGTACTGATATTTTTCAGTTTTGTTTGCCTGCCTGCCTGCCTGCCTGCCTGCCTGCCTGCCTGCCTGCCTTCCTTCCTTCCTTCCTTCCTTCCTTCCTTCCTTCCTTCCTTCCTTCCCTCCCTCCCTCCCTCCTGTTCTTTTTCTTTTTTTTTAACCAAATACCCAGATTTGAAGGAGAATTTATTTTCTAATTGTTTGTAAATCTGTATCCTCTAATACCTAATTTGTTTTTGAAAATGAGCTATTTTTGGCCGGGCGCGGTGGCTCAAGCCTGTAATCCCAGCACTTTGGGAGGCCGAGACGGGTGGATCACGAGGTCAGGAGATCGAGACCATCCTGGCTAACACGGTGAAACCCCGTCTCTACTAAAAACTACAAAAAACTAGCCGGGCGAGGTGGCGGGCTCCTGTAGTCCCAGCTACTCGGGAGGCTGAGGCAGGAGAATGGCGTAAACACGGGAGGCGGAGCTTGCAGTGAGCTGAGATCCGGCCACTGCACTCCAGCCGGGGCGACAGAGCGAGACTCCGTCTCAAAAAAAAAAAAAAAAAAAAAAAATGAGCTATTTTCTAAATCAGTGTGATACTTACAGTTAAGTTTCCAGAGTGGAATTATTGTGCAGTAGTTTATTTATAAAATCATGATGGGAATACTGTGTTATTCTTGAATTTTTAAAATTAAGCTTTATTTATATTTGTTGTTTTGGCCCAAATGAAATTATGTCAATGTAACCTAAATTTATATTTGAAAATAACCACAATTTTACGTGCATTAGTTGGAATATTTAAACCTCTCTTTTAAAGATTGTGAACATTTTGCTTACATAAACAAATTATGACTAAAGCTTATAACCATGCCAAATTGCTTTCTGTAGCGCCCAGAAAAAAAAATTTTTTTTTTTTGAGAGAGGGTCTCACTCTGTTGCCCAGACTGAAGTACAGTGGCGTGACCCCGGCTCACTGTAACCTCTGCCTCCTAGGTTCAAGAGATTCTCCTGCCTCAGCCTCCAGAGTAGCTGGGACTACAGACACATGCCACTATGCCTGGCTAATTTTTGTATTTTTAGTAGAGACAGGGTTTCGCCATGTTAGCCAGGCTGGCCTCGATCTTCTGACCTCAGGTGATCTACGTGCCTCAGCTTCCTAAAGTGCTGAGATTACGGGCAGGAGCTGTTGTGCCTGGCCTCACCTAGAAAGCATTTTATCATCTGTGTCAACTTCCTCCAAGGCCTGTGTGGGTAACTCTTACTTTTCCTGGCCATCCTACTTACTGCACTTAGAAAAAGTTTTGGATGATAATTGACTTTAAGCATATATAAATCAGAAACTTGATTTCATTTATCTTTGTGTCCCCAGTGTTGAACATTGTGCCTGACACATAGTAACTGCCTATCAAGCACTTATTGAATTATAAGTTGAATAGGTTGAATTCATAGAGTGTATTTTTTGTCCAGAAGATGTAAAATTTTTAAAAATTCGATCCCCAGAGGGCGCTCCAGTGGCAGTTGGCTCTCCCATTTTCAGGACCAGAAGTGTTTGAATGTCTTCCTCTGATTTTTCTTTCTTCCTTTCCTTTTTCTTTTTCTTTTCTTTTTTTTTTTTTAGACAGAGCATTACTCTGTCGCCTAGACTGGAGTGCAGTGGCGTGATCTTGGCTCACTGCAACCTCCGCCTCCCCGGTTCAAGCGATTCTCCTGCCTCAGCCTCCTGAGTAGCTGGAATTACAGGCGCCCACCACAATGCCAGGATAATTTTTGTATTTTTAGTAGAGATGGGGTTTCACCATAATGGCCAGGCTGGTCTCAAACTCCTGACCTCAGGTAATCCGCCTGCCTTGGCCTCCCAAAGTGCTGGGATTACAAGCGTGAGCCACCGCACCTGGCTGATTTCCTTCCTTCCTCCCTTCCTTCCTTCCTTCCTCCCTTCCTTCCTTCCTTCCTTCCTTCCTTCCTTCCTTCCTTCCTTCCTTCCTTCCTCCCTCCCTCCCTTCCTTCCTCCCTTCCTCCCTTCCTTCTTCCCTCCCTCCCTCTCCCTCCTTCCCTCCCTCCCTCCCTCCTTCCCTCCCTCCCTCCCTCCTTCCCTCCCTCCCTCCCTCCCTCCCTCCCTCCCTCCCTCCCTTCCTTCCTTCCTTCCTTCCTTCCTTCCTTCCTTCCTTCCTTCCTTCCTTCCTTCTTTCCTTCTTTCCCTCTTTCTTTCTTGTTTGCGACTAGCTCTCCCTCTGTTGCCCAGGCTGCAGTGCAGTGGCACAATCGCGGCTCATTCTCACTGCAGCCTCCACCTCCCAGGCTCAACTGATCTTTCCACCTCAGCCTCCCAAGTTACTAGGTCTACAGGTGCATGCCACCATGCCTAGCTAATTTTTTTTTTAATTTTGTAGAGATGGGGTCTCCCTGTGTTGCACAGGCTAGTCTCAAACTCCTGGGTTCAAACGATCCTCCCACCTCAGTCTGCAAAGTACTGGGATTGCAGGCGTGAGCCACCGTACCCAGCCTGTTTTCCTCGTAGTTCTCATGTATCACTTCTGTTTACTCTCAATGAATGAGTAAATGATATGGTTGTGAAAATCTGCTGAGATTTCCAAGCTCCTCATTACAAATTCTCAAACAGAGCAGCATTTAGAAGAAACTAGTAGATAGGAAAATCCACTGGATATTAAGGTCCAGTGTTTAAGAATAGGCTTCTTTCCTTTTGGTGGAATAATAATTTTTTTTCTTTTGAGGCGGCGTTTCACTCACTCTTGTTGCCCGGGCTAGAGTGCAGTGGCATGATCTTGGCTCACCTCAACCTCCACCTCCTGGGTTCAAGCGGTTCTCCTGCCTCAGCCTCCCGAGTAGTTTGGGTTACAGGCATGTGCCACCATGCCTGGCTAATTTTTTATTTTTAGTAGAGACGAGGGTTCTCCATGTTGGTCAGGCTGGTCTCGAACTCCTGACCTCAGATGATCCGCCTTCCTCAGCCTCCCAAAGTGTTGGGATTACAGGCGTGAGCCACCGTGCCCAGCAAATTTTTTCTTTTTTAAGAAAGTTTATCTGTAAAAGAGGTGGTCCACGGGATACTTGACTCTTCAGAAGCACCACTGTTTCATCAAGGGTGCTTGTGACATGGGATTTTTGTTAACAACTTGGAGGAGGGGAGAAAATCTTCAGATTATTTACTGCCCTTAATTTTGAAAACTTTTGTTTTTTGCCTTTCCATTTTAAGTTATAAGAGTAATACACGCCCATTGGGAAAAGTTACATCTTTTCTAATCCCGAGGTCACCAGTAGTAACTGCTTGTTATGAACTGCTTCCCCATCTCTTTCTCAATGTTCTTGTGAACAAAATGCAAATATTTATATTTTTTACCTTCAAGTGAGATTATTGTATTTTTTGCCGACTGTATCATGGATATCCTTTCAGTTCTTTACCTATAGATTTAATTCCTTTGTGTTTTTGTTTGTTCGTTTTTTTGAGACGGAGGCTCACTCAGTCTGTCACCCAGGCTAGAGAACCTTGGCACGATCTTGTCTCACTGCAACCTCTGTCTTCCAGGTTCAAGAGATTCTCCTGCCTCAGCTTCCTAAGTAGCTGAGATTACAGGTGTGTGCTACCACACCTGGCTAATTTTTGTGTTTTTAGTAGAGACAGTGTTTTATTAGGTATTTCTTTATAGCAGTGTGAGGATGGACCAATACAGTCTACTTTAAGATTTTTATTTTTATTTATTATTATTTATTTATTTATTTGGCTAGAGCCTTGCTGTGTCGCCCGGGTTGGAGTGCACTGGTGTGATCTTAGCTCACTGCAACCTTTGCCTCCCAGGTTCAAGCGATTCTCATGCCTCAGCTTCCCGAGTAGCTGGGATTATGCCCAGCTAATTTTTTTGTATTTTTAGTAGAGACAGGGTTTCACCGTGTTAGCCAGGATGGTCTCGATCTCCTGACCTCGTGATCCACCCACCTCAGTCTCCCAAAGTGCTGGGATTACAGGCGTGAACAACTGATCCTGGCCAATTTTTATTTTTTTGGGACAGTCCCCCAGGCTGGAGTATAGTGGCTCCATCACCGCTTACTGCAGCCACTTGGCTCAAGCAATCTTCCTGCTTTATCCTTCAGAGTAGCTGGGATTACAGGCTGACACCACCAGACCTGGCTAATTATTTTTTTATTTTATTTTTTTGAGATGGAGTCTTGCTCTGCCACCCAGGCTAGAGCACAGTGGTGTGATCTTGGCTCACTGCAACCTCCGCCTCCCAGGTTTAAGCGATTCTCCTGTCTCAGCCTCCCAAGTAGCTGGGATTATAGGCACCCACCACCACACCTGGCTAATTTTTGTATTTTTAGTAGAGACAGGGTTTCACCATGTTGGCCAGGCTGGTCTTGAACTCTTGACCTCAGGTGATCTGTCCGCCTCGACCTCCCAATTAGCCTGGCCTAGCTAATTATTTTTTGTAAAGACAAGGTCTCACTGTGTTGCCCAGGCTGGTACTCACTCAACTGCTTCAAATGCTAATCTCTTCCAGAAACACCCTCACAGATGATAATGTTTACCAGCTATCTGGGTATCCCTTAATCCAGTCCAGTGGGCACCAAAAATTAACCATCACAAACATTATACTTACTATATTTCTATCAGAAGTATATGAATATCAGCTTGGATGATTATTTTAATTTTTACAAATTTGTTAATCTGTTTTCTAAGGTTTTTGAGAATAAATTCTTTTTTCCTGTTTTTCTTTTTTTTTTTTCTTTTTTTTTTTTTCGAGACAGGATCTCACTGTGTTGCCCAGGCTGGAGTGCAGTGGTACCATCTCGGCTCACTGCAGCCTCCGCCTCCCAGGTTCAAGAAATTCTGCCTCAGCCTCCCAAGTAGCTGGGATTACTGGCACTCACCACCATGCCCAGCTAATTTTTGTATTTTTAGTAGAGACAGGGGTTCACCATGTTGGTCAGGTTGGTCTCGAACTCCTGGCTTTGTGATTCACCCACCTGAGCCTCTCAAAGTGCTAGGATTACAGGCATGAGCCACTGTGCCTGGCAATTCTTTTTTTTAAAGTGAAATGGCATAATTAGCTGTGTGTATTTTTTTTTTTTTTTTTTGAGACAGAGTCTCGTTCTGTCACCCAGGCTGGAGTGCAATGTCGTGATCTCGGCCCACTACAACCTCTGCCTCCCAGATTCAGAAGATTCCTGTGCCTCCACTTCCCAAGTAGCTGAGATTACAGGCGCATGCCACCACACCCAGTTAATTTTTGTATTTTTAGTAGAGATGGGGTTTCACCATGTTGGCCAGGCTAGTCTTGAACTCCAGACCTCAAGTGATCCGCCTGCCTCGGCCTTCCAAAGTGCCGGGATTACAGGTGTGAGCCACCATGCCCGACCCTGTGTATATTTAAAAAAAATGTTTTCCTGACTTGGCATGGTGGCTCACGCCTGTAATCCCAGCACTTTGGGAGGCCAAGGCGGGTGGATCAGGAGGCTATAATCCCAGCTACTCTGGAGGCTGAGGCAGGAGAATCACTTGAACCTGGGAGGAGGATGTTGTAGTGAGCTGAGGCCACGCCATTGCACTCCAGCCTGGGCAACAGTGAGACTCCGTCTCAAAAAAAAAGTATGTGTATATATATGTATGTGTGTGTGTATATATATATATATATATATATAACTTCTCTGTACTTGTCATTTATTCAGAAAACATTTTTTGAGAGCCAGGCACTGTGATATTGGTTGTTGAACTGAGTAAGAAGACACAGACTGACCAGGTGCAGTGGCTCACGCCTGTAATCCCAGCACTTTGGGAAGCCAAGGTGCAAGAATCACTTGAGCCAAGGAGTTCAAGACCAGCCTGGGAAACATATGAACAGCCCATCTCTACAAAAAATTAACAGTCCTGGTGGTGCGTGCCTATGGTCCCAGTTACTTGGGAGGCTTAGGTGGGAGAATCACCTGAGCATGAGAAGTGAAGGCTGCAATAAGTCATGATCATGCCACTGTGCTTCAGCCTGGGCATGACCATGTCTTAAAAAAAAAAAAAAGACCCTGCTGCCAAAAGTTCACAATGTAGTGAGGAAACAAGGAAATTAATTGGTGATGACTACAGGATAGAATGATAAATCCTATGATATAAATATACCAAATATACCGTTTAGGTAAGGGAGGGGACATCTAAATTTCAGTTTAATGAGTCAGGGAGGGCTTCCCAGAGGAGGTGATGTGTATGAGCTCAATTTTGAAGGACAATGGGAAAGAAGCAGCTGGGAGATGGAAAACGCTCAAAGCAGTTATCCTTGTATAGGGTTATTGGAGGATTTAATTCTGAGTAAAGTGTGAGAGAGTAAACTGACATAAGTGAGGCTGACACAAAAAACACTCCCTTGAATGCAAACAGATATGAAAGAACTTTGCAGATATTAAAGTTTAACTGTAAATTATTTTTTTTCTTTTCTTTTCTTTTCTTTTTTTTTGAGATGGAGTCTCACTCTGTCATCTAGGCTGGAGTGCAGTGGCACAGTCACGGCTCACTGCAACCTCCACTTCCCGGGTTCAAGCGATTCTCCTGCCTCAGCCTCCCAAGTAGCTGAGATTACAGCCCACCACCACACCTGGCTAATTTTTGTATTTTTAGTAGAGATGGGGTTTTACCATGTTGGCGAGTCTGGTCTCAAACTCCTGACCTCAGGTGATCTACCCGCCTCAGCCTTCCAAAGTGCTGGGATTACAGGTGTGAACCACCATGCCCGGCCTAACTGTAAATTATTTTGAAACTGTTTATCTTTCAGTTTTGCCTCCCTAACTAGAGTGTAATGTCTTTAAGGGTGGGGACCCTGTCTTTTCCCTCTCATTTCACTACATGTTTTTCATTTATTTATTTGTTTTTTTTTTACACAGACTCTGGCTCTGTTGCTCAGGCTGGAGTGCAGTGGTATGATACCGGCTTATTGCAACCTTTGCCTCCCGGGTTCAAGCGATTCTTCTGCCTCAGCCTTCCAAGTAGCTGGGATTACAAGCGTGTACCACCATGCCCAGCTAATTTTTTGTATTTTTAGCAGAGATGGGGTTTCACCGTGTTGCCCAGGCTGGTCTTGAACTCCGACCTCAGGTGATCTGCCCGCCTCGGCCTCCCAAAGTGCTAGGATTACAGGCGTGAGCAACTACACCTGGCCTTCATTCTACTACATGGTTTTTGAAATGCCTAGTCATCCTTCAGATTTTAGCTTAAAGACTCCCAAATGTTCTCAGTTTATGATGCCCTTAGTGTCTCAGTTTTTTTTTTTTCCATGAAAACCCTAGTGCACAAAGAAATACCTAACAGCTATATTAAGTAAGTAATGAGTTCCAAACAATTCTTTTTTTTTTTTTTTTTTTGAGACGGAGTCTCGCTCTGTCACCCAGGCTGGAGTGCAGTGGCCGGATCTCAGCTCACTGCAAGCTCCACCTCCCGGGTTCACGCCATTCTCCTGCCTCAGCCTCCCGAGTAGCTGGGACTATAGGCGCCCGCCACCTCGCCCGGCTAGTTTTTTGTATTTTTTAGTAGAGACGGGGTTTCACCGTGTTAGCCAGGATGGTCTCGATCTCCTGACCTCGTGATCCGCCCGTCTCGGCCTCCCAAAGTGCTGGGATTACAGGCATGAGCCACCGCGCCCGGCCCCAAACAATTCTTAATAAGTATTTTATAACAAGTTAGTAGCTGTTTGAAGAAATGATACATAGAAATTAGGAGAAAAAAAGTAGCAATTTAATTTCTTTTTTTTTTTTTTTTCTTTTGAGGTGGAGTTTTGCTCTTGTTGCCCAGGCTAGAGTGCAATGGCGTGATCTTGGCTCACTGCAACCTCCACCTCCCGGGTTCAACCAATTCTCCTGCCTCAGCCTCCTGAGTAGCTGGGATTACAGGCATGTGCCACCATGCCGGCTTATTTTGTATTTTTAGTAGAAATGGGGATTCACCATGTTGGTCAGGCTGGTCTCAAATTCCTGACCTCAGGCGATCTGCCCACCTTGGCCTACCAAAGTGCGGGGATTAGAGGTGTGGAGGTGTGAGCCACCACACCCGGCCTTTTTTTTTTTTGAGACAGAGTCTCACTGTGTCGCCCAGGCTGGAACGCAGTGGCGCCATCTTGGCTCACTGCAACCTCCGCCTCCTGGGTTCAAGCAATTCTCTTGCCTCAGCCTCCGGAGTAGCTGGGACTACAGGTGCCTACCACCACGCCCGGCTAATTTTTGTATTATTAGTAGAGATAGGGTTTCACCATGTTGGCCAGGCTGGTCTGGAATTCCTGACCTCGTGATCTGCCAGCCTCGGCCTCCCAAAGTGCTGGGATTACAGGTATGAGCCACTGCGTCCGGCCTAATTTCATTCTTAAGTAACCACACTTACTAATGAAATGTATATGCCTGTTGGGCACTGCTTCTCATACATTGGAATCAGGTTGCACACTTCCACCCGCATTTCTTACTAATTTTCTTTCTTTCTCTCTCCCTGTCTCTTTTCTTTCTCTTTTTTTTTTTTTTTTTTGAGTTGGAGTCTCACTCTGGCACCCAGGCTTGAGTGCAGTGGCACTATCTCAGCTCACTGCAACCTCCGTCTCCTGAGTTCAAGTGATTCTCCTGCCTCATTCTCCCAAGTAACTGGCGCTACAGGTGCGCACCACCATGCCCAGCTACTTTTTATATTTTTAGTAGAGACAGAGTTTCACCATGTTGGCCAGGCTGCTCTCGAACCTCAGACCTCAGGTGATCCACCTGCCTTGGTCTCCCAAAATGCTGGGATTACAGGTTTGAGCCACCGTGCCCGGCCCCTGTTTGTTTGCCTCCCCCTCCCTTCCCCTCCCCTCCCCTCCCCTTCCCTTCACTTCACCTTCCCTCCCCAAGCGATTCTCGTGCCTCAGCCTCCCAAATAACTGGGATTACAGGCGCCTGCCACCATACCCGGTTAATATTTGTATTTTTAGTAGAGACAGATTTCACCACGTTGGCCAGGCTGGTCTTGAACTCCTGACCTCAGATGATCCACCTGCCTCAGCCTCCCAAAGTCTTGGAATTATAGGCATGAGCCACTATGCCCAGCCTATTTTATTTTTATATTTTCTTTCTTTCCTTTCCTCCCTCCCTCCCTTCCTCCTTCCCTCCCTCCCTCCCTCCCTCCTTCCCTCCCTCCTTCCTTCCTTCCCTCCTTCCTTCCCTCCCTCCTTCCCTTCCTCCCTTCCTTCCTTCTTTCCTTTTTTCCTTCGTTCCATTCATTCATTCTCTCATTCATTTGCTCTATTGCCCAGGCTGGAGTGCAGTGGCACAATCATAGCTCATTGCAGCCTCCAACTCCTGGAGTCAGGCAATCCTCCCACCTCAGCCTCATGAGTAGCTGGGACTACAGGCACATCGCACCATACCTCTCGAGTGTTTAAAATTTCTGTAGATATCTCATTATGTTGCCCAGGCTGGTCTTGAACTCCTGGCCTCAAGCAGTCCTCCTGTCTTGGCCTCCCCAAATGCTGAGATTACAGGCATGAGCTGCTGTGCCTGTCCTACATTAATTTTCATGTGGTACTTGTTTTTATCACAGCAACAACCCATAAAAGAATCAGCCTCACAAAGATATGATGTCTTTGAAAGGAATGTACTATGATCTTTTTGTTGTTGTTGTTTTTGGTTTTTGTTGTTGTTGAAACAGAGTCTTACTCTGTCATCCAGGCTGGAGTGCAGTGGTGCAATCTCAGCTCACTGCAACCTCCATCTCCCAGGTTCAAGCAATTCTCCTGCCTCAGCCTCCCGAGTAGCTAGGACTACAGGCATGCGCCATCACCATTCCTGGCTAATTTTTGGATTATTAGTAGAGACGGCGTTTCACCATGTTGGTCAGGGTGATCTCTAGCACCTGACCTCAAGTGATCTGGCTGGCTCAGCCTCCCACAGTGCTGGGATTACAGGTGTGAGCCATCGTGCCCAGTCTGTGATCTTAAGTTGAAAATTAACTATCTTGAGCTGGTAGTTCACATAGTGTCACTTTGACTATTGCTGTGTTTCCCTTAAAAAATTAAACCCAGGGCACTATTGTGAATCTGCTGTACCACATTCCAGTTTAGATGCTAATGCAAAAGGATTGTAATCACTGAAGACCTCCAAAAGTCACATAGGAGTGCAGTATTTTAACGGGTAGCTTTCTGAATTGAAATTCAGAGGATTAGAGAAATCAATCTAGTAGTGGGACTTTTTGTCCAGGTTACAGAGAGAAAGGGTGGGGACTCTGCTGGGAGTATGGAGGCAGCACATATATTTTGATGTCTTATTTTTTGTGTCATGTTGGCCTAGTCACACTGATTCTTACTACCTTAAAGCTAATACTTTTAGCCCAATTGCTATATGAAAATGTGTTTGCTCTTACATTTTAGTTGCTTTAACCTGACAAATTAAGAACATTTTTACAGACTAAACATGTGATAAGAGCATTTAGAACTTTAATAGGGAACAGGTGTGACAGACATACTGTTAGTTGACAGTTTTATGCTGCCTGGTGTGTAAAGTTAACAAACCATCACTTTGGTAAAGGAAAAAGCAGCAGTTGTTACTTACTAGTCTCAGAGGCCTTCACTTTGAGGGACTGGGTCCCGTGAAACATGTTCTTCCATGCCTGGTTTCCATCAGTCTTCTCCAGAAGACCTATAAGCTGGTTCCATTCTCCTTTGGAATGTATCCTATATCAACAAGCAATTGAATATGCCTAATTTGGGACTACACAAAAGTCTGTTTCTGTATCCATTTTCTGTTTGGAGCTTCCAGAATGTGTTAGTCATTGATTGGTATTGGAAAATGTTACATGTTTAATTTAACACACAAGCTTTACCTGTATAATTATGTATGATTTAGGTAGGTAATAACATGAATTTTCGTTTGTTTGTTTGAGACAGAGTCTCGCTTTGTTGCCCAGGCTGGAGTTCAGTGGCACAGGTCTCAGCTCACTGCAACCTCCGCCTCCCAGGTTCAAGTGATTCTGCCTCAGCCTCCCAAGTAGCTGGGACTACAGGCACATGCCACCACGCCTGGCTAAATTTTTGTATTTTTAGTAGATAAGGGGTTTCACTGTGTTAGCCAGGGTGGTCTCGATCTCCTGACCTTATGATCCACCTGCCTCGACCTCCCAAACTGCTGGGATTACAGGCGTGAGCCACTGCACCCAGCCCATAATGTTTTTAAGCTTCCTCCATGTTAGCATGTATCAGGACGTCCTTCCTTTTTATGGCTGAATAATGTTCCATGATATGTATGCAGCACATTGTGCTTAACCATTCAACTGCTGACGGACACTTAGGTTGTTTCCACCTTTGGTTACTGTGAATAATGCTGCAGTGAACATTGGTGTACAAGTATCTGGTTGAGTCTGTTTTCAGTTCTTTGGGATGTACATAGAAATGGAATTGCTGAGTCACATGGTAATTCTGTGCTTAACTTGTTAAGGAACCACTAAATTATTTTCCACAGCTGCACCATTTTACATACCCACCAGCAGTGTACAAAGGTTTCAGTTTCTCCACATCTTCGTCAATGCTCATTTTTTTGTTTTGGTTGTTGTTTTTTAAATTATAGCCATTCTAGTAGGTGTGAAGGACTTTTTTTTTCCCCTCAGAATAGTGCATTTAAAAAATTGTCTTTGGCCGGGCATGGTGGCTTACACCTGTAATCCCAGCACTTTGGAAGGCCTAGGCAGGTGGATCATTTGAGGTCAGGAGTTGATGACCAGTCTGACCAATGTGGTGAAACCCCCTCTTTACTAAAAATACAAAAAATTAGCTGGGCATGGTGTTGCATGCCTGTAATCCCAGCTACTAGGGAGGCTGAGGCAGGAGAATCGCTTGAACCCGGGAGGTGGAGGTTGCAGTGAACTGAGATTGTACCACTGCACTCCAGCCTGGGCAACAGAATGATATTTCATCTCAAAAAAGTAAGTAAATAAAAATAAAAAATCGTCTTTTAATTGGGTTATATATCTTATCAAGCTGTAAGAGTTTATATATTTTAAAGATTTAAAGTCCCTTATCCAGATATATGATTTACAAATATTTTCTCCCATCCTGTGGGTTGTCTTTTATTTTCTTGGTAGTGTCCTTTAAAATGTTTTAAATTTTGAGGAGATCTTACATCTTGTACAATAGAACAGATAGTATGCTTTCTGTTGCCTATGGTGTAGAGATTAAAAAGGCTGATAAGCTAGTCCAAAACTACAAAAATAAAGATGTAACTGGTATCTATATAGTGCCACGAGTTGGGAGTGGAAAAGAGGGGGTAGTGGTAAATGGAAAGGAAGGTGGGGAGGGATGGGGGGGTCACAGGTTCTCATTACTTCTTTGACCAGCTCCAGGGCATAATTGAGTTCAAGTTAATTAAATCAGATTAGTAGGATGCCCATTAAGCAAAAAGTCACCTATTTTGTAAATGGTTTTCAGTGCTTTTTCTATTGTATAGTCGTGACAGGAAAGAAAATATGGAAAATTTTTCCATAAGATTATCACTTCTTAGGTCATTTTCCTTGATGAAGTTAGGCCCTAATCAAGAACCAAGAGGCTCATGTAGTCTGCTCTACATTATAGAAATGGGTACAGTTATTTATGGTCATCATTAAATCCCATGCTGGGCTGTGGTTTGATTGCAATATTGTTTAAAAATGTATATCACTAAACTGACTTTAATTTTAGATTGAGCAAAATATACTTATGAAGGTAAATTTTATACCAGAATTTAAAAAAAAATACTACTTTTTAAAGCCAAATAAAGATTTTTTTCACACTTCTATTAGCACAGATTATTGAAGTAACAATGAAGGTGATTCTTTGTTATCTAAGCAGTGGCTGATTTTTTTCTAAAAAGTCAATTAAGAGAGGTTACTTGGCACAATAAAGTTCTGAAAGTGCTCCAATGGGTTATTTTGGAGACTAAGGGTAGTATGCTTATATTGTCTATGCCATAGAAGTGGCATTTCCAGAATATCTTGCTTATAATTTTGAACTCTAATGTCTGGAGGAGAGCTTCATTGAAATATGTTTCCTTTTAAACTTTTGCTGCTATACCTTATGGATCCTCTCAACTGAGTATGTCTAAATTTCCATCTGTTTCTAGGCTATAAAACTGGACTGTTTTCTGTCTCCTTCTGTAACTCTTGACTTCATGCCCATGCAGTGTGTTTCTGTGTTACTGTATTATACTTTTGTTTCTCCTTTGTTTAAGGAGTGGATCACTTTCCAGAAAAATTTTTATCTAAACACTTGAATTGATTTTTGGATTTAGAGCAGTTCACCAATATGTCTCCAGAGCTGCTATTCTCTATCATGACTTAGTTTTAAATTTTAAATAAGTTTTTGATTATGCAGGTCCTGTTCCCCTTTTTTCTTAATATCAAATGGTGGTTTTTATATTGGGATTCTTTTTTTTTTTTTTTTTTTTTTTTTTTTTTTTTTTTTTTTTTTTGAGACGGAGTCTCGCTCTGTCGCCCAGGCTGGAGTGCAGTGGCGCGATCTCGGCTCACTGCAAGCTCCGCCTCCCGGGTTCACGCCATTCTCCTGCCTCAGCCTCCCGAGTAGCTGGGACTACAGGCGCCCACAACCGCGCCCGGCTAATTTTTTGTATTTTTAGTAGAGACGGGGTTTCACCGTGGTCTCGATCTCCTGACCTTGTGATCCGCCCGCCTCGGCCTCCCAAAGTGCTGGGATTACAGGCGTGAGCCACCGCGCCCGGCTATATTGGGATTCTTATCCTTACCTAATGTGAGACGACTGAATTTTATTTTGCTGTGCTCTTAGGATTTGATGTTAATAAAACATTTAAATTATCAATCTTTCCTCCTTGTGATATTTACCTTTTTTTGTGTGAGATGGAGTCTCACTTTGTCACCCAGGCTGGAGTGCTGTGGCACGATCTTGGCTCACTTCAACCTCGGCCTCTAGGATCAAGCAATTCTCCTGCCTCAGCCTTCCAAGTAGCTGGGATTACAGGTACCCGCCCCCATGCCTGTCTAATTTTTGTATTTTTAGTAGAGATGGGGTTTCACCGTGTTGTCCAGGCTGGTCTCAAATTCCTGACCTTAAGTGATTCGCTCGCCTTCGCCTCCCAAAGTGCTGAGATTACAGACGTGAGCCACTGCGCCTGGCCTGATATTTACCTTTTAAAGAGGTATAGGTTGGGCGTGGTGGCTCAGTCTTGTAATCCCAGCACTTTGGAAGACTAAGGTGGAAGGATTGCTTGAGCCCAGAGTTTGAGACCAGCCTGGACAACATAGTGAACCCCATCTCTACAAAAAATAAAAAAGTAAAAAAATTAGCCAGGCATGATGGCATGCCCGTAGTCCCAGCTACGTGGGAGGCTGAGGCGGGAGGATCACTTGAGCCCAGGAGGTAAAAGCTGCAGTGAGCTGTGATTGTGCCACTGCATTCCAGCCTGGGCAGCAGAGCAAGACCCTGCCTCAATAAATAAATAAAGATGTATGGATAGTGCATGCTGTTTTAAAACTAAAATGTTAGAAGTTTATATGTATATGTGTATATTGTAAAAAAAATCAAACAATTTTTAAAGTACACAAAGTAAAACATGAAAGTTCTCTTTAATCTCATCCTACTCTCCTTCTGTAGTCACTTGTCAGGTTTTTGTGTGCGTGCCTTTCTGGTCCTTTTTGGATGTGTTTATACTCAGATATAATGCACACGTGTATGCACATACACATTGCTTATTGTTTTGTGACTTGCTTTTTTTTTTTTTTTTTTTTTTTTTTTTGCTTAACAGTATATCTTGGAGAGCATTCCATATCGGAACATACAGATTGTTCTACTTCATAATGTACACAATAGTTTATTTAGCCATTCCCATATTGGTGGAAGTTTAGATTTGTTTTGGTGGACATAGACATTTGTTTACAAATGACACTGCTGTAAACATTCATGTACGTATGTCTTTGTGCACACGTGCAACAGTAGCATAACTCCTAGAAATGGAATTACTGAGTCAGAGTTTGAGCAAACTTAAACTTTGATTGAATGAACTTAAATAAATTGCCCTCTGAAAGACTGATTTCTACTTCTATGAAGTATGAAGATACTGGTTTCTCCGTATTCTTACCATTGCTGAATATAACATTTTTATATTAATTTTATGAACAATTAGTTGTAGAAAATTTTTACTTTTAATCCAGTGGAAAATGGAATCACATTGTCTTTTTTTTTTTTTCCGAGATGGAGTCTTTGTCGCCCAGGCTGGAGTGCAATGGCATGATCTCGGCTCACTGCAACCTCCGCCTGCCAGATTCAAGTGATTCTGCCGCCTCAGCCTCCCAAGTAGCTGGGATTACAGGCACACACCATCATGCCCAGCTAATGTTTGTATTTTTGTGGAGATGGGGTTTTGCTATGTTGGCCAGGCTGGTCTTGAACTCCTGACCTCAGGTGATCCGCCCACCTTGGCCTCCCAAAGTGTTGGAAGCATGAGCCACCATGCCCGGTGGCTCAAAGTGTTGGGAGCATGAGCCACCATGACCGGCCTTTTAAAAAATTAATTAATTTATTATTATTATTTTTTTTTTTTTTTGAGAGGGAGTCTCGCTCTGTCACCCAGGCTGGAGTCAGTGGTGCGATCTCGGCTCACTGCAACTTCTGCCTCCCGGGTTCAAGCGATTCTCCTGCCTCAGCCTCCCGAGTAGCTGGGACTACAGGCATGTGCTACTATGCCCAGCTAATTTTTGTATTTTTAGTGGAGACGGGGTTTTAGCATATTGGCCAGGCTGGTCTCAAACTCCTGACCTCGTAATCCACCCACTTTGGCCTCCCAAAGTGCTGGGATTACAGGTGTGAGCCACTGTGCCCGGCCTTTTTTTTTTTTTTTTTTTTTTTTTTTTTTTTGTGACAGAATCTCGCTCTGTTGCCCAGGCTGGAGTGCAGTGGTAATCCCAGCCTTTTAAAGTGCTGGGATTACAGACATGAGCCACGGCGCCCAGCCAGAATCTGTTTATATGCGATATATAGTATCCCATCACCTTTGTCTAGTGAAAATATTTTCCTCCAGGCTGTTACTTATTATCTGATTATACTTGTGATGCCTTTCTTTGTTCAAAAGTTTTTATCATTAATGTGTTCAAACATAAATCCTAGCTGTTTTGGTTCTCGTTTAGTGCCAAGCAAGATGTCTTTTCCTGTCTCAGTTTATTTTCCTCTAGTACTGTCATAGGGTTTTTACTTGCTGTGTGTTTTAGAACTTTAATTCACCTGGAGTTTAGTTTTGTTATAGTGTAATGCAGAGATCTAATTTTATTTTTTCCCAGATGGATAGCCAGTTGCACAAGTATCATTTATTAAATAGTTCATTTTTCTCCACCTATTTTAGGTGCTTTTATTACTTGTTGAATTCTTATTTATACTTGGGTCTATTTCTGGACTCTCTTGAGTTTCATTGTTCTATTTGTCTATTTTTATACCAGTACCACCCTGTTCTACTTGCTGTAGTTTTATATAATCTTATGTCACCTGGTGGGACAAGTCCTCATTTGTAGTTATTAATATTATTTCAGTTTTGGCCATTCACTCACATTTACTCTTTCTGAAAAGTTTGAGAATCAACTTACCAAGTTTCATTTAATACAAAAAGACAAATCCCAATCAAAGTTTGTTTGCAGTTGCCATAAGTTTATCGATTAATTTGTGGAGAACTGAATAATTACAGTACGAATTTTTCTATCTAGTAATACAGAATGCCTTCTATTTATTTATTTATTTGAGACAGGTCACCCGGACTGAAGTGCAGTGGTGCAATCAAGGACCCCAGCGGCCTCCACCTCCCAGGTTCAAGCAATTCTCGTGCCTCAGCCTCCTAATTAGCTGGGATTAGAGGTGTGTGCCACCATGTCAGGCTAATTCTTGTATTTTTAATAGAGATGGGGTTTCACCATGTTGGCCAGGCTGTTCTCTAACTCCTGGCCTCAAGTGATCCGCATGCCTTCACCTCCAAAAGTGCTGGGATTACAGGCATGAGCCACCGTGCCTGGTCTGCCTTCTTTTTATAATATTGATTTTATTTGTCCTACACTAAAGTGTTTTTAGTTTCTTCATATAATTCTTACACATTTAGTTTTACATTTATTCCTAAACACCACCAGCATCTGGTGAGGGCCTTCTCACTGTGTCATCCCATGATGGGAGCCGAGCCAAACTCATCCTTTTACAGGGAACCCACTCCGTGATAATGGCATTAATGCATTCTTTGTTTTTCTTTTGAGACTGAGTTTCGCTCTGTCGCGGAGACTGAAGTGCAGTGGTGTGATCTCAGCTCACTGCAACCTCCGCCTCCCAGGTTCAAGTGATTCTTCTGCCTCAGTCTCCTGAATAGCTAGGACTACAGGCACCTGCCGCCATGCCTGGCTGATTTTTGTATTTTTATTAGAGACAGGGTTTCGCCATGTTCATCAGGCTGATCTTCAACTCCTGACCTCAGGTGATCCACCTGCCTCAGCTTCCCAAAGTGCTGGGATTAAAGGCATGAGCCACCGTGCCAGCCAATCCATTCTTGAGGGTGGAGCTTCCGTGATCCAAACACCTCTCATTAAGCCCCACGTCCCAACACTGCCACATTAGGGAGGAACTTGGGGCACATTCAAACCATAGCACATAATATTGATATTGAGCCAGTTTGGTATTTCTGTTCCTTTATTGGTGTGTGATTTGTAGTTAAACCACTGATTATTTTGGACTTTGGTCTAGGAGTAACCTGTATGAGTTTGTCTATCTCTTCTCTGACCTACCTTGAGTGCTGTCATAGTAGGTTTCCTTTTTTTTTTTTTTTTTAAGGGACAGAGTCTCATTCTGTTTCCCAGGCTAGAGTGCAGTGGCACAGTTATAGCTTACTGCCACCTCAAACTCCTGGGGCTCAAGCTACCCACCTGGCTGAGCCTTCCGAATAGCTAGGACTACAGGTGCGTGTCACCATGCCAGGCTAATTTTTTCATTTTTTGTAGAGATGACATCTTGCTATTTAGCCCAGGCTGATCTCAAACTCCTGGCCTCGAGCAACCCTCTCGTCTTGACCTTCCAAAGCGCTGAGATTACAGGCGTGAGCCACGGTGCCCAGTCACTCTTAGGAGGTCTTAAATCTAGTAGTGTAGTCCCTGTTTTTAGGAGTGTGTTCTTCAAGAGATGCTTCTAGTTGTGACATCTAATAATGATATTTTGCTGTGGCTGTTAGTATAGTATAGTATGGTATGGTATAGTATAGTATAGTATAGTATAGTATAGTATAGTATAGTATAGTATGTGTAGATGTCATTTTTGGTAGCATACATATTTCTGTTTTATAAACAAACAGATCCAAGAAAGATTAAATTACCCACTGTCACACTGGGTTGTGACAGAGTTATAAAACTTTAGTTTTAGTTATAAAGTCTTAAGCACTCTAGTTCAGTGTTCTGAGTGTGTGATTTCCTGTAAGGTTCAGGTTCTTGTGATCTTTGCTGAGTTCTTTGTGTTTCCCTAAATGTATTTCCCCATTTGGTTGATAGTTTTGCAAATGCTCAAATGTTATGTTTGCTTAATACTGTTATTTGGAATTTCGTCTCCTTTGTACATTTTTCTGGTGTTGATTCTTAAATTCAAATAAATTCTAGTTCCTAAAGAGCACCTGAGATACTAAAATGTGATTACTTCATGATGAGGTTCTTTACATGTTGCATTTTCAAGCAGTTGAATCTTTTTGGCCAACTTTCTTGCTTTTGAAATTCCCTAGGTGAATGATATCCTCATTTTAATGTTATTTACCTTTTTATAATAAGAAAGAAGTACAGGCTGGGTGCTGTGGCTCACGCCTGTAATCCCAGCACTTTGGGAGGCTGAGGTGGGCAGATCACAAGGTCAGGAGATCGAGACCATACTGGCTAACACAGTGAAACCCCGCCTCCACTAAAAATACAGAAATTAGCCGGGCGTGGTAGTGGACACCTGTAGTCCCAGCTATTTGGGAGACTGAGGCAGGAGAATGGCGTGGAGGCAGGAGAATGGCGTGAACCCAGGAGGCAGAGCTTGCAGTGAGCTGAGATTGCGCCACCGCACTCCAGCCTGGGCGACAGAGTGAGACTCTGTCTCTAAATAATAAAAATAAAAAATAAGAAAGAAGTACAGTTTGGCCTGTTTAGTGGTTGTTAAGAAACCTTTCTTCCTTTTTTTTTTTTTTTTTTTTTGAGATGAAGTCTTGCTCTATCACCCAGGCTGGAGTGCAAAGGCATGATCTCAGCTCACTGCAACCTCTGCCTCCTGGGTTCAAGCGATTCTCCTATCTCAGCCTCCTGAGTAGCTGGGATTACAGGCGCCTGCCACCATGCCCAGCTAATTTTTTTGTATTTTTGTATGGATGGGGTTTCACCATGTTGACCAGCCTGGTCTCGAACTCCTGATCTCAAGTGATCCACCCGCCTCAGCCTCCCAAAGTGCTGGGATTATAGGCATAAGCCACCGCACCCAGCCTGAAACCTTTCTTTTAGAAGGAGAAATAGGAGAGGTTGGTCTTGAACTCCTGACCTAAAGTGATCCACCCGCCTCAGCCTCCCAAAGTGCTGGGATTACAGGCATGAGCCACCGCACCCAGCCTGAAACCTTTCTTTTATAAGGAGAAATAGAAGAGGTTAGGGCTTCATCTGAGTGATTTGATGTATACAAAGATTCATGTTACCTTTGCTGTGTGCCTTTCTCCAAGTATTCTCTTAAGAACTGAATTAACTGATTCCTAGGCTTTTAGACCACCTGCAACAATATCTGGGTTGTAGTGATACATGAGAGACTTAAGATATTGCTTCTTCCTAGAAATAAGATGAGTATGTAACTTGTATGTTCTACAGTGACATTAAGAATTTATCATTTAATTAACAAGACTAAGTGAGCATTTCCTAAGAGTAACAAGAGCTCTGTGAGAGTAACAAGAGCTCTGTGCCTATCCATTAAATCTGGAAGTTTCCAATTATTGTGTCTGAGCTCCTGGCCTTCCTGAAGGTTTCTTTTTTTTTTTTTTTGAGACAGAGTCTCGCTCTGCCGCCCAGGCTGGAGTGCAGTGGCGTGATCTTGGCTCACTGCAAGCTCCGCCTCCCGGGTTCACGCCATTCTCCTGCCTCAGCCTCCCGAGTAGCTGGGACTACAGGCGCCCGCCACCTCGCCCGGCTAGTTTTTTTGTATTTTTTAGTAGAGACGGGGTTTCACTGTGTCAGCCAGGATGGTCTCGATCTCCTGACCTCGTGATCCGCCCGTCCCGGCCTCCCAAAGTGCTGGGATTACAGGCTTGAGCCACCGCGCCCGGCCCTTCCTGAAGGTTTCTAAGCCTGGTCTTCATCTTTGATCATTTTCCATTCCTTCTATTGTAGGGAATGCAAATTGATTCAAAATGGCTGAGATGAATTAAAATAAATAAAAATACTGGAATTGACCAATTACAGAATAAAATTAGACGGTGAAAATTCCAGTGTACTTTTTCTATAGGGTCCATTTGGCATGTAAGTCAGATACTATAATCCTCTATTATCTGAGAAACCATCCGTAAAATGTTAGAGGGACATCCAGGCCTTACACAGATGAGGAAACAATCTCTTTAGTGACTTCTAACTCACTCTTAAGTTTTATTTATTCTATTTTCTTGCCATTGCTTCTGAAGAAGCAACTTCCCCAAGCAGACAGTCATCAAGTCATTAAAGACTTTAAGTTATGCAAATATAAAGAATTGCATTTATTAATTAGTAGTGAGGCTCAAGTCATTTTATAGATGCAAGTCACTATTGCATTCTTTGTTAATATAACCATTTTACATCCTCTGTATCAGCACATTGCTTGGCACTTTGTAGACAGCAAATACTTATGGATTTACGGTAAGTTGAAGTGTTTCCTGAATTAAAGTTTTCTTACATGGATGTTGTCATCCAAAAGACCACCAGGATGGCTACATAGTAGAAAGAGGAGCTTTATTGGTGATATCAGTTTGCATACTGGGTAGAGAGTCTCTGGCATAGATTGTGCTCCATCTTTGAGGAGGAGACGGGCAGGTTGGGTTTTATGCTTCACGTGGTCTAATATATAGTAGTCTTAAATATGAAGCCGGTTTGGGAGAAAGGCTATACATATTTACGAGGGGAATTGGGCACATGTGCAATGGATAAAACATATATGTAACATTCATCCCATGTTTACTTTGGGGTGGGCTTTTAGCGTTAAAATAAGGTGGAATTGCTGGGTGCGGTGGTTCACACCTGTAATCCCAGCACTTTGGGGGGCCAAGGCCGGCTGATCATGAGGTCAAGTGATCGAGACCATCCAGGCCAATATGGTGAGACCCTGTCTCTACTAAAAATACAAAACTTAGCTGGGCATGGTGGCGCATGCCTGTATTCCCAGCTACTCTGGAGGCTGAGGCAGGAGAATCGCTTGAACCCAGGAGGTGGAGGTTTCAGTGAGCCGAGATTGCGCCACTGCACTCCAGCCTGGGCGACAGAGCGAGACTCCGTCTCAAAAATAAATACGTAGGCCGGGCGCGGTGGCTCAAGCCTGTAATCCCAGCACTTTGGGAGGCCGAGACGGGCGGATCACAAGGTCAGGAGATCGAGACCAGCCTGGCTAATACGGTGAAACCCCGTCTCTACTAAAAAATACAAAAAACTAGCCGAGCGAGGTGGCGGGCGCCTGTAGTCCCAGCCACTCGGGAGGCTGAGGCAGGAGAATGGCGTAGACCCGGGAGGCGGAGCTTGCAGTGAGCTGAGATGCGGCCACTGCACTCCAGCCTGGGCGACAGAGCGAGACTCCGTCTCAAAAAAAAAAATAAATAAAATAAAAAAATAAATAAGTAAATACGTAAATAAAATAAGGTGGAATTTGGCTCTTTATGTCAAAGGGCAAACTATAGGACACAAAGAGAAGTTTGTGTGCAACCTCTGTAAAGTGGCTGAAACTGGCTTAAGATCTGCAACTGCATATCAGAAAAGAATGTTTCTAAGGCTGGTCCTCTGTGCAATCACAGTTATAGTGGTCTGGGTTGTAAATCAGAGTTAGGAGGGGTCTGATAATTTGCAAGAGTGTGATTTTTTTCTTGTAGCTGTAGGCATTTAGAAATTTGCCTTGCCAGCCAGGCCCTGAATCCCGGACCTGTAAACAACTTTTGTTTCCTTAACCTTAGGGTCCATCTTAGTTGATAAAGGGATGTCTATTTTGGTCTTTCAGATTACAAGGGAAAAAACATTGAGGAAAATGAAATGAGGGAAATGTTGTAATTGTCTGCAGTTCAATGGATTATATCCTTCCTTTTTCTCCTTTCCAGGATATAAGCTTTTAAAATATTACTTTTTTTTTTTTTTTTTTGACCGAATTTTGCTCTTGTTGCCCAGGCTGGAGTGCAATGGCGCGATCTTGGCTCACCGCAACCTCCGCCTCCCAGGTTCAAGCCATTCTCCTGCCTCAGCCTCCTGAGTGGCTGAGATTACAGGCATGCGCCACCATGCCCGGCTAATTTTGTATTTTTAGTAGAAACAGGGTTTCTCCATGTTGGTCAGGCTGATCTTAAACTCCTGACCTCAGGTGATTCACCGGCCTTGGCCTCCCAAGGTGCTGGGATTACAGGTGTGAGACACAGCACCTCGCCTTTTTTTTTTTTTTTTTTTTTTTTTTGGAGACAGAGTTTCTCTCTTGTTGCCCAGGCTAGAGTGCAGTGGCTCAGTCTTGGCTCACTGTAACCTCTGCATCCCAGTTCAAGCGATTCTCCTGCCTTAGCCTTCAGAGTAGCTGGGATTGCAGGCACACACCACCACGCCCGGCTAATTTTTTGTATTTTTAGTAGAGACAAGGTTTGACCATGTCCAGGCTGGTCTTGAACTCCTGATCTTAGGTGATTCGCCCACCTTGGCCTCCCAGAGTGTTGGGATTACAGGCGTGAACCACCGCATCTGGCCTGGAGATAAGAGTTTCACTCTTGTTGCTCAAGCTGGAGTGCAGTGGCGCGATCTCGGCTCACTGCAAGCTCCATCTCCCGGGTTCAAGCCATTCTCCTGCCTCAGCCTCCCTAGTAGCTGAGATTACAGGCGCGTGCAACCACGCCTGGCTAATTTAAAATATTACTCTTTAATTAGAAAAAGAAACATGCTTCACGCTAATTTGGAGGTTTTCTGCAAAAGCTTTCTACTTAAGAAAATATTTAGCTTCATTGAGAACTTCCATACTTTAATATGTGGATTTGCGATGAAATATGCATGGTCAAATGCAATGCACACATTTACAGATACTGTGAGTGCAAACTAAAAATGAGATTAGGAATCCACTAGCAATTTAAGTCAGATGTTATACTCAGCTTTCTCCCGCTAGACATAATTTTTTTCTTAATGATAAGCTTCCTTTAAGAGTGATTACAGGAAAAATCCTTTTTTCTAACCTCTATAGGTGCGACTGGAAGAAATTCTAAAACGTTGGCCAGTAAATATCTGGGCAGTGTATTCTTATAGTCAAAGGAAAGTAAATTCCCCAGGGATGGCAGGTATTTTTTTCTGGAAAATCCTTATCAGATGTCTTATTTACATTACAGATGTTCCTCAACTTAAAATGTGGTTGTGTAGTAAGTCAAAGTGTGTTTTAAACTTACAGTACAGTATTTTCAGTTTACGATGGATTTGGAGGTAACCCCCATCATAAATGAGGAGCATACTGAATGTGTATGCTTTCACACCATTGTAAAGTCGAAAAATTGTAAATTGAACCATCTTCAGTCAGAGATTGTCTGTAATTGGTAAAAGTACTATTAGAGCTGTTTTGAGGTCGGGTGTGGTGCCTCAGGCCTGTAATGCCAGCACTTTGGGAGGCCAAGGCGGGCGGATCATTTGAGGTCAGGAGTTCAAGACCAGCCTGACCAACATGGTGAAACTCTGTCTCTACTAAACATATTAAAAAATTTGCTGGGCATGGTGGCGGGTGCAGTAGTGGGCACCTGTAGTACCAGCTACTTGGGAGGCTGAGGCAGGAGAATCGCTTGAACCCTGGAGGCGGAGGTTGCAGTGAGCCGAGATTGCACCACTGCACTCCAGCTTGGGCAACAGAGTGAGACTCCACCTGAAAAACAAAAAACCAGTCAGGCACGGTGGCTCACACCTGTAATCCCAACACTTTGGGAGGCCGAGGCTGGCGGATCATGAGGTCAGGAGTTCAAGACCAGCCTGGACAACATGATGAAACCCCGTCTCTACTAAAAATACAAATATTAGCTGGGCATGGTGGCGGGTGCCTATAGTCCCAGCTACTTGGGAGGCTGAGGCAGGAGAATCGCTTGAACCCAGGAGACAGAGGTTGCAGTGAGCCGAGATTGCACCACTGCACTCCAGCGTAGGTGATGGACCAAGATTCCGTCTAAAAAAAAAGAAATGTTTTGAAACAGATAATAGACTTACATAAAGTGTTGCTGGGATATTGTGGGCTCTAAAGCTGTTGTTTGCAGCAGGCACCAGACTGGTGCATCTGGATGACTGCCTCCCCGCCGCGCCATAGTACCTGCAGCATTTGGGGGTGTTTGGGTGAAGGTAGATTGTTGACAACATGTAACCAGCATTTAGATTTTAAGGCTCTCTCTTTAGATATGGGTTCATGGCAAAAAAAAAAAGATTTTAAGGTTTAGTAGTCTTATGGAGAATGCAACATAACCTTAGTCTTCAGTGCTTCACAGATGTAAATCTGAAGGACACCTAATAGTTTTATATATATATATAAAATAAATATAAAACTATATATATAAAATATAAATATATTTGTATAAATAAATATATATAAAAAACTATAGATGTATGTGTATATGTATAGTTTTTTTTTTTTTTTTTTTTGGGAGGGGGGACGGAGTCTCGCTCTGTCACCCAGACTGGAGTGCAGAGGCGCAATCTCGGCTCACTGCAAGCTCCACCTCCTGGGTTCACGCCATTCTCCTGCCACAGCCTCCTGAGTAGCTGGGACTACTGGCGCCCGCCAGCACACCCGGCTAATTTTTTGTATTTTTAGTAGAGACGGGGTTTCACCGTGTTAGCCAGGGTGGTCTCGATCTCCTGACCTCGTGATCCTCCCGCCTCGGCCTCCCAAAGTGCTGGGATTACAGGCGTGAGCCACTGCGCCCGGCCTATATATAGTTTTATATATTCATATATTTATATATATTTAGAGACAGCAAGACTAAAAAACATAGAAGTTAATATAATGTGTAATATATAAATTACATTTTCATATATTATACAATTTATATCATATAACTTATGATATATAATATATAAAATGTGTGTGTAATATAGTATATAATTTATAATATATGTAATATAGTATAAAATTTATAATATATTATCATATATTAAAAATATAAATATATGGCTGGGTGTGGTGGCTCACGCCTGTAATCCCAGCACTTTGGGAGGCTGAGGTGGGCGAATTACCAGGTCAGGAGATCAAGACTATCCTGGCTAACATGGTGAAACCCTGTCTCTACTAAAAATAAAAAAATTAGCCGGGTGTGGTGGCGGGCACCTGTAGTCCCAGCTACTTGGGAGGCTGAGGCAGGAGAATGGCGTGAACCCGGGAGGCGGAGCTTGCAGTGAGCCGACACTGCACGCTAGCCTGGGCGACAGTCTCAAACAAACTATACACACACATATGTATATATGTGGAGGTTATAGGGAGCTGAAATCGTGCCACTGCACGCCAACCTGGGTAACAGAGTGAGACCCTGTCTCCAAAAACAAAACAAAAAAAAAGTGAGAGAAATTGAACAAGATATAGTTTGAGATTTGACCCCATAAAGTTGTCAACATTTGCCTAGTTGGAGTAAAATAGAATGCCATTTTGTACTCGTTGTGAACATGGTGCTTTTTTCTCCCTCCAAATCTTAGTGCATGATCCGTAAAGGTTATTGAATTGTTTTTCAACTTCTTAAAGGAGAAATTTCAGTTAAAATTTTAGGCACTTATTCTAAGTGAATTGAGTGTATATATTTGTCACTAGAAAATTACTATCTTTAGGCCGGGCATGGTGGCTCATGCCTGTAATCCCAGCGCTTTGGGAGGCCGAGGTGGGCAGATCACCTGAGGTTAGGAGATGGAAACCAGCCTGGCCAACATGGTAAAACCCGTCTCTACTGAAAATACAAAAATTAGCCAGGCATGGTGGCGCCTATAATCCCAGCTACTTGGGAGGCTGAGGTACGAGAATTGCTTGAACCCGGGAAGCAGAGGTTGCAGTCAGCAGAGATGGTGCTTCAGCCTAGGCGACAGAGCAAGACCCTGTCTGAACAACAACAAAAATAGTTACTATTTTTAGTTCAATAGTAGCTTATAATTGTAGCTACAGTATTTGTAAGTTGCTGTGGCTTTGAATGTTGCTCTTAAGACTGTTGTTAGTTACCCACTAAGTTTTAATTGCAAGGAAATTTCAGAGAATGTGAAAAAGTTTTGGTTAAGGCTGGAAAATATCTATTCTTGCTTTCCTCAAAATTGGCTTCAGTGATTACTTAATGACAGCAGAATGCTTTGAAAATATGCTCTTTAAAGTCTAGCTATTATTAAAATGCCATAATAATTTATATGTAAGTGATAGTTGCTTTTTTGTTGTTGCTGTAACTGTGGTAAGAGGAAAGCATTATTAGCAAAATCCTTAAGAAAAATATAGTATAAAAAGCTGGTAAATAGATAATTTACAAAAATGGAATGTGAATGAGAACATGAGACACCTGTGTATAGGTTTGACATCTTTATATTCATTTGAATTCTTTGTTTCCTTGGACTTTGCAAGTAAGGTGGTTTTTTCTTTTTGACAAACCGTATAGTAATAATTATTATTATTATTTGAGATGGAGTCTCATTCTTTAGCCCAGGCTGGAGTACAGTGGCGTGATCTTGGCTCACTGCAACTTCTGCTGCCTGGGTTCAAGTGATTCTCCTGCCTCAGCCTCCTGAGTAGCTGGGATTACAGGCATGAGCCACCACGCCTGGCCCCTAATTATTGTTTGTAAATTAAACAAATTTTTTTGTAGAGGCCGTGTGCTGTGGCTCTTGCCTATAATTCCAGCACTTTGGGAGGCAGAGGTTAAGGGATTGCTTGAGACCAGGAGTTTGAGACCATTCTGGGCAACATAGTGAGACCCCATCTCTATAAAAAAATTAAAATAAAAATTAGCCGGGTGTGGTGGCACATTCCTGTAGTCCCAGCTACTCAGGAGGCTGAAGTGGGAGGATCGCTTGAGCCCAGGAGGTTGAGATTGCAGTGAATGGTGATTGTGCTGCTGCACTCCACTCTGAGTGAAAGAGCAAGACCCCATCTCAGTCAATCAATAAGTAATAAAATACAACAAAAAATAAAATTTTTTGTAGAGACGAGGTCTTGCTGTGTTGCCCAGGCTGGTCTTGAACTCCTGGCCTCAAGCAGTCCTTCTGCCTTAGCCTTCCAAAGCACTAGGATTATAGGCATGAGCCACCATGCCAGCTAAATTATTTTTTAAAAGATTATTTGTATATATCTACAATTTCCAACTAGTTTCTCATTTATTTATTTATTTTTTTGAGACACAGTCTCACTCTGTTGCCTGGGCTGGAGTGCAGTGGTATGATCACGGCTCACTGCAGCCTGAATCTCCCAGGCTCAGGCAATCCTCCTGCCTCAGCCTTCTGAGTAGCTGGAACCATAGGCATGCACTACCACGCCCAGCTAATTTTAAAAAAATTATTCATAGAGATGGAGTCTCCTGTGTTGCCCAGGCCGGACTTGAACTCCTGGTCTCAAGCAATCCTCCTTCCTTTGCTTCACGTGATCCTCACTCCTTGGCCTCACCAGCTGTTGGGATTATAGGCGTGAGCCATCACCTAAAGTGATACCAGACCCAACACCCATTTTAATGCAATATAAAGCTTGCAAAATTGAACTCTCCCATGTCAGGAAGCAAACTGTGTTCTAATTTCTAAATTACTAACTGGGCTTCTAAATGTATCTGTTCATACAGTAGAGCATTACAGAGTGCTCTGTATATTATTGGTGTTTCACTGAGTGTTTGCCATTGTTTAGTACTGTTTGTCTTTCCATTTATTCAATATTACCATATGCTATAATCACTAGACCAGAGTAGAGCATTTGGCAAGCAAAGAGTTCCAAGTAGGAGTCAAAATAAACTGGGAAATAAAATTGCCATAAAATTTTGTGGATAGTAGTTGAAAAATGCTTTTCAAAAAGGGTCTATAGTAAGTGGGAAGGTAGGTCACACCTCATTTTTTATAAAGTTCTTTCTGCACCCAACTTTCAGAAGTTTGTGTATACTCAGTGATTAAAGTAGGCATTTATAAATGGTGTGGGAATAATTTTAAATTGAGTTTAAGGAGTTAAACAGTTTTGTACTTATTTCTATTTTCTGTAAATGATGGGAGTTTTTTTAAAAAACCTTTAATAAAATACACTTTTGATCATTTCTTCTTCTGTTTTTTTTTTTTTTTTGAGACGGGGTCTTGCTCTGTCACCCAGGCTGGAGTGCAGTGGTGCGATCTCGGCTCACTGCAAGCTCCGCCTCCCAGATTCAAGCCATTCTTCTGCCTCAGCCTCCTGAGTAGCTGGGATTACAGGCACCCGCAACCACACCTGGCTAATTTTTTGTATTTTTAACAGAGACAGGGTTTCACCATGTTGTTCAGGCTGGTCTCGAACTCCTGACCTCATGATCCACCCACCTCGTCCTCCCAAAATGTTGGGATTACAGGCATGAGCCACTGTGCCCAGCCAGGATATATTTACATGAACATTATAGCTATGAAGAATAAAGATACCCATTAAGAAACTGGATTATGTGAAATATCTTAAATTTTTCTTTATTATTTAACATACAAGCAAAACTTCTTTATTATAGAAAAATTAGAATATAGAAATTGATACAAAGGAAAAAAGTATAATCCCACCACTGGGTTGAATGAATTCTGATATTTTTCTTATGTGTGCTTCTTCCAGAAATATGGCTACACACACCTTTCTGCAGGAGAGCTGCTTCGTGATGAAAGGAAGAACCCAGATTCACAGTATGGTGAACTTATTGAAAAGTACATTAAAGAAGGAAAGATTGTACCAGTTGAGATAACCATCAGTTTATTAAAGAGGGTAAGGAGTGTGAATGAATACCAACCAGTTCAAACCAGCGAGGAAACAAGAAATTAAATTTACCTTTTGGCCAGGCAGTTGCTCATACTTGTAATCCCAGCACTTTGGGAAGCCAAGGCAAGAGGATCACTTGAGGCTGGGAATTCAAGACCAGCCTGGACAACCTAGTGAAACCCCATCTCTACAAAAAAATTTTTTTAAAAGCCAGGAGTGGTGGCATATGCCTGTAGTCCCAGCTGCTTGTGAGACTGAGGCAGAAGGATTGCTTGACCCCAGAAGTTCAAGTCCAGCCTGGGAAACATAGTGAGACCTCCTCTCAAAAATAAATAAACAAACAACATTAATAATAAAAATAAATCCACCTTTCATGTGTGTAATGAAAAATATCAAAAGTTTTTTGTTTTGAGACAGTGTCTTTGTCACCCAGGCTGGTGTGTAGTGTCCTGATCATAGCTCACTGCAGCCTCAACCCTCCAGGCTTAAGCCATCTTCCCACCTCAGCCACCTGAATAGCTGGGACTACAGGTACATGCCACCACACCCAACTAATTTTTTTCTATTTTTTGTGGAGACAGCGTCTCACTATGTTGTCTAGGCTAGGCTGGAACTCCTGGGCTCAAGTGATCCTCTCACCTCGGCCTCCCAAAGTGCTGGGATTACAGGAGAGAGCCACCACATGTGGCTCCGAGTATTGAATTTCTTGCTTGTGGAAGGTGGTTATGCTTGAGAATGGCAGAACTAGAAACTTTGCTTTCACCTGGGAAGAAATCGGACCGTGGCAAGGATTCTCTACTTTGATTTAGGATCACCTGTAGCTCAACTTAACATCCATTTATGTGCACTTGGTCCTTTCTTCCCAACATTCAGACAGTTACTCTCTTCCATTTCTGTTTCTTCTTTTATCCTCCCTCCCCTGCTCCCTTTTCTTTTTTGCTTTCTTTTGTTCTTTTTTGTTTTGTTTTGTTTTGAGTTAGAGTCTCACTCTGTTGCCAGGCTGGAGTACAGTGGCGCAATCTTGGCTCACTGCAACCTTCGCCTCCCGGGTTCAGGAGATTCTCCTGTCTCAGCCTCCAGAGTAGCTGGGATTACAGGTGTGCACTACCACGCCCAGCTAATTTTTGTATTTTTAGTAGAGACGGGGTTTCACCATGTTGGCCAGGATGATCTCGATCTCTTGACCTGGTGATCTGCCCGCCTCAGCCTCCCAAAGTGCTGGGATTACAGGCGTGAGCCACCGTGCCTGGCCCCTAAACCTCTTTCTTTCTTCTTTCTCGTGTTTTTGTTTTTTGTTTTTTGTATTTTGGAGATGGAGTTTCGCTCTGTCGCCCAGGCTGGAGTGCAGTGGCACCAACTCGAGTCACTGCAAGCTCCGTCTCCTGGGTTCACGCCATTCTCCTGCCTCAGCCTTCCGAGTAGCTGGGACTACAGGTGCCCACCAACATGCCCGGTGAATTTTTTTTTTTAATTTTTTAGTAGAGACGAGGTTTCACTGTGTTAGCCAGGATGGTCTCGCTCTCCTGACCTCATGATCCACCCTCCTCGGCCTCCCAAAGTGCTGGGATTACAGCGTGAGCCACAGCGCATGGCCCTTCCTCTTTTTTAACCCACGTCCTTCTCATCATTGATGTTCGCTCAGCCATGGTGTCTACTTTTCTGGTGCATCACCAGCTTCAATGTGAAATGCTAAGACTTAATAGCTTTCAAAACTAAAATATGTCACATCTGAGGCTTGGTGCAGTGGCTGATGCCTGTAATCCTAGCACTTTGGGAGGCCGAGGCAGGGGGATCACTTGAGGTCAGGAGTTCGAGACCAGTCTGGCCAACATGGTGAAACCCCGTCTCTACCAAAAAATATAAAAAATTAGCCAAGTGTGGTGGCATACACCTGTAATCCCAGTTACTCGGGGGGCTGAGGCAGAAGAATGGCGTGAACCTGGGAGGCAGAGGTTTTGGTGAGCTGAGATCATGCTACTGCACGCCAAGCTGGGTGACAGAGTGAAACTCCATCTCTTAAAAAAAAAAAAAAAAAGTCCGGGCATGGTGGCTCACACCTGTAATCCCAGCACTTTAGGAAGCCAAGGTGGGTGAATCACGAGGTCAGGAGTTCAAGACCAACCTGGCCAACATGGTGATACCCCATCTCTACTAAAAATACAAAAAAAAAAAAAAAAAAAAAAAAATTTAGCCAGGAGTGGTGGCAGGCATCTGTAATCCCAGCTACTCAGGAGGCTGAGGCAGGAGAATCACTTGAACCCAGGAGTGGAGGTTGCAGTGAGCCGGGATCAAGCCACTGTACTCCAGCCTGGGCAACAGGGCGAGATTCCGTCTCGAATGAATGAATGAATGAATGAATGAATGAATGAATGTCACATCTGAAAAACAGACACCTTGTATTTACTAGGTAACTTTTCATTCTAGATTCCTAAAACTATAATCATTAACAGGTATTTTCATATATAAGAACAGTGAGGAAGAAAAGGAAGTGCAATATTGGGAACAACAAGAAATAGCTGAAGCCTGATGGAAAAGAGCTATATAAGCATCTGGTTGGAACTAAAGACATTGGGGATGAAAAGTGGCTCATAAACACTTTCTTACATCTTGTCTCAGAGGTTGAAGTAACCTGCTTCCGTTGCAAAATAAACAAATCCTCTCTCCCCATTCCCTCTCTCTAATGTCCTTTCTCTGCTCTATAAAGCAGAGAAAGCATTGTGAAAGAGCAGACTATATGGTTTTTACTTTTTCACTCTACTTTTTAACCCTTTGCAGTCAGATTCTGTTTCCATCTCCATTGCAGCTGCTCTTGCGTGTTACCAATGATGATCTCTATTAAATAATACTTTTAGTCATTATTTTTCTTGTAGTATTTAACTCTGATCAGTCTGTTTGAAAATCATTCCTCTTTTGTTCTTTATGACAGCATCTCTTTTTCTTCTCCCTACTGAGTGACTGCTGTTTCTCAATCCTCTTTAATAGTTATTCTTTTGCAAGTTTCCAAAACCATGATGTTTCTCAGGGTTTTATACTTGGTCTTCTTCGGCTCTCATTTTATGTGTTTCTTTCTGGATGGTTTTAGCCATACCCAAAGCTTTCACTATGCTAATGTTGCTAAAGTCTATAGCTCTAAAACAAAATGTTTGTTTTGAATTCTAGACATATATTTTTAATTACCTAACTACTAGGCCTCTATCTGAATGTCTCACAAGTGTCTCAAAATCAGCATGTCAGAGGCTGAGTGTATTGTCTAAAATGTGATCTTCCTTTGCTTCCTGTCTTGCTTAATGGTTCTACCATCTACCTAGCTATTCAAGGCAGAAATCTGGGAATCAATCTATATCTCCTGCCTTTTCCTTACTTTCCCAAATCCATTCAGTGAGCGTATCTTTCCAATTATCTTTCTTTTAATCCTCTTCTGTTAGTCTCTTCTCTATCATTACTATCACCTTAGTTCACATCCTCTTTTTTTCTTTTGTTTTTTTTTTTTGTTTTTTTGTTTTTTTGTTTTTTTGAGGCAGAGTCTCGCTCTGTCACCCAGGCTGGAGTGCAGTGGCACAATCTCGGCTCACTGCAACCTGCACCTTCTGGGTTCAAGTAATTCTCTGCCTCAGCCTCTTGAGTAGCTGGGATTACAGGTACCAGCCACCATGCCCAGCTAATTTTTGTATTTTTAGTAGAGATGGGGTTTCACCGTCTTGGCCAGGCTGGTCTTGGACTCCTGACCTCATGATCCACCCACCTTGGCCTCTCAAAGTACTGGGATTACAGGTGTGAGCCACTGCACCCGGCCACATCCTCTTTTTTTCTTACCTGGACTATCAGTAGAGACTCCTAGTTAGTCTTTTTGCTTTTAATCCATCTTTATACTGACTCCTAGTTAGTCTTTTTGCTTTTAATCCATCTTTGTCCCCTTCTGATTAATCCTCTTCAGTGCAGTCAAAGTGATTTTTTTTCTAAAAGGCAATATGAGCCTGTTATTTTACTGCCTAAAATTCTTAAATGTTCCTCTATTGCTTCCAGAATAACACTCAGACTCCTTGGTGTCCCATACAAAGTTCTTCATGAGTCTTACTCCTTGCTTACTTTCCAGTCATATCTCCCACCACTCTCCACACATATCCTAAGAGTCAGTTGTGCCGGCTAATAGATTCATTTAAGCGGTTTTGCTTTCTCATTTATATTTCCAGTTTCCACTATCTGGAGGACGCTGATCCCTATCTGCCTACACGTGCCATTTCATTATTCAGGATTCAGTTCCACTGCCACTTCTTTGGAAAAGCTTTCTTTGGCAGTTTCCTTGCAGTTTGTGCTGACTTCTTTGTTTTACTATAGCATCCTTTGCATACTTGATTATAGAACTTAGCACATGTGTGTATACATATTTGTCATGCACTCAACTGTGACTCCCCCCAGGGACAAGAGTCATGACCTTGCTCTTCATGTTCCCTGATGGTAGACCTCGAATGAGTGTATGCTGAATGAGTATGATATTGATGTGCGTTCTTCAGGTATCTTCCACTACCATAGTTGTGGTAGAAGGGCTATAGCAGAGGCCCAAAAGCATTCTGCTGAAGTTTTGCAAATATCAAAGAAGCTAGATGATAGGTTAAAACCAATTCTCAGATAAAGGGATCATGGGTCCTGACAGCCATTGTTCTTGAGGAACCAGAGAAGTTTGAACATGGAGAGTACTGAATGTCAGTTCGTTTTGGAATAGAGGCTCCTCTAAGGTTTATTACAGTCGTGTACTTGCGCTTATCCTGTGGTGATTGAAGTGGCAAGGATTTGGAGATTAGAGATTTCTGTCTCATATTTACATATTCCCACATTCTACCTAAATTCACGCTTTGGAAGAGGATGGTGAAATGGGTTGTTCTTGCTATCTTTCTGAATTGTGTTCTTTTGTTCCCTTTGTTTTGGGGCAGCCAGTGACATTTGGGTTTAATTAGCTTCCATTAAAAAGTATTTTATCCTACATTAATAATTAATGCTAATGGTCTTTTATATTTGTCCAAAGCTTTGTGTTGTTGGACTTGAATTACATGAATAGCAGAGTTGAGCACCTGTAGAAGTAACATACTTTCCACTACAGCAAAACGACTTGGGAAGAGCAAAGGGAACACAAGACAGGGTCTCTAGTTGCTGAAGCAAAGATAATGGTTAATGGTTATTTTCCTCTTATTGCTGCTTTTATTGCTTATTTATAACTTTGTGAATGTGTATGTGAAAGTAACATACACTTAACTGTGGAAAATTTGGAAACCATAGAAAAAAATTGTGTGTAAAAATGAGATGGTTGTGAGAGGAGCACATACCCATAACCACACCAGCTTGAGGCAACCATGTTAATACATTGATAGATTTCCTTCTAGTCTTTTTTTGCTATGTACCCTCCACCCTTTACTTAGGGTTTAAATAATAATAATAAAACAAACACCCATGTATACACTACCATGCTTGAGAAATTTCATTTTGTTAATGTAGTATTGAACCTAAATCTTCTTTTTCCTTTAGGAAATGGATCAGACAATGGCTGCCAATGCTCAGAAGAATAAATTCTTGATTGATGGGTTTCCAAGAAATCAAGACAACCTTCAAGGTTGGAACAAGACCATGGATGGGAAGGCAGATGTATCTTTCGTTCTGTTTTTTGACTGTAATAATGAGGTAATGAAAATCTTCATCTGCCCACATAGGCTTTAAGCAACTGTTAGTTAACTATTGGAAAAAAAAAAAGGAATTTTTTAGTTACATTTTATATTGGCAGCAGTGTTTTTTGAATTGGTGGATTGGATGGACAGAATAGCACTGTCTTGCTGTTGGAGTATTAAAAACTATTTGGCATTGGCAGCCTTGGGGAGCTAAATTTTCCTTTATTTTCAAAATAACAAGAATCAGTTTTGATTTTTAAAAAATAAGAACTGACATACATAATAATATTAGGTAAGAAGCTGAACTACTTTCTTAGGTAGACATTATTATCAAAGAGTATCTTGCCTTAGGGTGTTGTTTACTGGAAGAGAAACACGTTTCTGAGAAGTTGGGAAAACTTTCTGTTTTAAAGAAACATACAGGGCCGGGTGTGGTGGCTCACGCCTGTAATCCTAGCACTTTGGGAAGCCAAGGCAGGCGATCACCTTAGGTCAGGAGTTCAAGACCAGCCTGGCCAACATGGTGGAACCCCGTCTCTACTAAAAATACAAAAATTAGCCTGGTGTGGTGGCACACGCCTATAATCCCAGCTACTTGGGAGGCTGAGGCAGGAGAATTGCTTGAACTTGGGAGGCAGAGGTTGCAGTGAGCCAAGATTGCGCCACTGCACTCCAGCCTGGGCAACAGAGCAAGACTGTCTCAAAAAAAGAAAAAAAAAAAAAGAAATGTACAGGATAGCCTGATTTGTCTTAAGAGTGAAATGATCTTGAAAAAAGCAAAAAAATGTACTTTTCTTTCTGGTAGTTCTAATAACGAAGTCAGACATACTTTTGAATAACTAAATACATTTCTCAGAATCATTTAATTAAGAAGCCTGAAGTAGTTAGTACCTTGAAGGAAGTTGATTGTTCTTAGGTTGAACTGTAAATGTGCCTCTGGTGGAGAGACTTGCTGCGGCCTTTGCGTTATTTTATTTTATTTTTATTTTATTTTATTTTATTTCTTTTCTTTTCTATTTTATTTTATTTGAGATGGAGTCTCACTTTCTTGCCCAGGCTGGAGTGCAGTGGCATGATCTCGGCTCACTGCAACCTCCCAGGTTCAAGCAGTTCTCCTGCCTCAGCCTCCCAAGTAGCTGGAATTACAGGCGTGCACACCATGCCTAGTTAATTTTTGTATTTTTAGTAGAGACAGCGTTTTGCAATGTTGGCCGGGCTTGTCTCGAACTCCTGACCTCAGGTGATCCACCTGCCTTAGCCTCCCAGAGTGCAGAGCCTCCCAGGGATTGTAGGCATGAGCTACCATGCCTGGCCTTTTGCATTGTTTTAAAACGCAACTCTCATCTTCCAACCCCCAAAAATATGTTTTCATTTACCCTTCAAAGTTAACTTTAGAATGTTACCACAGCTTTATAACTAAGGAATGTTTATTCACAATTAACAAGGGATGCTTTATTCAAATGCAAATATGTTGACTCAAATATTTGGAAATTTATGGAATTATCAAAAAGCAGGCAAAAATGAAACAAAATTTGAGGCACGTAATTCATACCTAATAAGTTAATAATAGATCTGAGATGGGACCATACACATACAGATCTTTTTATTGCAGTTTGAAAAAAAATACACAGGAAAAACTGAGTCATGAATGAATTCTTATTATGCTCTGTACTTATTTAACCTAGTTTATATAAATTGAACCACATGTTTAATTTTAAAAGGACTTTGCATGTTGATTAATGAATTAGACACACTGGGTTTATTGCAGGGGTTTTTTTGGTCATCTCTTTAAACTCTTGTTTTCTTTTCAGGTTAAAAGAATGGCAAATTCATATCTTTATGTTTTTGATAACTTTATATCTCTTTTTAGATCTGTATTGAACGATGTCTTGAGAGGGGAAAGAGTAGTGGTAGGAGTGATGACAACAGAGAGAGCTTGGAAAAGAGGTACTTTGCAGTTTTTACATACAACCACTTCAATCCCAGACCTGCCCTATTTGGTATAGGAAAAAAAGAGTCACATTTAAACATGTAAAATGGCTTGTTTAAGATGTTAAGTCAATCGGTCGGGGCAGATCCAGTGTTCTGTGAGCTCTTCTATAACATATAGAAGAAAGGATAGATACCTAGAACCTTGCAATATTTACTTTTGCAGAATTCAGACATACCTTCAGTCAACGAAGCCAATTATTGACTTATATGAAGAAATGGGGAAAGTCAAGAAAATAGATGCTTCTAAATCTGTTGATGAAGTAAGTGTTCCTAGCCTGTCTTTAAAAAAATATGTCAAATAAAAACGTGATTATTTGTTTTGGGGTAGGCAGGAGAAAAATACTATCACAGATTAGTTAGTTTTTCAAGACACTGGAAGCCGGGCATGGTGGCTCATGCCTGTAATCCCAGCACACGAGTTCGAGACCAGCCTGGGCAACATACTGGGACTCTGTCTCTTAAAAAAAAAAAAAAAAAAATGAAAAGAAGACACTGGGGACTAAATGAAAAATTAGGGTTTTTTTCCTATCTGAGTAAAACCTAAAATGAGGTTTACAACTTCAAACTTGTTCTTCATGAGAAATGGGTGGTTTATGAATTCTGAACTTGCTCCCAAGCACTAGAAAACTGGTATTTTAAGAAATGTGAGTTGGATCACATGAATGGCAAGTCATCTAGCTCAAGAGCTCCAGGCTTCTTTCTTCTGCCACAGAACAAATAGCACCACAGGTGGAAGGTTTCCATGACTTACCACTTCTCTCTTTTTTCATAAATAGTGATCTCTGAATTGTGGTTTGCAAGCCCAACAAAATTTCTAGTGTCTCTTTTTTTTTTTTTTTTTTTGAGACGGAGTCTCGCTCTGTCGCCCAGGCTGGAGTGCAGTGGCCGGATCTCAGCTCACTGCAAGCTCTGCCTCCCAGGTTCCCGCCATTCTCCTGGCTCAGCCTCCCGAGTAGCTGGGACTACAGGCGCCCGCCACCGCTCCCGGCTAATTTTTTGTATTTTTTAGTGGAGACGGGGTTTCACCATATTAGCCAGAATGGTCTCGATCTCCTGACCTCGTGATCCGCCCGTCTCGGCCTCCCAAAGTGCTGGGATTACAGGCTCTAGTGTCTCTTAATGAACCTAACCTCCCTTTCCTCGATTCCCTGGATCTTCATCCTCTTATAGTCATAAGATAAAAAAGAATGGCCCAGGGGAAGAAGATTCAGGGAATCTTTTAATCCATTCACACTTTGTATAGAGGTGATGTAATACATGAGAAAACTGTGTTTTAGAATCAGAACTAAGAAGCCACTTCAGTTTATATTTTATCAAATTATTGGTAGCCTATCAAGAATATTTTGTCCTAAAAGCACTAATTGAATGTAATATAGTCATAATTTTATATGTATTATTTATATAATATTACTGTCTAAAGTAAAATAGATGAAACTAAGTATGTGATTTTAAAAAATGAATCATTTTGAAAATTAATGTAAATTTGATTTTTTTTATGTGAACTTGTTTGGAGATGGAGTCTTTATTTTTTATTTTATTTTATTTATATATATATTTTTGAGACAGTGTCTCGCTCCGTTGCCCAGGCTGGAGTGCAGTGGTGTGATCTCGGCTCACTGCAGCCTCCATCTCCTGGGTTCAAGTAGTTCTCCTGCCTCAGACCCCTGGGTAGCTGGGCGCCTGCCACCACACCCAGCTGATTTTTGTATTTTTAGTAGAGAGGGGTTTCGCCATGTTGGCCAGGCTTGTCTTGAACTCCTGACCTCAAGTGATCTGCCCGCCTCGACCTCCCAAAGTGCTGGGATTACAGATGTGAGCCACCACACCCAGCCAAATTTGATTATTTTTAATAAGAACTTAACTGTATGGTATTTTAACAGTGCCTGCTTTTAAAATTATTATCATCTTTTTCCTTTACAGGTTTTTGATGAAGTTGTGCAGATTTTTGACAAGGAAGGCTAATTCTAAACCTGAAAGCATCCTTGAAATCATGCTTGAATATTGCTTTGATAGCTGCTATCATGACCCCTTTTTAAGGCAATTTTAATCTTTCATAACTACATCTCAATTAGTGGCTGGAAAGTACATGGTAAAACAAAGTTAATTTTTTATGTTCTTTTTTTTGGTCACAGGAGTAGACAGTGAATTCAGGTTTAACTTCATCTTAGTTATGGTGCTCACTAAACAAAGAAGGGTATCAGCTAGTTTTTTTTTAATTCAAAAAGAATATCCCTTTTATAGTTTGTGCCTTCTGTGAGCAAAACTTTTTAGTACGCATATATATCCCTTTAGTAATCACAACATGTTAGGATTTAGGGATACCCGCTTCCTCTTTTTCTTGCAAGTTTTAAATTTCCAACCTTAAGTGAATTTGTGGACCAAATTTCAAAGGAACTTTTTATGTAGTCAGTTCTTGCACAATGTGTTTGGTAAACAAGCTCAAAATGGATTCTTAGCAGCGTTTTAGTATTTATCAAATAACTGACCATTTACTATAGAAAGGTGAAAAAACTTAAGCTTTGTTTTACTACAACTTGTACAAAGTTGTATGACAGGGCATATTCTTTGCTTCCAAGATTTGGGCTGGGGGCACTAGGGGTTCAGAGCCTGACAGAATTGTCAGCTTTATTCTGACATAATCTAAGGGTATGGGGCAAGGATCACATCTAATGCTTGTGTTCCTTATACTCTGTTATATAGTATTATTCATGATTCAGCTGATCTTAACAAAATTCCTAGCAGTGGAACCTTGAAATGCATGTGGCTAGATTTATGCTAAAATGATTCAGTTAGCATTTTAGTAACACTTCAAAAGTTTTTTTTCTTTGTTCTCTAGACTTAATAAAAGGTTAGAATTAATTAGAAGAAGCAATCTAGTTAAATTTCCCATTTGTGTTTTATTTTCTTGAATACTTTTTTCATAGTTATTTGTTTAAAAAGATATAAAAATCATTGCACTTTGGTCAGAAAATTAATAAATATATCTTATAAATGTTTGATTCCCTTCCTTGCTATTTTTATTCAGTAGATTCTTGTTTGGCATCATGTTGAAGCACCAAAAGATAAATGATTTTTAAAAGGCTATAGAGCCCAAAGGAATATTCTTTTACATCAATTCTTCCTTTAAAAATATCTGAGAAATTTGTTTTCGCCTTACTTTTTTTTTCCTCTGTCACCAATGCTAAGTGGTATCCAAGATTCTTAATATGAGATTTAAAATCTTAAAATGTTTCTTATTTTCAGCACTTAGGTCATTTGGTACACAGGGTCAAATAGGGCAAATAATTTTGTCTTTGTATAATTAGATTTGATATTTAAAGTCACTGGAAATAGGACAAGTTAATGGATGTTTTTATATTTTAATAGAATCATTTCTATGTGTTATGAAATTCACTTATTAATGATAAATTTTTCAACATACTTGCCATTAGAAAACAAAGTATTGCTAAGTACTGTAACATACTGGCCACCAAAATTCGTATTGAGATTATCTTGGTTTCTTGTAAGAGATAGGAATGAGTTCTTACCTAGTGTTGCAGTCCAGCAAATACAGAGGTGGTTTAATCAAACAACTCTAGTGTGAAGCAAGAGTAAAGACTAAGGTTTTGAGAGCATTCCTACTCACATAAGTCAAGAAATCTGTCAGATAGGAATCTAAGTATTTATAGCGAGATTGTGAAAGCAACCTTAATGTTTTGAAGGACTGTTGAGACTAGGTGCTTTGCTTCCTTTCCTCAGATATCTTTCTGTGGCATTTGAGAACAGAAACCAAGAAACACGGTAATTACTAAATTATGAGGCTTTGCTTTTTGTTTGCTTTTAAGTAGAAAAACATGTTGGCAACATTGAGTTTTGGAGTTGATTGAGGTAATCAGACTTAACTAGTTTTGTCATTCCATTTGTTAAAGATACAGTCACCAAGAATTTTTTGAGTTTTTTGAAAGACCCCAATTTAAGCCTTGCTTATTTTTAAAAATTATTTCCATTCAGTGATGTTGGATGTATATGAATTATTTAGTAAATAATCTCAATAAATTTTGTGCTGTGGCCTTTGCTATTTGTTGGTTCAGATTTCTGTTCTCTAAGCATATTGAAGATCAAGAAGTATCCTATTTAATATGTGGGTTCTCACACTACAAAAGCAGAGTTCAGGACTGTCGATGCAAAGAGTCAAATTCTGTAAAATATTTGAAGATATTTATTCTAAGCCAAATATGAGTGATGAGTGGCTTGTGACACAGTCCGCAGGAGATCCTGAGAACATGTGCATATGGTGGTCGGTGTGCAGCTTGTTTTTATACATTTTAGAGAGACATGAGACATCAGTCAATACAGGTAAGATGTATACATGGTTCAGTCCAGAAAGGTGGGACAACTGGAAGCAGGAGTGGGGAAAGCTTCCAAGCCTTAGGCAGATTCAAAGATTTTCTGATTGGCAATTGGTTGAAGGAGTTTCTGTAAATAGAAAGGCATGTCTAGGTTGATACAGGGTTTGTTGGAGACCAAGGTTTTATCATGCAAATGAAGACTTCAGGTAGCAGGCTTCAGAGAAAATAGATTGTAAATGCTTCTTATTAAGAGTCTGTTCTAGGCCGGGCACGGTGGCTCAAGCCTGTAATCCCAGCACTTTGGGAGGCCGAGACGGGCAGATCACGAAGTCAGGAGATCAAGACCATCCTGGCTAACCCGGTGAAACCCTGTCTCTACTAAAAAAATACAAAAAACTAGCTGGGCGAGGTGGCAGGCGCCTGTAGTCCCAGCTACTCGGGAGGCTGAGGCAGGAGAATGGCGTAAACCCGGGAGGCGGAGCTTGCAGTGAGCCGAGATCGAGCTACTGCACTCCAGCCTGGGCGACAGAGCGAGACTCCGTCTCAAAAAAAAAAAAAAAAAAAAAAAAAAGAGTCTGTTCTATCAGTAATTTCAAAAGGGAGGTGAGGTATAATGAGGCATGTCTGGCTCTCCCTTCCCATCATGGCCTGAAACTAGTTTTTCGGATGAACTCTGGAATGCCCTTGGCCTAGAGGAAGGGTCCATTCAGATGGTTGTAGGGGCGCTTAGAATTTTATTTTTGCTTTACAGGATCCAGGAAAATTTTTCATCCTGTTTTTGTGTTTTGGCTTAAGCAGAAAGCATGATTTTATCCCATTCCTTCAAGAAGTAATCTCCACTGAGACACAAGCAGCCTATTTCATTACCTACCAGCAGCATCAATCACTTATCTCTTTTGGGGGAAGATGACAGTAAACAATGTATATCAGGATGTGGGCTTTTTGTGGACTTTCGGCTTTACTCTTGTAATTTAAGTGGTTCACAAACATTCCAGTGGTCCCTGGAGATAATAGTGGCTGTAAGTACTGGGCAGATGAGGTTAGCATCTTCTCCCTGGAGGTTTGGTTGTCATCTTCAAACAACTACTAATTGCACAAGCAAATAGTGCTAAAAACACTTTTTCTGGCCGGGCGTGGTGGCTCACGCCTGTAATCCCAGCACTTTGGGAGGCCGAGGCAGGTGGATCACAAGGTCAGGAGTTTGAGACCAGCCTGACCAACATAGTGAAACTTTGTCTCTACTAAAAATAAAAAAAATTAGCAAGGCATGGTGGCGGGCACTTGTAGTCCCAGCTACTCGGGAGGCTGAGGCAGGAGAATGGCGTGAACCCGGGAGGCGGAGCTTGCAGTGAGCCAAGATTGCGCCACTGCACGCCAGCATGGGTGACAGAATGAGACTCCGTCTCAAATAAACAAACAAAAAATATTTTCTGCTTTCCAGGAGGTTTTGTTTTTGTTTTTTGTTTGTTTGTTTGTTTTCTAAAACATTTGATATAGATAGACCTTCCAATGTCTTCTGTTGGTTAACTTTAATCATTCTTAGGTATTCTATTTCAGTTCTCCCTAGCCCACCTGCATACTTCTGCTAAATTAAGTGTTCCTTAATTGTAAACATTTATTTTTAATGAAAGAAAGGAAGCTCATTAATTTTGTACCAAAGAGAAAGGAAAACAATGGTCCTAATCACTTACTCCTTTATTTCCTCATCCCTGAGGCCAATGTAAATACTCACTTGGATTCAAGTATGCTTTTCTTTGGCTGGGTGTAGTGACTGTGTTTGTGATGTTACTCTTGGACCTCAGATAAGCCTGGAAGGTCACTATCTTTCCTGTTGTGAGAGAGCTGAAGGACGAAGTTGAATTTCTGGCTGCTGCCATATACCTGATGTCAACTGTACCATATCTAGATTATCACTCAGGTTCACACCTTTATGGGAATGCCTTTATGGGAGTTTTTTTGTTTGTTTGTTTTTTGAGACGGAGTCTTGCTCTGTCGCCCAGGTTGGAGTGCAGTGGCGCGATCTCCGCTCACTGCAAGCTCTGCCGCCTTCCGGGTTCACGCCATTCTCCTGCCTCAGCCTCCCTAGAAGCTGGGACTACAGGTGCCCGCCACCACACCCGGCTAATTTTTTTTGTATTTTTAGTAGAGACGGGGTTTCACTGTGTTCGCCAGGATGGTCTCAATCTCCTGACCTCGTGATCCACCCGCCTCAGCCTCCCAAAGTGCTGGGATTACAGGCGTGAGCCACCGCGCCCGGCCTATGGGAGTTCTTTAGAGCAGAACCTGCTTCTCTTAGGTTCCTCTTCTTCAATGAGGCTTTTCCTTCATGGCTTTGTCCTCCTGAAACAAAGAGGGTAAGAGAAGAGATTTTAATTATTTTGTCTTATTTAGGGAGACAAGGGTAATACATCAGAACATTTCTGTAGGTGAGGTTCTTTCAGCTACAGAATATAATTTTTTATTTATGATACATTTCGAAGTAACCTGTATGCAACTTGTGAACACTAGCCTTTGACACCATCCAGAGTAAAAGCATCTGCAGAGACAGGTTACCAGACACTTTCCCACATCCCAGCCCTAATGTTAGATAAGCACAGATACACTCTAACAATTGTCTTCCACACAATGAAATCAAGCAGTTAAGCAGCATACCACATATGCATCCTCATTTAATTGAAGAACCACATATTAAAAGAGAAAGCAAAATTTTTAAAAAGCCATGAATGTGAGCTTTGGGAATGTTCTTACACTACTGTTTTGAAGGCTTTCTGGAAGAAATGTACTCTCAGTAGCTACTTCTATGACATTAAAAAAAAAAAAAAAAAAAAAAAAGTATGTGGTCTCAAGATGAGCTTCCAAAAAAAAACCTGAACTGAGTAAGTTTCCTTGCTAGTGTCTAAGCCTTTGCAGCCCTTTGAGGACTGTGAGTTGAACTGTCTTTCTTATAGCTGCTTGGCTCCAAGAACTTCCAGAAGGGAAAGAAAATGAATAGATTCATTAGTTGGTACTTAAAAGGACAAAGTGTGTGCATGGCTCACCCTAAGTTGTTTGTTAGTTTTATCAAAAAGGATTTTCACAAATGGCTCCAAAATAGCTGCCAACACTTGGCCAGTCTTGTAGGTATGATTGTGAAGAGACTGCATCAAAATGTCCTTGTCAAAATGTCACAATTTTCTTTTTAATTACCAGGTGCACAATAAGCACTACCATTGTTCTGTCCTCAACTGGGATAACAGTCAAATGATACATTATTTACATGATTTGGAGGGGGAAAATGCTGAAGTTTAAAGACTCATTTTTTAGGGGCTGGGTGTGGTGGCTCACGCCTGTAATCCCAGCACACTGAGGCCCGCAGATCACTTGAGGTCAGGAGTTTGAGACCAGCCTGGCCAACATGGTGAAACCCTGTCTCTACTAAAAATATATAAAATTAGCCAGGCGTGGTAGTGTGCACCTGTAGTCCCAGCTACTCAGGAGGCTGAGGTAGGAGAATCACTTGAGCCTGGGAGGTGGAGGTTGCAGTGAGCTGAGATCATGCACCGCGCTGCAGCTTGGGCAACAGATTGAGACTCTGTCTCAAAATAAATAAATAAATAAATAAATAAATAAATAATTTTTGATTGGGTCAAAATATTCCCACATTAAAATGAACAAGTTGAAACAGCTACATCAAAATCCCCCTGGTTCCAAAATAACTCAGAATGCCCATGTCATATTCACTATCAAAGACGATTGAGCAGAGACTGTATCTATATTCCTTCCTTTCTCTGTTTAAGGCCTTTACTTAGGTCTGGATAAGTGATGTCTGGGGAAAGGATAACTCCTGGACTTGCAGCTGCTGCTACTGTGTGCAAATGGAAATTCTGAAACGCAGGGGATGTGATGGGATGAGAGTAAAACCATTTGTATAGAGAAGCAGGTTTTGTTCCATCTAGTTTTACTTTATACATGATGCTCCAGTTCTACTTCATACACGATGCTTCTTTTTTATTTTATTTTCTTTTTTTTTTTTTTTTTTAAATGGTGGCAGCGGAGGAGACACACAGCTCAGCCACCAGCCAGAGAGAACATGATGGTTCTTGCTGGAACTTTCTTATTCTATCAATAATCACTCCCAAAACACTGTGTCTTAATCTGTTCAAAAGTCTTCATGTTCACAGACCGCACTCGCACTTCTCTCCATGAGTATTTTGTTGATGAAAATGGGGTTCAGGAATGTGATTTCCTTAACACAAACTATCTTCATTTATCTTTAACTTGTGGTTTCAGTAATTTTGTGGCTATTTCTGAGTTTTGTTTATGTATTTGACTTAAGAAAGTAGCTGTTTATTGTCAGCAGCTAAATCATTGTTTTATACGACACAGATTATGGCTAGTTGGTGAAATAATAGCTAGGTACACATAGAAGGTATTACCACAGTCTGTAATCACATTCATGCAAGGGTCTGTTATTTTAATTTAGCTAACTGGTCGTTAGCAAGATAATTTTCAGAGATGCTGACCCCTGTGACTGGAATCAGATTTGTTGCAGGTAGTCCACATCTTCCTTAGGCCATGCGTCTGTCACCGGACCAAGGGATGACAATAGCACCAAAATAATCACATTACAAAAATTGGCTGGCCATTCATTCAAAATATGTTTGAGACATTGGGGATACAATAGTCAGTTAATACACACCCACTGCCCTCAACAGGCTTACTAGATAAGCTCAAATCCAGTGGTTTCTTAGCTGATTGTGTTCCTGTATAGTGCTTTTAATGCTGGCAAACTTTTTTACCTCTGTGATTTTGTTTTCTTTTCCCAGCAATTCTGAGGCAGGTTGGAATGGTGATTTTCCGGTTTCAAGGATGATTAAACTGAGGCCCAAAGAGTTCAAGTCAGTTGACACAATCTTTGTGCTAGAGAGTGGTGGGTTTGGGACTAGAACCCAGACCTCTGGGCCTGAAAGATCTGCCTCCCAGGCCGGGCACGGTATCTCACGCCTGTAGTCCTGCACTGCTGCCTGAGAGCGAGACTCTGTCTCAAAAAAAGAAAGAAAGAAAAAAAAGATCTGCCTCCTGTCTCTCTAGTAGCCCCTGCTACCTATCTGTAATAAGGCAACGTGACCTCTAATACCCCGCCATGCTTCCCATCACTAGTCTATTACCATTGTTTATTTTCTCATTGCATATATCACCATGTGAAGTTACTTTTACCTATTGTTGATTTCCCCTCTAGATTTTAAGTGCTAGAAGAGCACTTACCTTGTTTATTCCTGTTTTCCAATACCTAGACCAGTGCCTGCACATAGTAGGCACTCAATAAATATTTGTTGAAAAAATAAACTGAAAAGGAAAGATAATTTCGGCAGTAGCTGTAGCTACAAGTTATATCACTGAACTTTGGATCCCAGTAGAGTCTGCTTCTGATCTCCTTAGGATTCTATTTTCGTTCCCCCGAAGATTGGGCGCTGATAATCATAAAGTACTGGGACCCCATCAGCTTCCCTCTTTTTTCAGTACAGAACTCATGAAAAGACTTAAAGTGTGACTATCTCAGAGGGAAAAAGAAAGGGATAAGAAAACAATGGGCGAAAAATCTCACCCACCCATCCATAGTTCAATCTATGTTGATAGATTTTTTTATCTATTGTACCCTGTTTCACTATTACTATGTCAGGACATGGAAAATCTCTACTTTATGAAGGCTTTAGACAGTTTTTGTTCACGCCACAGATTTGAAATGACTTAATATAAATTTCTACTTGAAGCCTTTTAAGATTATGGTACATCCTAAGCACTTTAACACCTGCTTATTAAATTCGAAAAGAATAAAGTTAGATGTTTTTAGCCTGCCTTCTCCTCTATAGCTGTGTGTTGTGGTTCTTAATCAATGGAGTCCATTCAAAAATGGGAAAGAGATTTCAGAAGTCTTAGTAGGATTTCTCTATTGTCTTACTAACCTGGCACAAAGTAGATAAATAAATGTTTGTATATTGAAAGAAGGAAAGTGTCTGCTTCAAAGCCCTCCAGACAGTTAGGAGCAGAACTAGGCCTAGAACCCAATTCTCCTTTCTCCCAGCTCTTACTCCTGAAAGCCAACATGTTTTGTTTTGTTTTGTTTTTTCCTTAAAAAAAAAAAGGACAGGGTGTGGCTCTGTTGCCCAACTGCAACCTCTGCCCTTGATCAGACTCAAGCGACCCTCCCACCTCAGCTTTCTGAGTAGGTGGGACCACATGCATGTACCACCACACCCAGCTAATTAAAAAAAAATTATAGAGACATGTTGCCCGGGCTGGTCTTAAACTCCTGAACTCAAGTGATCTGCCTGCCTTGGCCTCCCAAAATGTTGGGATTACAAGTGTGAGCCACTGAGCCACCGTGCCTGGCAACCAACATGCTTTTACCTCAGTCATTCCTAACAAACACTTGGAAAAGCAAAATAGTATCCTGTGATACTCCAGAACCACTATGTTACTATGTAACAGGATTTCATTCAGTGTGCTGAGCATTTGTTGAAGGTCTTTTAAACTATATTTAAAACAAGAATCAATGCCTCAGGCCCTACCCCCAGAAACTCTAATTTATTTTATTTTATTTTATTATTTTTTTTTTTTTTGAGAGTCTCGCTCTGTCGCCCAGGCTGGAATGCAGTGGCGCGATCTCGGCTCACTGCAAGCTCCGCCTCCCGGGTTCACGCCATTCTCCTGTCTCAGCCTCCCGAGTAGCTGGGACTACAGGTGTCCACCAACACGCCCGGCTAATTTTTTGTATTTTTAGTAGAGACGGGGTTTCACCGTGTTAGCCAGGATGGTCTCGATCTCCTGACCTCGTGATCCGCCCGTCTCGGCCTCCCAAAGTGCTGGGATTACAGGCGTGAGCCACCGCGCCCGGCCCTTATTTTATTTTATTTTAGTTTAGTTTTGAGACAGAGTCACTCTGTCACTCAGGCTGGAGTGCAGTGGTGCAGTCTTGGTTCACTGCTACCTCTGCCTCCCGGGTTCAAGTGATTCTGCCTCAGCCTCCCCAGTAGCTGGGTCTACAGGCACACGCCACCACACCCAGATAAATTTTGTATTTTCAGTAGAGATGGGGCTTCACCATGTTGGCCAGGCTGGTCTCAAACTCCTGACTTCAAGTGATCCCCCTGCCTTGGCCTCCCAAAGTGCTGGGACTGGAGGCATGAACCACCGCGCCTGGCCTCTTATTTATTTATTTATTTGAAACGTGGTCTCGCTCTGTTGCCAGGCTGGAGTGCAGTGGCACGATCTTGGCTCACTGCCGTCTGCCTCCTGGGTTCAAGTGATTCTGCCTCAGCCTTCTGAGTAGCTGGGACTACAGGCATGCAGCACCACACCCAACTAATTTTTGTATTTTTAGTAGAGATGGGGTTTCACCATGTTAGCCAGGTTGGTCTTGATCTCTTGACCTCGTGATCCACCTGCCTCTGCCTCCTAAAGTGCTGAGATTATAGGCGTGAGCCACGCTCCGGCCCTGCGTTTCTTTTATGTGTGAAGTGATACTGATATTGATACGTTGAGAACCACCGTAGTAAACAAAGTGATCAGAGCAGATAATGAAAACTCACAGCCTTGTATCTTTGTGGGCAAGGGATCAAGTCTTGGTCTTTTCGACACATTCACTCATAAGTTCATCACAGCACTATACACAATAGCAAAGACATGGAATCAAGTCAGGTGCCCTTCAGCAGTTGACTGCATAAAGAAAATGTGGTACATACACACCCCGGAATACTGTGCAGCCATAAAAAATCCCAAAAGTATGCCCTTTGCAGCAACATGAATACAGCTGGAGGCCATTATCCTAAGCGAATTAATACAGGAACAGAAAAGTACATGTTCTCACTTAAAAGTGGGAGCTAAGCATTGGGTACACATGGACACAAAGATGGGAACAATAGACACTGGGGGCTGCAAAAGAGTGAGAGGCAAAGGAAAAACTACCTATTGGGAATGATGCTCACTACCTGGGTGACAGGATCAGTTGTACCCCAAACCTCAGCATCATGCAATATAACCATTAACAGACCTGCACATGTACTCCCTGAATCTAAAATAAAAGTTGAAAAAAAAAAGTCTTGGTCTTTTTATCCACAGTGTCTAGTACAGAGGAGGTACTTAGTGTTTGCTGAATTGACAGTTGGTGACAAACCATAGTGAAAGGTCACAAATTAAACCGCTCCTTAGTCTGCTGCCATTCTTGAGCTCACAGAGTGAGAGGGAAGCACTGCAACAGTATCACAGATGTTCTCCCACTAAGGGAGTTGTCATATGGATGGCAGCTTGGCATAGGGGGCTTCCTATTAACTTACTTAGCAGCTGCCACTGTCTTTAAAGGTGAGGAGAGGCCAGGCACGGTGGCTCATGTCTGTAATCCCAGCACTTTGGGAGGCCGAGGCAGGTGGATCACTTGAGGTCAGGAGTTCGAGACCAACCTGACCGACATGGTGAAACCCTTTCTCCACTAAAAATACAAAACATTAACCAGGCGTGGTGGCTCGTGCCTGTAGTCCCAGCTACTTAGGAGGCTGAGGCGGAGAATTGCTTGAACCCAAGAGGTGGAAGCTGCAGTGAGCCAAAATTGCACCACTGTACTCCAGGCTGGTGACAGAGTGAGACTCCATATCAAAAACAAAAACAAAATGGTGAGGAGAAGCCAGGGGACTACCACCACTGTCTGCAATCCTCTGAAGGGAGGTGGAGTAGATGTATTCAACGTGGGCTTGAGGGCAGAGCTAGGGCAGTGGAAACGACATAAGGAAGACCGTCTAAGGTTAGAGCTGCCCAACAATGAATTGGAGTGCCTGAGGACATGATGACTGTCGCTGGAAGTGTGCACGCAGATCCTGGATGCTTATTTGGCAGGATGCTTTACTCTTTCACTCTGGAGATTCTGTGGTTTGGGGATCATCTTCAAGTAGGTATCGAAGTCTGGAGTCCACCTGGAATTCCCGACATACTCTCTGACACATAAGAGTTCCCTGTATATACAAGTGGGGAGGAAAGGCTAAGGGGCATCATGAGGATCTGTGCCTTACCATAAGAACCCAAATGCTGAGAAGTTTCCCTAAGCCTCTGTTTCTGCCTCCCACCCCCTCCCTGGGTGTCCTCCCCAGTGCCTGGGATAGGTGCTTAACAAAGTTTACTGGCATTAATGCTGTTGGTGGGCAGGAGGTGCCCAATTTGCATTGGAAAAGAGAGAAACAGCAGTAGCAAAAAGATGGCAATGAGGGACAGGAGAGACCCACTTAGCTGGAGGGGGTGAGGGTCCATGCACCAAATAGGAGTATGCAAAGAAAGCGATAAACCTTTCATAACAGGTAAAGGAAGGTGAATTTTATCCAGTGCCGTGTTTAGCTGAGTTCAGACTAGAAAGCTGGGCTGGATGAGTCAGTTTGACAAGGCCTTTTTAGATTTAGGAGCCTGTTCCGTTTTTCTCCTCTTCCTCCTCTTCACTGTAAGCTATCCCTTGAGCTGTATTCTGAAACCCTTAATGGTTTTTCCATCTCACTAGGGACAGTTTGCAAACCCTCTCTGGCTTGGCCAGGGTTGGGGCTGGGCACAAGAGGAGGTGGCTCCCAGCAATAAGCAACCCACAGAATTGTGTCTGTTATTTAAGAAAAGTTTCTGGTTTTCGGCTAATTGCAAAAATACATAATGGATGCTTTTCGCATCTGCTAGTTATTCTGGTACAGGCCTGCATCCAAGAGCAAACTTTAAACAAACAATAAGATTATCGAGCTTAACTATTTCAATGTGTAACAGAAAGCCAAGCCCCATACACTTAAATTAGCACACATGCACTCAGACACAAGCACACAAGAGATCATATCAACAGATACACAAACATACACACATACAGATGCATGTTTTGGCACTAGTGCATGCCCAAATGCATACTTACACACTAGAACCTAGTACATACAAGCATGCACAACTTGCACATGTGCCCAGTCACCAGCACTGATAGACATATTCTCAGACACACAAATATACATACACTCACACACTAGTATATACCAACGCATTTGAACATCACAGACACACAGTCTCAGGCACAGATGCATTTACACAAATCATTCTTACTGCAATGAGAGATAGACCTGGGTAGGTGTGTGTGTCCTCCCAGTGCAGAGTTAAATGAAGCAGTCCATCAGCTGGGCACTGGCTGTCCGGGTGTTACCAGGTGTAGTTATCAGTATGGCCACCAAGAGGCGCCCAGGATCCATCCTGCATCCACTTTTCATGGCTTCTGCCAGCTGGTCAATTTTTTCTGTACCCACAAGCCTGCATCTCCCTGTTCTGGATCCCTGCACAGAACTAGGAGACTCCTTGATCCCAGCCCCAACCTTCCAGGATCCACTGTGCTCACTCTCATCTTTTCCCTGTCCCACACCACCGAAACAACCACAAGTCCCATCCCTCCTCCCTCCTAGCAGAACACATGCTTCAGAACTCCCTGCTTGTCCTGTGGCTGCTCCATGGAGAACTGGATCTGTCAGGTCTTGATCATGATGTGACTTCTACCTGGAACTTCTCCCACAGGAGCAGCTGTCAAAATCTCACCTGTATTACAGTCTATTTCAGAATCTCCCAGTGCAAGGCTGCCAGAGTCAAGAATACATGTTCAAGTAATTCAGTGAATGAATTAATGTCCCACTCGAATACCTGACTCTGCCTTCCCTGCTAACCCCAGCTGGAGAGGTCTCTCACCTTCTAGCACCTGCCTCCTGGCGTGTGTGTGTGTGTGTGTGTGTGTATATATATATATATTTCAATAAAAACAAATGCCAGGCTCGGTGCAGTGGCTCACGGCTGTAATCCCAGTTACTTGGGAGGCTGAGAAAGGAGAATCTCTTGAACCTGGGAGGTGGAGGTTGCAGTGATCTGAGATCATGCCACTGCACTCCAGCCTGGGTAACAGAGAGAGACTCTATCTAAAAAACAAAAAAGAAAATCCCCCCCACCCCATGTCCCCCTCCAACACAAAATGCCAGCTTCAAAACACAAGCTAGAGGCAGACTCAAGATGTCATGAAGTCAACCCCTTCCAGCATCCCTGACAAGTAGCTACTCTAGCAACAGATAACTCACCCCTCCCTGAGCAGCCCTCTTCACTGGATAGCTCAGACTTCCAGAAAGTTCCACTTTGTTCTTCCACATTCTCAGAGCTCTTTCATCATGACAGGGGCTGTGGCAACTTCTGATAATGCAGTAGTAGAATAAGTGCAAAGTGCAGGGGAGAGTGTGTAAACTTTCCAGAGAAGTGGGGGCAGGGAATTGGGATCAATTACAGAGGGAGTACGAGTATAAAAACAATCATTCCACCTGCTGTTTAGTGAATGTTTACTGTGCTCATGACTGCAATCTTTATAGAGGAAAAGTTCTAACCCAGGTCTGCCTGTCTGCAGTCTAGTCTAAAACACCTCTTGGGACACAAACAAAATAAAGCGTTTTGGGAGCAGACCAGTAGAGGGACAGCCAGGTGTATAAATTTTCTTTTGCTACATAATAAATCACCATAAATTTAGTGACTTAAAACAACATCCATCACCAGGTGTGGTGGCTCACACCTGTAATCCCAGCACGTTGGGAGGCTGAAGTGGGCAAATCACAAGGTCAGGAGATCAAGACCATCCTGGCTAACATGGTGAAACCCCGTCTCTGCTGAAAATACAAAAAAAAGTAGCACGTGGTGGCACCTGCCTGTAGTCTCAGCTACTTGGGAGGCTGAGGCAGGAGAATCGCTTGAACCCAGGAGGTAGAGGTTGCAGTGAGCCGAGATCGTGACCCTGCACTCCAGCCTGGGCAACAGAGCAAGAGTCTATCTCAAAAAACAAAAACAAAAAAACCATCATTTATTACCTCACAGTTCTGTAGGTCAGAAGTCTGCGCAGGCTTGACTGTGTTCTCTGCCCACAGTATGGCAAGTCTGAAATCAAGGCTTCAGCTGGGCCTGGCTCTCATTCAGAGGCCCTGGGAAAGGATCACTTCCAAGCTCATTCACATTGTTGGCAGAATCCAGTTCCTAGCGAGTCCCCATTACCTTGGTCACTGCTGGCCATGGGGTGGCCTTGGCACTAGAGGCTGCTCTAGGTTCCACGTGCACTTTCCACTTTCAAGATAGAGTCCTCATGCTTTGAATTTCTGACTTTCTTTTCTGTCACCAGCTGGACAAAACTCTGCTTTTAAAGGGCTCACACGATTACCTTAGGCCTACCTGGTTAATCTCCCTATCTTAAGTCAACTGGTTAGTAACCTTAATTGCATCTGCAAAATTCTTGCCATGTAATATAACATATTCCACAGAAGAGCTAAGTATCCAAGGGTGAAGGTCATTGGGGCAGGCCGAGTTCTATGATGTCACCAGTGACCCTCACCCTTGTAAAGTGCCCTCCCCTTTGAGTGTGTGTTGAACGTGTGGTTATGTTATGGTATGTGGCAAAAGATAGATTAACTGGGTGGGCCCAATCAAATCCCATGGGTTCATTAAAAGTGAGTTTTCTCTGGCTGGTAAGAGAGAAGGAAGTCAAAATCAAGTCATGAGAAGTACTTGACCTGCCTTTATTTGCTTTGAAGGGAGTGGGGGCATGTGCAAGGAAGGGAGAATGGCTTCTAGGAGCTCCACTCACCCCTGGCCGACAGCAAGGAAATGAGGACCTCAGTTCCACAGCTGGAAGGAACATTCTGCCAACAGTATGAAAGAGGCTGGAAGAGCTTCTAGATGACATAGATGACAGCCCAGCCCTGCTAACATCTTTTTTTTTTTTTTTTTTTTTGTGGAGTCTCGCTCTGTCACCCAGGCTGGAGTGCACTGGCACAATCTTGGCTCACTGCAACCTCCACCTCCCAGGTTCAAGCGATTCTCCTGCCTCAGCCTCCTGAGTAGCTGGGACTACAGGCGCATGCCACTAGGCTTGACTAATTTTAGTACTTTTAGTAGAGACAGGGTTTCACCATGTTGGCCAGGCTGGTCTTGAACTCCTGACCTCAAGTGATACGCCACTCTCGGCCTCCCAAAATCCTGGGATTACAGATGTGAGCCACTGCGCCCGGCCCCCACTGACATCTTGATTCAGATGTTGTAATACTGTGAGCAGAGATCCCAGTCAGTGGCACCCACCCAGATATATGAACTATAGAACTATGAGGTAATAAACAGGACTGCTCTAAGCTGCTGTTTGTGGTAATTTGTTATGCAGCAATAGAAAACTAATATGCCGGGCAAACAGCACATCATTGCCCGACCAAGGACATCTCTTATTATCTACCTACATCCTCCTTTTTTCCTCCTCCTCCTATTCCTCTATTTAAAAAATAATTTCGGCCGGGCGCGCTGGCTCAAGCCTATAATTTCAGCACTTTGGGAGGCCAAGACGAGCGGATCACGAGGTCAGGAGATCGAGACCATCCTGGCTAACACGGTGAAACCCCGTCTCTACTAAAAAATGCAAAAAACTAGAAGGGCGAGGTGGCGGGCGCCTGTAGTCCCAGCTACTCGGGAGGCTGAGGCAGGAGAATGGCGTAAACCCGGGAGGCGGAGTTTGCAGTGAGCTGAGATCCGGCCACTGCACTCCAGCCTGGGTGACAGAGCGAGACTCTATCTCAAAAAGAAATAAAAAATAAAAAATAGTTTCATCTGAATATTACTCATCCATAAAAAGGCTGATTCTGACACATGCTACAACACGGATGAACCTTGAAGACATTATGCTATATAAAATAAGCCAGTCACAAAAATAAAAATACTGTATGATTCCAAATATATAAGTAATCAGATTCATAGGGACAGAAAGCAGAATGGTGGTTGCCAGGGGCTGGGAGGATTGGGGAATGGGAGGATTGCTTAATGGGTTTGGAGTTTCAGTTTGGGAAGATGTAAAAGGTTCTGGAGATGAATGGTGGTAATGCTTGCGTAACAACATGAATGTACTTAATGCCATTGAATTGTACAATTAAAAATGGTTAAATGGGCTGGGTGTGGTGGCTCACGCCTGTAATCCCAACACTTTGAGAGGCCAAAGCAGGTGGATCACTTGATGTCAGGAGCTCAAGACCAATGTGGTCAACATGGTGAAACCCCATCTCTACTAAATACAAAAATTATCCAGGTGTCGTGGCACATGTTTGTAATCCCAGCTACTTAGGAGGGTGAGGCAGGCGGATCACTTGAACCTCGGAGGCAGAGGTTGCAGTGAGCTGAGGTGGTGCCATTGCACTCCAGCCTGGGCAACAGAGCAAGACTTTGTCTCAAAAAAAAAAAAAAAAACCTCCAAAAAAAAAAAGTTAAATGGTGAATTTTGTGTTATGCTTATTTTACCACAATAAAAACAATTTTTAAAATAGTCTCATCAAAGTAATGCATATCATGGTTAAAAAGCAACAGCCTCCATCTGCCTGACACCTTCTATGATGTCAAAGAGTTCAGACTCAGCCGTTTCTTCTAAGACTTGCCTTTATATATTTATTATGCTTCTCCTGCCTTTTTTCTTAATGTAGGCAGAATAAATGGTAAAGATTTCAAACAGTGAAAATTAGGTCTTCATCCGACCCCCATTCTCTCTGTTCAAAAGCCCCCCTCAAAAAAGCAATGCCAGGTTTCCTGTATATTTTTCCCCTAGGTACTCAATGCATAAATAAGCATATTCTATACATATATACATAGCTTCTCTTTCTTCTTTCTTTTTATTTCTTTCTTTTCTTTTTCTCTTTCTGTCTCTCTCTCTCTCTCTGCTTCCTTCCTTTCTTTCTTTCTTTTTTTTTTTTTTTTTTTTTTTTTACAGGAGACCAGAGTTTTATTATTACTCAAACCAGTCTCCCCCAAAACTTGGGGACTGCAGTTTTTAAGGATAAAATGATGGGTAGGTGGTCGGAAAGTGGGGAGTGCTGATTGATCCAGTTGGAGATAAAATCATAGGGAGTCAAAGCTGTCCTCTTGCCCTGAGTCAGTTTCTGGGCAGGAGCCACAAGACCAGATGAGCTAGTTTATCAGTCTGGGTAGTGCCAGCTGATCTGTCGAGTACAGCGTCTTTAGTTACAGAAGAGGAAGGCAGTGGCAATCTGATATGTTAGGAACCCTGTACTGTGACTGTGTAGACAATGTATGAGGCCAGCTCTCCTGAGGGGCCTTAATTGCTCTGTAACTCAACTTTGATTCCTTAAAGCAGTCTGTTTGTATTTGAAAGCATGCCATTCCAGTCAAAGCCTTGACAAAATAACCAGAATCTCCAACTGCGTCCCAAAGTCAGGCAATTGGTGCCGTGCAATTTTCCTTTGAATTGGGGGTCTCTTCAGTATAGTCCCTTCATGGTTTGCCAGGGAGATGTTACCGGAAAGGAGTCCCAATCCAGACCCCCAGAGAGGGTTCTCGGATCTTGCACAAGCAAGAATTTGGGATGAATCCATAGAGTGAAGTGAAAGCAAGTTTATTAAGAAAGTAGAGAAAAGAAAGGCTACTCCATAGACAGAGCAGCATAGCTCCTTGGCTACTCCATAGACAGAGGAGCATTGCTCCTTTGCTTTTTGCACAATGGTGACACATATGGACTCCCTCTTTTTTTTTTTTGGACAGGGTCTCACTCTGTCGCCCAGGCTGGAGTGCAGTGGCGCGATCTCAGCTCACCGCCACCCCCACCTCCCGGGTTCAGGCGATTCTCCTGCCTCAGCCTCCTGAGTAGCTGGGACTACAGGCATGTGCCACCACGCCTGGCTAATTTTTGTATTTTTAGTAGAGACTGGGTTTCACTATGTTGGCCAGGCTGGTCTTGAACTCCTGACCTCAGGTGATCCGCCCGCCTTGGCCTCCCAAAGGATTATAGGCGTGAGCCACCACGCCCAGCCAACATTCTATTACATTTAAAAGCATATATATTTCTTGAATTTTCAAGAGCTCTCTCTTGGTCTCTGTTTCTTTTTTCCTCATACCATCCAGTTGTATTTGATGATACAATGCCCCCTTGAATCCCTGGGAAAATGTAAATAGAGGGAAAAAACTCTTTTTTAGTTCTTTTTTGTTTCTTGTGTTATTCCTAGTTCCTCTGAGCCCATTTTATTTGTTTGTCTTTCTCGGAGTTTGGAGGCTTTCCTCAAATGTGTGGTCATCTTTGATTGTCCGTTCATATTTAGGAATGAAGAACTAAAAAGCCCATTGACTAGCTGGTATGCCTTAGGTTGCCAGTGGCAACCAGTCAGTCAGTCACTAGAGTAGAGGACTTCTTCTCTCCACTCCCACCCCAGTGCCAGAGCATGTCTTCTGGGGACATTCGATTTCTCCAGAAACCCCCTGATCTCCCACCTGGAGCACAGATGCCAACTTTCCCAGTGCTCTGCACACAGTGCTGGGGAGAGACTGTCCAATGTACAGACTGCCAATCAATCCCCTCTTTAAGCTCTGTGTCTTGCTGGTTCTGCCCAGGTGCTCCCTCCGTCGTCTCTGCACACACTCTACTGAGGTTTTCTCTGCCCTGCTGCATCTGTTACCTCCATTTGCTTTTTTTTTTTTTTTTTTGAGATAGGGTCTGGCTGGGGTTTAGTGGCACAATCTTGGCTCACTGCAGCCTCTGCCTTGCGGACACAAGTGATCCTCCCACCTCAGCCTCCCAAAGTGTTGGGATTACAGGTGTGAGCCACTACACCTGGCCCATTTGCTTTTTAGTGTCCTGAAATTTGTTGAAATATCTTGTCAACTGAGGTTACCTCACCCATTATCTTTATTGCTGTGGGTTTATTTATTTATTTTTTTATTCCTTAACCGTCATTTTAGAAGGCCCTTAAGAGACAAGGGGATAAAACAAGTGATCAGTTTATCATCTCCGGTCATGACATGCCAGCTCAAGCTCACTCTTGCCGCCACTCAGTACCACACCGGCCCAATTGTGAGGTCCTCAAAGTGTCTCAAGCCTCCCATTGTGGCTCCTTCCTCCCTTAACCCCAGGATTAGGGGGTTCCCAAAGTTCTCTCCTCCTCAGGAAAGCACTGTGGACTCCTTTATCCTGAGGATGCATGACAGGTGTCACAGTCTGTATTGGTTCAAACCTAACAAATGAAGTGTGAATGGTGCAATTTCAGTACTAGGCTTGGTTTGGTGAAGACAGATCTCAGGCATGAATGCAGTCCTTATATGTTTTGAGCACCTAAATTGGTATCATGTTACTCGCTGGTGATAACACAAGACTGACTCTCCCAAAGGACTGAGACAGTTTCTGGAAAGGGGCTGTTCTACTCAGCACTACACTGTGTCCTCAGACCCTGACATGCAGCCTGTGATCACTGAGGGGCTTTTGCGGTCCCTGACCAATGAGACGTAAAGCCTGGTTGCCCTGGTGGTAGCTGCATGGGGCAGACCCATGGGCCTAGGTGATATCCCCAAGACTGGGACACCAGGCCTCCTAGAGGCCCCTACCTAGAGGATCTCCAGCAGACAGGATCTGACCAACCAGCCTGGTTTGTGCAGGACTGAGGGGTTTCCCAGGACATAAGATCTTCAGTGCTAAACCCAGAAAGTTCTAGGCATATGGGGATGAGTTGGTCAACCTACATGCAGAGGGCTTCTCTGCTGGCCTCTCCCTCCCTTCAACTTCAGGCTCTTTCCATAGAGGAAGGTTTGGGGCCTTGCTGGCTGCTCTAAGCTAACTTGCCAGGGTCCCAACTAGACCCCTCTGCCCAACCCCCAAATTATAGGCTCACTCCCACCTCTTCCCCATCACTGAGCTGTAAAGGACAGTCCGGCTTCTCCCAGGGCAGAAGCCCTTCTACAGCCTCCTTCACCGGTCCCCCAGCTCTGCCTGTAGCCCCCGAAATGGGAGCTGGGGTTGCTGTGTCCCTCACAAAGGGCTTTCCTGACACCTCCCCTCAATATTCCAACAATGACCTCATTGGACTCCTCTTCCTCATCTCAATTAATAATGCTATAAAATAATGATAAATGACATTTGCAGATCACTTATATGTCAGACCTCATGCTAAGCTTTTACTATATATCACCTCATTTAATCATCTGAATGACATCACAGGCAGGTACTATTATCCTTATTTTACAAATGAGGAAACTGAAGCTCAGAGAGGCTAACTTACTTAGAGCCACACAGATGGTCATAATTGCAGAAATAGAGCTCAAACCTAGGAGTATCTGATGCCCAAGTCTAAGAATGTGAAATGGTCTTGAAATGTCCAGTTTAAGTCCCGCCTCCTCCAGAAGGCCTTCTCCAATCATGTTTGCCCCCTGCACCAAACTTTCACAGAAAACCCAACTCCAATGGCTCAACTCTTTTTTTCTTTTTCTTTTTTTTTTTTTTTTTTTTAGGTGGAGTCTCACTCTGTAGCCCAGGCTGGAGTGCAGTGGCGTGATCTCGACTCACTGCAAGCTCCGCCTCCCAGGTTCACACCATTCTCCTGCCTCAGGCTCCCAAGTAGCTGGGACTACAGGTGCCCACTGCCACGCCCGGCTAATTTTTTGTATTTTTAGTAGAGATGGGGTTTCACCGTGTTAGCCAGGACAGTCTTGATCTCCTGACCTCGTGATCCGCTTGCCTCAGCTTCCCAAAGTGCTGGGATTACAGGTGTGAGCCACCGTACCCGGCTGGCTTAAACTTTTAGGACATTATTTGTTTACTTAACAAGAAGTCCTTGTAGGGATGGTGCAGTAACTTAGATATAACAAGGACCACAACTCTTTCCATCTTACTATATCATTATCCCAAGGGTATAGGCATGGCAGATTGTACTTACCCAATATAATACTTGGACACAACAATATCTCCCACACCACTTGCTCTTCTGCAGTGTGACCTTGCCATTCCCCCATCAACAGGTACAGTCTAATTCTCTTCCCTTTGAATCTGGGCTAGCCTTAGTGACTAGCTTAACCAATACAATGTGGAGGAAATGACATTTTGTTTTTTTTTTTTTTTTTTTTTTTTGAGACGGAGTCCCGCTCTGTCGCCCAGGCTGGAGTGCAGTGACGCGATCTCGGCTCACTGCAAGCTCCGCCTCCTGGGTTTACGCCATTCTCCTGCCTCAGCCTCCCGAGTAGCTGGACTACAGGCGCCCGCCACCTCGCCCGGCTAGTTTTTTGTACTTTTTAGTAGAGACGGGGTTTCACCGTGTTAGCCAGGATGGTCTCGATCTCCTGACCTCGTGATCCGCCCGTCTCGGCCTCCCAAAGTGCTGGGATTACAGGCTTGAGCCACCGCGCCCGGCCGGAAATGACATTTTGAACTTTCAAGGTTAGGTCGTAAGTCTTGCAGCATCTGTCTGGGCTTCTTAAAAGTCTTAGTCTTAAAACACTTGTCCTTGAAAACCAGCTGCCATGCTGTGAGACACCTGAGCCATAAGGAGGTGCCCTGGTGAAGAAAGTGACCAGGTCAAGAGCTCCGGATGAATTCCCAGGGAATATGCAGCATCAACTGCCAGCAATGTGGGTGAGCCATCTTGGACATTCAGTCCAGTAGTCTTTAAATGAGTCTTGGTCAGACTGCAAGAATGTGAGAGCCCTCATGTAGGACCCATTCAGTTCAGCCCAGTCAACCTACAGGATAGTGAAAGATAATAATACATTGTTTTAAGGTACCAAATTTTGGGGGTGAGTTGTAAAGCAGTAATAGATAATTAAAACAATTGGCTTTCTTCTAGCCTGTTGCCTCAAGTTATAAGATGACTGCTTCAGCTCCAAGCATCATTTCTTTTTTTTTTCTTTTTTTGTTTTTTGAGACGGAGTCTCACTCTGTTGCCCAGGCTGGAGTGCAGTGGTGTGATCTCAGCTCACCGCAAACTCCACCTCCCAGGTTCAAGTGATTCTCCTATCTCAGCCTCCCAAGTAGCTAGGACTACAGGCACCTGCCACCACACCCGGCTAATTTTGTATTTTTAGTGGAGATGGGGTTTCACCATGTTGGTCAGGCTGGTCTTGAATGCCTGACCTCAGGTGATCCACCTGTCTCGGCCTCCCAAAGTGCTGGGATTACAAGCATGAGCCACTGCACCTGGCCTCCAAGCAGCACTTCAAACAACCATATCTAAAAGCAGAAGTGAGTACAGAGCAAAGGCTTTCTCCTTGAGTGACTTTAAGAGGGACGAAAATCTTAACCCAGAAGTCCCCCAGTATTATCTCTGCATATCTCATTGGCCAGAATTGGGCTATACCCTCTCCTAACCAAGAGAGAAATGGGCAAAGGAAAATGAAGAGGGAAATGATTGTCGGGTAGACAACCAACAGTGTCTGCCATACTTGTTGATGTGGTGGCTCTAGGAGAAAGAAGAGTCAGGTGGGAAAATGATCCAAGGCTAAAGAAGGAGCCTTCCCTATTTCCAGAAGCAAAGCCTCAGTGGCAACAAGTCTATTGAAAGCTCCTTCTTTAGATAGATAGCATGGTGTGCTGACTAGAGTTCTGCTCTGGGAGGCAGAACCTGGCTTTAGCGTGGTATAATATTGCTGAGTCAGTTTCCCATTTTGTGCCTCAGTTTCCTCATCTGCACAATGAAAGGATTCCTTCTAATTCCTTCAGGTTAGGAGAAGCCAGGGCAGAAGGGAGGTGCTGGAAGCTTAGCTTGTGTGTAGGTGGTGAATGGTCCAAGTCAAGCTCAGCAGAGCCTGCCTCTAGCCACAGATGCCGGGATTTACCAAACAAACCCTAATCACTTAATGAGAAATGAAAATGGTGCCTGGTTCCTCCACTTAATTACCCCTTTGAAAACAACACACAGGAGATTTATGGTAATCACCATAATCACCTCATAAAAACCCGAGTGTTTAAAGATGGACACGCCTCATTTCTGGGAGGAATTAGAGGCAAAAATCAAGGCAAGGAATTTCTGGCCTGCCTTGGCCTTGGCTCCCTGGAATCCAGAACTCTGGCCACAGAGTGCCCGCTACCCTGGATAGCCTCCTGGTCCCAGCCAAATATTGTTCCTAATGCTCCACAGCCAAGGTGTCCTTGCAGGCCTGCTTCCTGGGTCTCCTCTGTCATGATGTACCAAGAAGACTCACAATTCTGAAGGTCAGGTGGAGGTCCTTTAGGAGGAGACAGGAACATCTCTGAGTTCTGTCACTTATAAAATCTGAGCTAAAAGACTGGAGGGGAGGTTGAGGGATACAGGCTGTTCCTAGCTGTGGAAAGCCATAGCTCACAGGTTTTCCTGAGGCCATCCAGTCCTGACTTGTACATCTCCCATGATGAGGAGTCTAGATCTCCCGGGACATTTACTGAGATACACAGACAGCTAGAAGATTCACACCCTGCTCAGCAGAAATCTGTCCTCTTTCAGCTCCTTATAACTAGACTCAGATCACTGGGCATCAAGGTTGTAAGTGTCCTCTGGGTTTATCTTCCCTCCATAGCAATTTCTTTCTTTCTTTCCTCTCACTCTCCTATGTGCAATTCCTTCATTTATTCAAAACTATTAAATACCTAATGTGCATCAGAGACTATCAATTATTTTTTTTCCATTTTTTAAAAGAGATGGGGTCTCACTCTGTCACCCAGGCTGAGTGCAGTGGCATGCTCATAGTTCACTGCAGCCTTGAACCCCTACACTCAAGCAATCCTCCTGCCTCAGCCTCTCATGCCTGGCTAATTTTTAAATTCTTTGTAGAGATGGGGTTTCACTATGTTGCCCAGGCTGTTCCTAAGCTCAAGCGCTCCTCCAGCTTTAGCCTCCCAAAGTGCTAGGATTATAGGCGTGAGCCATTGTACCCAGCTTGACTATCAATTCTTAACACAGTAGGCAGAATGATCCTTTGAAAACCTAAACCAGATCATGTTACTCCTCTGTCACTCTCCAGTGCCTTCCCAAATCAGAGTAAAGGCACAATCTTACAGTGTCCTGCAGGACTCTCATGTCCTGCCCTTTGCTCACTCTGCTTAAGCCACACGGGTCTCCTTGCTGTTCCTGGAAAACACCAGATCCTCTCCCGCCTCCACACCTTAGTACTAGCCCACTGTATTCCCACTGCCTGGAATGCTTTTTTTGTGTATCTACATGGCTCCCTCTCTAGCCTCCTCCAAGGCCCTTCCTGACTTTCTTACACAAAATTGGACCCCCTCCTTCTCTATTATACTATCCTGCTTTATTTCTGTCCATATTGCTTATGACCATCCAAAACAATACACTGCAAAATTTGCTTATTTATCTTGCTTAATGTCTATTTCTCTCTTCTAGGGGTCAAACTCCAGAGGGCAGGGGTTTTCTATCCTCTCTCTCTCTCTCTCTCTCTCTCTCTCTCTCTCTGTTGTATCCCAAACACCTAGCACAGTGCCTGTCACATAGTGGGCAATAAATATTTGTTCAGTGAATGAACTAATGGGGATAGAGCAGTGAAAAAGATAAAGCCCACGCCCTCAAGGAACTTAAGGTCTAACTGTAGAAGCAGACACCAGACAGTCACCCACAGGACTGAGCAACTGAATGATGCATGTGGATAAATGCTAGGTAGGGAAGTAGCAGGTGTAATGACAGTGGTCTGACTGTAGCCAGGAACACTGTCGTGAGTTACTCCAAAAAGCTGTTTGTGAGAGGATTGGAGTTCAGGGTGATGAGGGTTTGGAGCCACAAAGCTCTGGGAGGAAAAGATGCTGGAGAAGCTCAGATTGTCACTTCTAGGCCCTTTAAAGGTGATGGGACTCCAGGCAGAGGGTACTATCTGCAAACGGTGTTCAAGTGCCCACTCTGCCATGTCCAAGACACGTGCTCTGGAGCAAGCCACCTTGGCGCTGGAGTACTTGCTTCCTTATCTCTAAGATGAACATGGGATAAACTAGCTCTTAGGCTGGTTGGGAGGTACAAGTGAAATGTTTGTCAGAGCTGGAACCTGCAGATATTCAATAAATGCTAGCTCATTTTCTGCTCCCTTCTTCTTTGTCAAACCTTTTAACATCCAGCCTCCTTTTACCTGGTCACTCCGTTCTCTCTCCTGGCCCTGTGTAAGCATGAAGAGCTGTATGAAAAAGGGAAGCATCTAATCATCATAAATGTACAACTGCAGGTTAACAAAGGTTAACAGGATCTTTCAGGGGCAGAATTTGACAGATTAGACTGATCTCTACTGTGCCCCAGGATGCTTGGCTTTGTTGCAATTAACTAAATCTCCCATCAGCCTCCCGGCCTGATGCCTGTTGGCCTATAAGACCATGCCACTAGAATGAATAGTTGGAGCAGGGGGTGGCACACACAGCTAGGCCCCCTGGTTCTGCCCATGGCCTTCCTCTGGGGGAAGCCCTCCTTGACTACAACCTAGAGAGAGCTCCTGCACATACCCATACATACACATACACACATGCAACGCAGAGCTACACACAGCTCCCAACTCCACCCCACACCATGGGAGGATGGACTCCCGGCCCCTCAAATCTTTCTCTCTTATTGGTAGGTGGAGTAGGAGGTTGATAAGGACGCAGCAAGCATATTACTATTTCCCATGGTTAGCATGGACAGTGGGCACACTCAGGCATTGAGCAAATTTTCACCTGTGCAGGGGCCAGCCCTAGCATTAGGCAACAGAGAAGCAGATGAATCAGATCAGAGTCCTGGCCTCAGGGCTCACATTCTAGTGGGGGAAACAGGTACTTGCACAGGTAATTATAATATAAACTACACAGTAGTGGGTCCAAGTGGGAACCTACAAGAAGAGAGCTTATTTTCCCTTTGGGCTAGGGCAAGGCTGTAGGGATTAGGCAGCCTTGGAGCTGGGCTGAGGTAGGATGGAAGGGCTCCTAGGCAGATAGAACTGCATGAAGAAAGGCACAAAGGTGGGATACTGTGGTACAAGTTCAGGAAATGACAAAGCCTCTGATGTCAGGGTCAGGCTAGAGCATAGGATGGGGACATAACTGCTTTCACTGTAATGATTTGGTTTGTAACCACCCCTGGGAAACCCCTCCACGAATTAATGCCTCCCAGTCCCTCCCTATACCCACTTGACACCTTGGATGGTTTTGACCAGAAGAACTCTTTCTTGTTTACTGCTTCACTGCTTCACCTCCCTGCCTGGCCGCACATTCAGCTCCTTCAAGTCAGCCTCCCTTGCATCACCTCAAGGACACAGCAGTCCTGCACTCTGGCCCACACTGGCCTTGTCATCTGATCATCTCAAATGGCTGAAGTACCGAGATGATTTCACACAACAGCACCCTTTCTAGTAAAGGTACTTTGCTATATGCTATCTTAGGATGCTATTTTCATAAGAAATCCACTACAGTCAGTTTAGACAAAGAAAGGGGAAGTGATTACAAGGGAACTGGAAGTCTAAAGGAACCAAACACAGAAAAGGACTTGGCCCAGACTTGGGAAAGCTCTCAGGAGTTTCTCCCTGCCTCTGTGCTCTTTTCTCTTCCCGGACTGACCTTCTCCACCAATCAGATCACATGGAGGAAAACATGCCTGCTGACAGCACCTGACAGGTCCAGCCATGTAAAAACAATCTCCAAATTCCCAAGAGGAGGCGACAGGTGTAACGGAACCACATGTCCAACCCTGGCCCAATCAGCTTTGGGTAGTGGCATGGGGTCACATAAAACAAACACGGCTGCTAGGCTACACCTTGGGGGGTCATTTCTCATAGTCATGTGGATTGGTGAGTGGGCTGTTCTGAAAGAAGGGAGCACAGCAGATATCCCAAAGATGCCCATTACACACCTATAATATAGTGTGACAAAATGCTCATATGACTTCTAGTTCCTAGACTATCCTACTGACCTACTCTGTGACTTCAGGCAAGTCTCTACCATCTTGGGGCTGGAGTTTCTTCATCTGTACACAGAGGAGGATGAGACTAAGTGTCCTATTGGATGCCATAACTCTCCAATTACTTACCCTCTCTGAACTTCAGTTTTCTCATCTGTAAAATGGGACTAATGATATCTACCTCACAGAGTTATTGTAAGATAATGGGTATGAAAATATCTAACATGGGTTGAGTACAGAGTTATTCAAGAAATGCTGGTGACCCTAGTAGATTTAAATTGAGTGGCTGTCCCTCTCACAATGGTTTCCCCCAAGGGTTGTAGCTATGATTCCCCACGTGTTTGGGAGAATTGCTCCTCCTCTGGTTGGGAGCTGCCATACTCCACAGTGAATTGTCAAGGGGTGAGCATGGGTCTACATTGGGCCACTCAGAATCCTTCTCTGGGGCCTTGTTTCAACTGCAGCTCTTGTATCTTCATTTGCAGAACTCTAAGGAGAGGGGCATGTTGCTGCCAACAGCCAGACCCCAACCTTGTAGAGAAAGTGGCCTCTGAGAGTGAACCTGACATGAAGAGGACTTTTGAACACTCAGTTTCAGACATTTTGAAGTCCAGTTTCATCCTTGCCCTGATTTATGAGCCAATACATTTCTTCACTACATTTTTCTTTTCTTTTCTTTTCTTTCTTTTTTTTTTTTTTTTTTTTTGTTGTTTTTTTTTAGACAGAGTTTTGCTTTGTCACCCAGGCTGGAGTGCAATGGCGCGATCCTGGCTCACTACAACCTCTGCCTCCCAGGTTCAAGCGATTCTCCTGCCTCAGCCTCCCGAGTAGCTGGGATTACAGGTGCATGCCGCCACGTTCAGCTAATTTTGTATTTTTAGTAGAGATGGGGTTTCTCCATGTTGGTCAGGCTAGTCTGGAACTCCCGACCTCAGGTGATCTGCCCGCCTTGGCCTCCCAAAGTGCTGGGATTATAGGTGTGAGCCACTGTGCCCAGCCAACATTTTTCTTAAGTTAGTTTGAGTTGGTATTCTGTCACTTCCTTCCTGATGATACCTTCTTCCTTTCTCTAAGCCTCGGTTTCCTTAGCTGTAAAATGATGGGGTCCCATCCTCTCCTCTTTCATCTCTGACACTTTATTACTGTATTTATTCATTTATTCATTCAGTCAATTAGCCAATCAGTTACTTGGCATTTACTGTGCATGTTATTCTGTCCCTGGTCCTATACTGAACACTGGCAATCTTGCTAGAGAAACAATCACTTCTCCAGTTCTCAAGATTCATATAGTTAGGTTGGAGAGACGGGTAAGAAAGGATTCAGTACCATGGGTGATGGTGGCTGTGACAGAGAGAAGCACAGGCACTGTGGGGAAATCAGAGGACTTATCCCTGCTTGGAAGGCTTCCTGCAGAAGATGGCTGAGTTTTTCAGACAGGGGTGAGCGCAGAGAGAAAAGGAAAGGTACTACAAGTGGAAGAACCTACCTTTGTAAGGGCCCAAAGGAGAATGACAGAAAGCAACAGCCTGGGTGGGAGGGGAAGGGACACAAGAGATGAGGCTGCAGGTTCATCTCTACTCTTCTTGAGCTTATTTGTATTTTTCCCCCATGAAACTTCTAGGGAACAACAATAACAACAAAATACCTCTCCATTTTTTAAGCTTGGAAAATCCCCTGGGTAGAGTCTTTGAGTGCAGATAGATGAAAAGAAGTGGTTCTTGACCACAGAGGAGCACTGGAGCAAATGATTCTTTCTCCATCAGTGTGCCCCACTAGTCCCATGTCCTATCAGGGAAGCCAAGCTGGCTGTGACATCTAGCGGCTGGTCTAGGGCTGTCTGACGCTTCTAAAAATAGGAAGGCAGGTGAGCCTAAGGCCAACCAGAAGGCAGAAGAGCAGCCCAGGCAGGCCAGGGAGGAGTGTAAACATCCCTCCTCCCCTTATAGGAGACATACTCATTACATTTTGAGCAAAGGAGGCTCACAATGCACCCTAGAGAAAATATGCAGTTATTGCCCCTAACATGCCAAAGCCCTACTAACGACTGCACCCCTGCTCCAAAGGCACAAACTGTTCCAGATGTTGCTCCCTGCCTCTGGGAGGGCCCTTCCTTCCTCCCGCCCAAGGTTCTGGACTGTTTCTAGAGTTACAGTCTTTTGAGAGATATATGTCCCGCTGAGGGGCTTGGGGTGAGTGACTGTCCTCCCTGGGCCTCACAGGGACAGTCTAGGTTATCCTTTCCTTAACAGACTGTTGTAGAGACTATGCCTGTTGGCCTGGTGGGGTGGTGACAGAAGAGGTGCTAGGCTGGGAGTGGGCAAAGTGGTGAGGGAGGTGGGTTCTAAATTTGGGTATTTTCAGTTTTTGCATCTATGAAATAGTATGAGTCTGTAGGAAGGCAGTAATTTGCAAACTCAATTCTTCAAACACACTCAGGAATTGCTATCTCTGGATGTGTACTGGCATTGGAGCCATCTTCTAGCTGGGTAACTGGGCTCCTTCCACAGTTGTGGCCTTCTGTTCTCTCATCTGTAAATTGGGGATGGTTTTTGAAATTAACATTTTTTCCTAGTTAAAGAATGTATGCATTCTTGTAGCTTATTTTTTTTTGAAAACGTAATTAAATAATTTTTGAGTACGTTACGTAACTCACATAATTCCAAATTCAAAAGATGCAAATAGTAAAGAGTTAAAGTCTCCCTCTCCTTCCTGTTTCATAGCCACACAGTTCTCTCCTCATGAAGCAACCACTGTTTTTTTTTTTTTTTTGAGACAAAGTCTCGCTCTGTCGCCCAAGCTGTAGTGCAGTGGCGCGATCTCGGCTCACTGCAACCTGTGCCTCCTGGGTTCAAGTGATTCTCCTGCCTCAGCCTCCCGCGTAGCTTGGACTGCAGGCGCGTGTCACCATGCCCAGCTAATTTTTGTATTTTTAGTAGAGATGAGGTTTCACTATGTTGGCCAGGCTGGTCTTGAACTCCTGACCTTGTGATCTGTCCTCCTCGGCCTCCCAAAGTGCTGAGATTATAGGCATAAGCCATCATGCCCGGCCTGAAGCAACCACTGTTATTGGCTTTTTGTATATTAACTATGGATATATTTTAAAAATCTGTTGAAGTATTAACATATATATAGCAAAGTGCATGTGTCGCAAGAGCACAACATGGTGAATAATGTTCATAGTTTAAATTCTTAAGAAGATAAAGAAACAATAAAAATCACCCCAAATCCATCACCCAGAGATAAAACTGTTGATATTTTGGTGTATTTTCTCTTTTGATGTATATATGTGTGTATGTGTGTGTATATATATGTATATGAACATTGGAATCATGCTGTATAACTGATACCCTTTTTATAGTTAATATTATATCATGAACATTTTCTCACTTCATTAAAAATTCCTCAAAAATAGCTCTTTTAATGTTTTCCTAGTGTTCCAAGGAATGGATCCAAACGTACCTCAGGATATTGTTCAAGTTTTCCTCTGTGATAAATAACAGTGATGAGCATCTTTGAACATACGTCACTCGGCACATCTCCTCAGGATGAATTCTTAGAAGGGGAATTACTGAATCAAATCGTATGTCTCCTTTAGAAGTCAGGATGTAATAGGGAGAGTCAGGCCTGATTCACGGAGCTGCTTAAAGGATTAAAGAAATTATGTAAGACTCTGGTCTAGTGCTTGGCACAGACACTAAGTTCTGTGAGTGTGAGCCTAAGGGGTCCCAGGGAGAGGAGAGGTAAATATGTATGCCCCCTCTCCCTGGTGGCTCCACCCGCTAGACCTTCCCTTCCTGAAGCTTGCTGACTGAGCCAGATGGGAGTCTCAGTCTTATCTGATCTTTATTATTTTAATCATTGCAGTCTTGCCAAGTGGTGGGCTGGTGAGTGTTTAACAGCTAGATTTCTGGCTGGTGGGGGGCACTCTGATTGGTAGCGTTCGTCAATTTCTGTGGTGTAAATACTCCCACTGTGGCCGATTTCAAACTACGACCATGATGTCACCAAAAGCAGTGTTGGGATGAGATGCATAGTCTCACAAGCTAGTTGGAACTGGCTCCAGATCACCAGTCCCTGTTTTTGTAGCCACCGAAATCTCCCTTTCCTCCCTCTCTCTTCTTAACCCCTCCCCATTTAGCCCCCACGCTGGGGCTTTTCTGAGGTGATAGAGACTTAACATTTTGTGGAAGGTGAATGTTGCTAAAGAACAAAAACATCCGGGGCCTATCATGGGGAGTGGGGAGGGGGGAGGGATTGCATTGGGAGTTATACCTGATGTAAATGACGAGTTGATGGGTGCTGATGAGTTGATGGGTGCAGCACACCAACATGGCACAAGTATACATATGTAAGAAACCTGCACGTTATGCACATGTACCTTAGAACTTAAAGTATAAAAAAAAAAAAAAAAAAGAACAAAAACATCCTCTCCCAGTCCTCTAAAGGAGAAACTGATGCTCATGATGGTCAAGATGATTGTCCCAGGTCACCCAGCCAGATGATTTTTCACGGAGTCTTATTACCTGATTCCTGCTTGGGACACTTCTCAGCTTCCTGCAGTGGAAATAAACTTTCTTTTCTAGCCACTCCTTTTCTTCCTCTTTCTCTTCAGTGACTGCTCTCCTGGATCCACAAGAGGATGAGGCCCAGGCTTTGCCCTCAGGAGCTAAGAGCAACTGGAGAGGCCAGACACATATGAGCAGCTTGCCAAATTATTACCACTTTCACACTCAAGTTCTTCAATCAACAGGAGCTTTATACCACTTTCTCACTGAGGTTCTTCAATGGCTTCTTTTAACACTTAGGACAAATCTGTTTAATGTGTCCCTCCGTGCATAACCACCACCCTCCCCCAAATGTCAGCTCCTGAGAGTAAGAATCCTTGGTCTTCATTTTTGGCTCCCTGGTGCCTAACATAGAGTCTGCCACAAATCAGGTACTGAATAAATACTGTTGAATAAGTGCAGAGAGGAAGGAGCTGGGTGGGGGCTGGGGGAAGGGGTGAGTGCAGTGTGGTTACAGTTCTAGGCTACGAACTGACTTGCTTCAGGACTTTAGACAAGCCTCTCCCCTTTCTGGACCTCCATGTCCAAAACTGTAAAGAAGACATATTGGATTCTAGCAATAGTTTAAGAATGGGGATTTAAAAAATACCTCCCAGCTACCTCATGTGATTGTAGTTATGCTTTTAGTATCCATTGATGGACCAAAAATCATGACAAAAATAAAAACAACTGCCAAACTTTTAAATGTGGTTGCATTTATCAATCACAGCAGCATCTACATCCATTTGAAGAACATTCAGACTGTGTGTGAGAGACACACCGTGCATGCAGTTTACAGACAGCACTGGGTGCCACATGGTTTCCAGATGCCTTTAGCTAAGGGGCCCAGATCATCTCAGAGTCCTTCAAGTACGAGGGACTTATGTGCCTAACATGGGTCACAGGAGGTGTGCAACTTGCATTGGGTCACACAGGACATGAATGGTGGATTCAAACTCAGTCTTCTCCATCTTGGGTTCCCTTTGCCCTGGCAGCCTGCTGACAGCACCACTCCCCTTCGGCTCCCCTGGAAATAAGAAGCAGGGAGGCCTGAGAGCACGGAGATTGCCTAGGGTGCGGGGGTGAGGTGGATGTCAGAACGCTGACAGCTCGAAATGACACGGAACATACTTCAGATGCCTTGTGTGTGGTTTAGGAGCGGCTGGAATTACACCCTCAGGGCTGAGCCAGCATTGTTGGAGCCAGAGCTGAGCCTGGACCCTGCTGAAGCAAGGCCCACATGGGGGGTCTTGGCCCAGGACCACAGAGCTGAGCAGTGGCAGTGAGGGCAGGAGGCAGATTCCTAGCTGGAAGCCAGCACACGGACCTTTTACCTTTCCAGACAGGTGTGGTCATTCATTCATTCACTTATTCATTCAGCAAGGTAGTCAGTCAGGCACTCAACAGATGCTCACCGAGCCGTGCCCCTCTGCAGCCTATCATAGGGTTCAAGGAGGAATTGCTCCCATTCCTCTGGGGAGGCAGGCATGGAGCCTGTGATCCAGTCTTTCTGGGTATGGTCAGGCCAGAGGTGCCAGCGGGCCTTTTGCCTGGAGAAGGAGCAAGGAATTGGGAAATGTTTTCTAGCAGATGAAATGGTTATCTTCTGTGAGTGGTTCTCAAGGGACAAGCAGGAGTACACCAGGCAGGTCAGGGAAGAAAGGGCCCTCCTGGCAGAGCGGCCAGTGGGAAAAGTAATTAGTTCCCTCTCTACCTTTGGATGGGAAAACTCTCTGGGTTTTCATTTGCTTATTTGTTTGACAATGTGGAAATGGACTTTTTCACAGGGAAAGATGAGACTTGTTGCTATAAAGGTCTTAGAGATGGAAGGGCTAGTTAGACAAATACATGAGACTGTATTTGTATCTAAAGCTGGCCAGTCAGGTTGTTGTAATTTTGATTAGCAAAAATGCAGAGTGGGAGGAGACTTGGCACTTATTTGGCTCAGTATAGAATTTGTGTGTTGCAGGGAATCAGGGAACAGGGAGGGCGGTGAGAAATGAGGAAGGAGGGGTCCACTGGCCAGTTGTGTGGTGCCTGCCAGCTATGCTGATGATTGGCCCTGAGCACTAAGAGTGACGGGGAGCCACTGGAGGTGTTTAAGCAGGGGCCACAGATGAAGCATTGCTCTAGCTGCTGAGTGAAGGAATCCGAGGACGAGGCAGGGAGACCAGCCAGGAGGCTGCTGCAGTCTGCAGTGAAGAGAATGGATTCAACAGAACTTTCTGAGAACCAGCAGGTCTTGAGACTGGAGGTGGCTGGAGAGGGAGAGAAAGGAGAGGATGATGGCCAGTTTCTGGACTGTGTGACGGGTCAATGTTTAAGCCACCATCTGAGATGGATGGCTGAAGGTTCTCTCTCCATCCCCATCTTGAGTGAAGGGGAGCCAAATGTCTGATGTGGCTCAGAGCCACAGCCTTGGTTCACACCTCATCACATGGTCAGCCTTCTACCTGGTCTCTTGGCCTCTAGCCTCTTCCCTCTGTAGCCCATCCCCTGGTAGACTGAGTGACCTAAATGAGACATCTGATCATGTCACTCCCCGGCTGGAAACATTTCAGACTCCCTGTCTCTAGAAAGGTCCTACTTGGTCCAGCACATAAAGTCATCTCCAATCTGAGCCCGTTTACTTTCCTGTCTCAGTCCCTTGGCAGTCTACACCAGCCACAGTGAATACCAGTAGCAACAACAGCTAACAGTTACACAGCACTGATATGTACCAGGCAGTGTTCTAAGAACTTTACACATATAACTTGTGTAACTCTAAGAAAAACACTTCCCAAAAAATCTTGCACATCCCAGAATGGACAATACACACTTGCCTTCAGATTTTGCACCCAAAGTTGTCTCCACCTGGTATTCGGCCATCAACCTTCCACCCATCTGATACATATTTATTGCTCATCAACTTCTCCCAGGCACTATACTAAGTACCAGGGATCCAAAGTTGAGTGAGACATGGTATGTGCCCTCAACGCATACAAAGTTGAATGGGGCAGACAGACACACGAAGGAACAATTATAACATGATAAGGTAAGCGCAGTGATGGAGATGTTACGGAGCCACAGAGATTGAGCCCCTAATCCAGTCTGGGGCCTTCCTCACTTGGCCGTCTGCAGCTTTACCCCTTCCGGGATGCATTCCCCACTTTGCAGACAGCATAAGGTCTCTTCTTCCTGCAGTCCTTACTCTACCCACACCATACACCAACTACCTTTTGTGGGGGAAGTTCAGGGGCTGCTTCCTCCTGAGCACAGTGAAGGCAGAGAACAGTCTGACTCACCATAGGATCCAGCACCCAGGGCAGCCTGGACACAGATGACTGGAATTTGCTAAATGAAAGAGCCTGAGGAATAAAGAATCACAAAGGGGGCATCTTCCTCCTGGGTTACTCCCTGACGCTCTCTCCAGAGTCAGGCCTGTACCTGCTACCTTTCCTAAGCCTGGCTCAGGCCCTCTGGAGTCAGACCCTGCTGGTAAGGATGGGGCTGTGGCTGTCATCCCGAGTTCAGGAGCAGTCTGGTTAGAAAAGGCCTTGCCAGAGGCGGGTCCCAGGATGCCCCCAGCCAGCGGGAAACTGCCTGCCTCGGGCTTCTGAGGAACAAGCAGTATCCTGGGCAGCTCTAGTTTTGGGTGTAAGAGGGAGGAAGCCCTGCAGCAGCCTTCAGGACCTCTGAGTGGCAAGAGATGGTGTTGGGGAATCTCTGAGATTTCCTTGGCTCCAGAGCCCCTTCTGCAGCCTCTGGGCTCTGAGACTGGTGGAAGCTGTGATGGAGGGCTTTAGAAATAAATGACTCTGGGATAGCCTCAAACTAAAAGTGTTTGAGGAACATTCCAGGAAGCCTTCAGGAGCCTCAGGCTGGTCCCTTGGGCACTCACTGAGTTAACATGGCTCTTTCTTCCCAGAGCTCTGAAGGGCAATCATGAGGATGGGTGTCTTGGGGCAAGTACCTGAAAGGGCTTTCTGCCTCAGCCCTTTCTCCTAGGCAGAGTAGTTGGGAAGCCCTGGCCCCCACCCCATGTTCCTTGCCTCAAGGTCTGTCTTGGCTAGTGGTGCCTTTGCAGAACTGGAGCTGGGAGCAGGGAGTCTTGGGGGCTAGTGCTAACAGCTTTGGACAAGGGTGGGAATTTCCACTCCTATCTAGAGAGTCATCGACACTGTGTGCCCTGACCTGGGCCTTTGGCCTCCAAAGGGCAGTGGGAAGGCCGGCCCCAGGGCCAATCCCTGGCCATTAATCCCTCCTGCCAGCCTGAATATCCACCCAGTGTGGTCAGACAAAGGACTGCCCAGCCCAGCCACTGTGTTCCTCCCGCCCCAGGGGCTCCACTCAGACGCTGGGCCGCCTGGAATCCAGGCCCATGAGAAAGGGGCCGCCTTCACTGGCCATCTTATGCCCGGATGCTCAGCCGCATCACGTCCGGCCCAGGGCCTGTGAAAAGAGGGCCCAGCCACGCTGAAAACACGGATTAGCCCTTGGGCCGCCCCCTGACACCGGCCTGCTCGGCTCCAGCTCCGGGAAGCAGGCCCAATGGAGGGGGCCAGACAGGCACAAAGAACTGGAAAAGTCTGGGTTCTCACCCCTTTGGCCTAGCGCCCCACCCCCACCCTTCCCAGGATTAGCATAGCCAACCACACATTCAGTTTCATTTATTGAACATGTACTATGTCCTAGGCTCTACACATTGACCAGAAGACTGAAAGTACAAGGAAACTGCACGTAGCTACAGGTGGTAATAAAAGCCACTTTTCCCTCAACCCCCTCACTCCCTGGAGGTGTGAGATGGAGGCTGTGGTGGGTGCTTCAGAGGGGCTTCATCCCTAAGGGAAGGTGGTGGCGGTGTATGAACCTTGTCAGCTCTGGTCTGCACTTGAGTCTAGCTGCAGGATTATGTTGCACCTGGTTGAAAATATGCAGGTGCTGAAATAACTTCTCTGGCCCTGCCTCTCTCCTTCCCCTGGGTTAATACTGATTATGCCAATTGTGTAGTAGGAAAAGAAAGCACCTCTTGCTAAGTGCCATTGAGGGCCAGGTACTTTCATACATGATCTCATTTGGCTCTCAAAATGCTGAGAGGGGGCATGATTGCTTCCATTATTCTGTTTGAGGAAACTGAGGCTCACTGAGGCTCAAATGAGAAGTGGCCCCAGGTCACTCTGCTCCTGAAGCTAGATTTCCTGATGCTGCAGTGGCTTGTCTTGTCTTCTTCTTTGGTGAGCTGGGCATTGTGACTGCACCATCTTATGTTGCATATGGCCTACCTTCAGGTGGTAGAATGCAGGGTGGGGCCAGGTGCGGTGGCTCCCAGCACTTTGGGAGGCCGAGGTGGGTGGATCACCTGAGGTCACAAGTTCAAGAGCAGCCTGGCCAACATGACGCAACTCTGTCTCTACTAAAAATACAAAAATTAGATGGGCGTGGTGGCGGGTGCCTGTAGTCCTAGCTACTTGGGAGGCTGAGGTAGGAGAATCGCTTGAACCTGGGAGTCAGAGGTTGCAGTGAGCCCAGATAGCCCCATTGCACTCCAGCCTGGGTGGCACAGCAAGACTATGTCTCCAAAAAAAAAAAAAAAAAAAGAAAAGAAAAAAGAAAAAAGAATGCAGGTTGGGGAGGTTGAAGAGGGTTCTGAGGCAGGACCTGCTAGAATATAAACTGAGCTGACTCTTCATTGTTGTGGGTGAGGGATTGTCTCTAGATCTCCAAATGTCATCTCTTTCCTCTCTGCTTCTGTAGCCCCTCTGACCACCTCTACTATAACTGGCAATTGTCTATCTCTCCATCAGATTTTGTCTTCATCTCTGTCTTGCCCAGAGCACTCGCTAAGGGACTGGTCCAGAAGTACTTGGTGAGTGATGAAGGCTGAACTGAGGCCAGGAGAACTGAAGGAGGGATGGATCCGGGATCCATGTGGAATTGACGGGACTTGCAGTTGCCTGAATGTGGAGAGTGAGTGGGGAGGAAGGAGCCCCAGATGATGATAACCACACTTTGGTGGTGGTGGGAAGGAAAAGGGAGAGGTCCATTTGCTGAGATATAGAATGCTGGAAGGAGAGCCGGCCAGGGCTGGAGGATGTACTGGGTAGAGGAAGAGATGCATTTCATTTAGGACATTTGGGTTTGAGATACCCTGAAATATCCATGTGGTTATGCCCAATGGGCACCTGGATATGCTGACCAGGAGGTGAGGAGAGAAGCTAAGAATTTACCTTGGTAGCTGAAGGTGTTGGAGCTGGAAATACTCTTAATTTTCTAATGTCTCAGCTCAGCTTTAAAGGATGGCATTCTTAGAAAAGTGGGGTGCCAGAGCTTTGAACTTCACATTTAATTCCAGCTCTACCACTTACTACTAGCTGTGTGAAGTCAGGGAAACCACTTAACCTCTCAGAACCTTAGTTTCTTCATTTGCAAAACAGGAATAATAACAGTACTCACTTCATGGGGTGCCCAAACTTAAGTGCAATAATGTACATAAAGTGTTTACCAAATACAAAATGCTCAGTAATGGTGGCTGTGATGTCATCAGCTGAGATTGGAGCTGAGAGAGGGGCCCTTGAGCTCCATGCTTTGCATTTGGATTTTGAACTGGATTTTGAGTTTGGAGTTTACAGGCCTGCTGTAACTAGCTTTGGTCACCTATACCTGGGGACACTCTATAGCATGGCTGGGGGATTAGGATGGGGCAAGTGAGATACCCATGACCCCAAATGTAGGGAGGCCCTGGCTCTCAAGTGCTGACTGCACTTGCAAGGCCCTGAGACTGAACTCCCCTTAAACTCAGTCAGGTACCTCAGTGGGCTCACTGTCCTTCCAGCCCTGCTCCATGTCCAAGTCCCTTGATCTGCCTGTCCCCAGGACAACGCACTTTAAGACAAGTCTCCTTCACTCTGTGGTTCCCTCTGAGCTGGGGATGGGTCTCTCCTGTCTCTTTGGAGAAGAGGTTTCCCAAAACAGGCTGAGTGCTGCATCCCTCTGGATGGCAGTTGTGGGTGGAATTTCTCAGACTGAGTTTTTAACAAACACTGCCAAAGACCCCCATCCCCAGTGAGATGTGTGGTGTTTCTGGGTCAGAATGCGGCTCTTTCAGACCCCCAGCCTGTGGAAGCCTACATTTTGTACTCTGTGTGTGTGTGTGTGTGTGTGTGTGTGTGTGTGTGGGCGCGTGGGCGCGCGCGAACAGAAGCTGTTTTCTCCAACAGGAGGGGTGTGGAGAGGAGGCAGCCAGAAAGGCAACTCCAAGTTGTGGATTTCCTGGGGGCTCTTGATTTAAAGCGGCTGCACCACTTTCCACGATTCTGTTTTTTCAGAGAATGCTCTCAAGGCCTGGAGGGAGGGCAGGACAGGGGTATGGGGGAGGGGGGTGGCAGAGAGGCGAGATGGTGACCCTGATCTGGAGCAGCCAAACATCCTCCCAGAGACAAAACCGGCCTGGCTCTGTCCTGCCCCGCTGCTTCATTACCTTGGCCCAGGTTCCCTAATGGCTGCGAGTGGGCCTGACACCTCCCCATCAGGATACTGAGGGCTGGCAAGGCAGCCTTCATTTCTGTCCCAGCTGGGGATGGAAGGACCAGGAGGCGGATGAGGGGACCGACTACTGGGAGGAGCAAAATGGGGAGGGGGCTGGGAGAGTGAATGGGTGGATTTGTGATTGGGAATGATCCAAAGGAGAGGGGGTAGAGGGAGGGGTGGAAAGGGAAGGGGACTGACCAAATACAGCGCGATGGGGCCAGGGCCAGGGGCTGACCTAACCGAGATGGGGAAGGGGTAAGTCTGGGTCTGGGAAAAACTGATCCAAAGGCAGAAAGGGAGGGGCGAAATGGAGGAGGGTACCGTGAACAGAGTAAGGGGGCTGGGAGAGGAAATTAGAGGGGAGGCGCTGGCCAGCAGGGAAGGCCTGAGCCCTCTCCCCCGGCGGTGGCGCGGGGGCGGAGGTGGCAGTGTCCATATAAAGCGGGTCGGCGGCCCCTGCCGTCCCGGAGTCGCGCGGGCAGGGGCTGCCGCAGCCGATGGCCGGGCGCAGCGACATGGATCCGCCCACCGCGTTCTCGGGCTTCCCGGCCCTGCCAGCGGTCGCGCCGTCGGGGCCGCCGCCGTCGCCCCTCGCAGGAGCCGAGCCAGGGCGGGAGCCCGAGGAGGCGGCGGCTGGCCGCGGGGAGGCGGCCCCCACGCCCGCGCCCGGCCCGGGGCGGCGGCGGCGGCGGCCCCTGCAGCGCGGGAAGCCGCCCTACTCGTACATCGCGCTCATCGCCATGGCCCTGGCGCACGCCCCGGGCCGCCGCCTCACGCTGGCCGCCATCTACCGCTTCATCACCGAGCGCTTTGCCTTCTACCGTGACAGCCCGCGCAAGTGGCAGAACAGCATCCGCCACAACCTCACGCTCAACGACTGCTTCGTCAAGGTGCCCCGCGAGCCGGGCAATCCGGGCAAGGGCAACTACTGGACGCTGGACCCCGCGGCCGCCGACATGTTCGACAACGGCAGTTTCCTGCGGCGCCGCAAGCGCTTCAAGCGCGCCGAGCTGCCCGCTCACCCGGCCGCGCCGCCGGGGCCGCCGCTCCCCTTCCCCTACGCGCCCTACGCGCCCGCGCCCGGCCCAGCGCTGCTGGCGCCGCCGCCCCCTGCCGGCCCCGGCCCAGCGCCGCCCGCGCGCCTGTTCAGCGTCGACAGCCTGGTGAGCCTGCAGCCGGAGCTGGCGGGGCTGGGCGCTTCGGAGCCGCCCTGCTGCGCCGCGCCCGACGCCGCCGCCGCCTTCCCGCCCTGCGCGACCGCCGCCTCCCCGCCACTCTACTCGCAGGTCCCCGACCGCCTGGTGCTGCCCGCGACGCGCCCCGGCCCCGGCCCCGGCCCGCTGCCCGCTGAGCCCCTCCTGGCCTTGGCCGGGCCGGCAGCCGCGCTCGGCCCGCTCACCCCGGGAGAGGCCTACCTGAGGCAGCCGGGCTTCGCGCAGGGGCTGGAGCGCTACCTGTGAGCCTGCGCCGCACGGGAAGGCACCTGTGCGACCTGTCCCGCCCCAGGCCTGCGGCGCCGCCCGCGAGCGCCCCACCTCTGCCCCCACCCTGGCTTGGAGCACACCCAGCGCCTCTCGTCTTGGCCTCCTGGACTCAGACTCCTGCTACACCCTTCTCCGTCCCCCATCCGTGGGGAGGCTCCCACCATCTCGCCACTGGACAGAAGCGTCCCCTGTGACCTGCCAGTCTCTCATTTCTTCTCCCTCCACTTGTGAGCGCCCCCAGCTTTGCGGCGCCCCCCACCCCAGGTTTCCTGGTGAGTTCCAAGCCTTTGCAAGACAGATCTGTGATCCCAAGCCGTCTCCTCCACCGACTGTACTTCATCAACCTTCTCTCATGTTTTTCCGACACGTTAGAGGTCAGACTCCTGGGTTCATGACTTACTCGCTAGAGTCCCTTCATTTCCCCACAAGTTTGCCCCCCACCTCCACTTACCTGTCTGCCTTCAGTTTCTTCCTGGGTAAGAGCCCCCGTTTCACGTAGACACACCTGGCTGCCTTCTTCACGCCCTGAGGACGCTTCTTGGAGATTTCAGAGACAGGCAGCACCAGGGCTCACGACTGAAAGGGGAGTTGGTGGGCCTTTAGGTCTGCCCCACTCCCTGGAAAACTTAGGACTTATTGGGTTATTATTATTTTTAATTAAAGTTGGTTTAATTAAAAAGAAAGAAACCTTTTTCTGGGCTTGGTGTGCTGGCTGGTGACTTGGGGGAGTGGTCTGGGGAGACCGGGTGAGCTTTGTTCTAGATCTTGGGTTGCCACATGGGGTGAACCTCCTTGTGAGACATCAGTCAGAAGTTCATTAAATGGGATTAGGAAGTGATTCTCCAGTAGGATCAGTGGCTAACACGAATTTGTTTTAAAAAGGAAATGATTCAGCCATAGCTGTGCACATAGTAGGACTAGTCAAATGCCATCTCCTGCATCTCAGCCCGGTAGAGACGAGATGGGCTGGGCATGTGTGTGTACACACTTGTGTGAATGTATCTGAGCAGCAGGTTGCCTGCTGTCTGGGATTATTCCCAGCTCCCATGGATAAAGAAGCACTGGCCGTTGATTCACTGTTGCAGTTAGTTAATGTGCCCAGCCTGTGCTAGGCACTGGGGAAATATCACTGAATGAATGGGCAAAATCCCTGCTTCATGGAGGTTGTGGGCCAGTGGGGAGAGTCATTAATCCAACCATCAACACCCAGAGAGATAAGTGCTCTACAGCCTTGCACTCAAAGTGTGGTCCACAGACCTACACCACCACCTGGGAGCTTGTTAGAAATGCAGAATCTGGCAGGACATGCTGGCTCATGCCTGTAGTCCCGGCATTTTGGGAGGCCAAGGCAGGAGGATTGGTTGAGGCCAGGAGTTCAGGATCAGCCTGGCCTAACATAGGGAGACCTCATTTAAATAAATAAATAAATAAATAGAAATGCAGGATCTCAGCCCCACTCAGACTCACTGAATCATCAGATTTTACATTTTAGCAAAATTCCCAGGTGACTAGTATGCATAGTACTACGGAGTAAAGGCGCTGGCCTCAGGCAAGAGGCTCAGCCTAAAGGATTAGAGCTCCCTACTATAAAGAGTGAGCCCAGGCCACAGAACCATACCCCACCCACTCTGAACTTCCAGGCACTGCACCATTGGCTATGCCCCGTCTTACCTTCCCTGCTGGATTGTAATAAGGGGCAGAAGGGACCTGAGCTGATTCCTGACTGTCCCCAGCACCAAGGACAGGGTAGCACTCAACAGACTCAGAGGTGTGAGGGAGGGAGTTGGCCTTTGACCCTGTCCTGCTGTCTGGTGCTGACCCAAATGCTAAGCATCAGGCTTTTGCAAGCTCCCCCACCCCAGGGCTCCCAGTCTAGTTGAGTCTGAATTAGGGGTAGGTGAAGATGGGGGAGGGAGTCAGTGTGTCTTGAACCCAGGGTGAGTGTGATTTGCATGCAGGACACGCAGGATGTGCCTCTCTTGGATACCAGAGTTTGAAGCTCTGGGGTGGTGATGGAAGATGAGGGTGGACAATGGGCCGCCCATAGAGGAGAAAGTATGAAAATCTGAGAAGGCCAGGAAGGCCCTCTTTGAGGGTAGGGGAGTAGGTTTACACAGTATGGTAGGAAGTGACCTGGATAGACCCCCTCCACCAGCTATTAGCCCCTTTGAGCAAGGGTCAGATCAGATTTGCCTGATGCACAGCAGTCCTTCACTTAACATATTTTGACTGCTCGAGGGCATGAATCCCTGCTGTCTGATACTGTGCCTGACTTACAGAACAACGACTGAGTGGACAGTACTTTGACTTTGGCACCTTCTTATCCATTCTCACTCATAATCCTCATAGTGACCTATAGAAAGGGTGAAAGAGGTGAAGTGGAGGCTCTTTCCCCACTTGTAAGTTTAGCAAACTGCCCCTCCCTAGGTCTAGCAGGTAGTGAAAGATCCAGCTCTCAGTTCTCTAGGAAGTAGAGCTCTGTAAAGATCAAAATGCAAACTTGCTTTTGCTCCAAATGGTATTATAGCCCCTCCCCCTGCCTCAGAGCATCTGTTGATAAATTCCTTCCCAGTCTAAGAAATCCCAGGGAAGGAAAGGCCTCTTCTCGCTCTCCTGAAGCCAGGAACTGCTTCCTGAGCTCTGAATTCAATTCTTGCTACTACCTTGCAGGTCTCAGTCCCAGGATCTTGGAACACTTCGAGGACAGGTAGAAAATATCTGTAGGGAAATACTAGGAGGGTCACCCTTGAACTGGAAAATCAGATTTTTATTTTTTAAATGCTTCCTTAATTTTCCTTTATTCAGGCCAGGCATGGTGGCTCATGTCTGTAATCCCAGCACTTTGGAAGGCCGAGGCGGGTGGATCACCTGAGGTCAGGAGTTTGAGACCAGCCTGGTCAACATGGTAAAACCCTGTCTCTACTAAAAATACAGAAAGTAGCCGGGTGTGGTGGTGCATGCCTATAATCCCAGCTACTTGGGAGGCTGAGGCAGGAGAATCGCTTGAACTCAGGAGGTGGAGGTTGCAGTGAGCCAAGATCACACCACTGCACTCCAGCCTGGGTGACAAAATGAGACTCCGTCTCAAAAAAAAAAAAAAAAAAAAAAAAAAAAAAAAATTGAAACAAGCACATAATTTGACAAGTCAAATAGCAATCAAAGGCTTATAGTGGTATCTTGTACCACTCTCAGGATCTCTACTTTGTTCCATACAAGAATCCGCTTTCAGTTCATATTTTTCTCTCGAAATATACTTCCATATTTTCATGCTTATACTCCTCTCTCTTGAAACAGTAATGATTAACTTCCTATTATGATAGATGAACATTTACCTCTAAAATCTCTTATCTCCTTCCATTCTCCCTCAAATTACCAACTTTTGGTTAAATAGTTTTAGCATTTAGATTGTTGCTATGTAAATATTGTTCTGTGATAAGCTACTAGTGTACTATGACTATAATTCCTTTTGTGTGTGTGTGTGCAACCTTTTATTTTACCTGAACTTAATAATGCCTTATTTTTTCATTTGTTCAACTTCCTTTGTACCTAAAAGGTACAAAGCTAAACCTATGGGAAGCTAAATCTTCCCATACCTTCCAGTAACACTGTGGTACAGCTTTTCATGAGGTGAGGTCAAACTTACCAGGAAACCTATAACTGCTTTTGGTGGTTGTGCTTTTCCCTTCCTGGGGCATCTCTCCCAGAGCCCTCCATCCTTCAGCTCATCTGGACTGATGGTGCTCCAAGTCAGCTGAACAGAGCTGGATCTGGAAATTCCCTTCACCATTACCTTGGGAATTCTGTGTCCTGTTTTGGATCTTCTACTTCCTGATGTCCCTATTTTCCCTTTTTTCTTAGTTTATTCTCTTGTTTCAGTCGAGGTAAAATTTTTGGAAACTTTGCACGTCTGAAATTGTTTTAGCATGAGAAGCTAAGCATGCATGTGACAATGAAATATTTGCGTCAACGCTGTGCTTCTCTGTAGACCTTTTTTTTTTTTGAGGGAATCAGAGAATGGGAGATATTTTCTCAGCTTAGTATGCTTTACCTGTAGGGAAGCAGGGAAGGTGGTGGAGTATTATGGAAATGAGGGGTTAGAGTTTTGGCAGGAGGACAGGACAGGAGAACTCTGGAGATTTCCTTATAGGAGAAGGAAACCTGAGAGGAGAAGGCCTGAGAGGGGTGACTTCCTGACTTAGGGGGACTTGGAACACAGGGAGGGTCGCTTTGGGCCCAGGATGGTGCTGAACTGGTTTGAGGGCCTCCTGGATCCATTTAAGAAGGAAGCCAACATTACCCTGGCACATGGAAAATTGAGAACATAGGAAAGTGACACCCTTGGCAGGGACACTGGCAAACATGACAACAGAGAGGCTCCTTCAAGAGAGCCCTCCACTATAGTGACTGGATTGGTTTTGAGCCCAAGTGTATTACCTCTCTGGGAGATCCTAGAAGTAGGGGGTGAGGGGATTTTGCATGATACCGGTTATTGTGGTTTACTCTTAAAGGGAAAGAATTCTGTGGACTTCAGTATTGACTTTAATTTTTTTTATTATAATGTCAGTATTTGCAGGTATAAATTCCTTAGACTTGTATTTCTTACGTGATTGTTAAAATGGTTTATAAATTACATTCAAACAATGAAATAAAAATTCAAGTTGATAACATTAGTCAAATGTAAAATAATATATTGTGGCTGGGCGCAGTAGCTGACGCCTGTAATCCCCAGCACTTTGGGAGGCTGAGGTGGGCGGATCACGAGGTCAGGAGATCGACACCATCCTGGCTAACACGGTGAAACCCCATCTCTACTGAAAATAGAAAAAAATCAGCCAGGCATGGTGACATGCGCCTGTAGTCCCAGCTACTCGGCAGGCTGAGGCAGGGGAATCACTTGAACCCAGGAGGCAAAAGTTGCAGTGAGCCTGGATCATGCCACTGCACTCCAGCCTGGGTGACAGAGTGAGACTCCGTCTACAAACAAAAACAAAAACAAAAACAAAAAACAAAAAACAAAACCATATATATATATATAGAGAGAGAGAGAGAGTTTTGCTGAGACTACATCACTTGCACCATGAATATGGCTCTGACTTCTCCATAGCAGGTTTTCTGGGTTTGTCATTCCTTGGGCCATGTGATGACTAAAGTCACCACTTTTAATTTTATTTATTGATTGATTGAGACAGAGTCTCACTCTGTCACCTAGGGTGGAGTTCAGTGGTACAATCATACCACACTGCAACCATGACTTCCTGGGTTCAATCGATCCTGCTGCCTCGGCCTCTCGAGTAACTGGGACTATAGGCATGCACCACCATGCCTGGCTAACACCATTTTTTTCTTTTGAATGAACTGCAGGGATTCCTTCATGTAGCAGGCCATGATACCAACAGACCCAAATATAGCATATATTTATAAAATCTATATATTTTTTTTACCTCATCTCAAGATTAAAGTAGCACTACCTGACAATAAATGGAAATAAAGACTTCAAGTATTAGGTATTTCTTACAAGGAAGTCACTTATGTGATCCAGAATATGCTTATATGAATGTACTTACTATCATGAAAAAAACCACCTATGTGATCCAGAATATGCTTATATGAATGTGCTTACTATGGTGAAAAAAAACAACATTCAAAAATTTTTATAAATTCCCACATGAATAAGAATATATTCTTGGGCCAGGCACGGTGGCTCACACCTCTAATCCCAGAAATTTGGCCGAGGTGGGCGGATCACCTGAGGTTGGGAGTTCGAGACCAGCCTGACCAACATGGAGAAACCCCGTCTCTACTAAAAATACGAATTAGCTGGGCGTGGTGGTGCATGCCTGTAATCCCAGCTACTCGGGAGCCTGAGACAGGAGAATCGCTTGAACCCAGGAGGCAGAGGTTGCGGTGAGCCGAGATTGCGCCATTGCACTCCAGCCTGCGCAACAAGAGTAAAATTCCGTATCAAAAAAAAAAAAAAAAAAAGTATGTATTCTTGGACCATACTTCACACTAAGCAATTAAACATTTTAAAACATTTATCTAAATAAATAACTCTTTGGTTAGAAGAAAGTTGCCATTACAGACTATTTATAAATTAATAAAGGTAAGAATAGTACCTATTAAAATCTAAAGGAAGTAGTCAAACTTGTGCTCAGAGGAATTTCATAGCCCCAAATATGTCATGGAGACAGAGTTAGAGGAGCCCTGGGGTGGGGTAGGGATACCAGTTACAAGGCTACTGCAGCATCCAGGCAGGAAAGGGTGGTGGTTTGCTAGAGGTGGAGGTGCAAGTGGAAAAAAGTAGATATACAAAGCTATAGAAAGAATCGGCTGTTGGCTAACATCATCCTAATCCACCAAAGCCAAACACTTTCCCATTTAATCATAGCCTCTGGCCAATCCTGAAAGGTTGGAGTGGTCATTTCACTGGTAGTCACCCCTGGTCTGGCTTGCCTAATTTAAGGAGTAACTAATTTCAATAGACCTATTAGCTCAGAAGGAACAGACAACATTGTCAGAGACGGTTCCTCCACTGCTCCCACCAGAGGGCACCTAGGTTAGCTGTTTTTTCCTGTGAATTCTGTCAAACCACTGAGGAACCTATTTCTCTAGTTAAATAAATTGCTCCAGAACACAGAAAAAATGGCAGTCATCCCAATTCTACCTACTATGTTATCTAATTATGCTATCGAAACCTGATAAAGGAATACATAAAATATAGCCTAATCTCACATATGAAAGATGATGCAAAACTTGTCAGCAATGTATCAGCAAATTAAACTTAGTAAAAAAAAAAAAAAAAAAAAAAAAACACACACACACAGTCATGCAGTTTATTCTTGGAATGCAAAGATGTCATTTTTAGAATTATTTGCTCCACCTTGTAGGAGCTGTGCATCATCACCTTTATAGATGATGAAAACTGGGCTCATAAAGGTTAAGTGACTTACCCAGGTCAAGCTGCAAAGTAAATTATCCAGGACTTGCTTCCAGGTCGGCCCGACTTCAAAGTCATTCTCCTTTCTCTCAGGAAGAAACAAGTGGAGGTGGAAACTTGGATGAAAAGCCCCAGGCACCAATAAAATTCTTCAGTTCACCCTAATATCCCCCTCCCCTACACCCACACCCACAGTCCAAATCTTGAAAAGAGCCTTTCCAGCCATGATGACAGGTCTTTGGTTTCCTCTTTTTTTGTCTCTGTCTTTCACTCCCCACCCCCTCCCCACACCCCTATAATCCCCTCTCTCCCCTTTCCCTCTTTCTAATCTCCTTTCTCCCATCAATTTTTGGAGATAAAAGCGCCACCTGTTGGCCGCCTCATGTGCACCTGATTTGAGCAGAAAATCATTGGAATGAAGTCAGGATCCATTTGGATGCTATTTTGGGCTGGCAGGAGCCCCTGGTGGCTGAAAGGCACTTGCTCCAGCAGGGAAATCAATTGGTGCAGAAGAGGAAAACTAGCTGCAGTTCCCACCTCCTCTAGAAAATCATCCTCCCCACTTCCTCTTGGCAGGGTTTGGTAGTTGCTCCACGGCAAATGGAATTGGAATGGGTGTGAGGTTGGTGGCCCTAGGTGCAGACAATTTATCTACTCTAAGAGGGAGACAGAGGAAAGGGGGCTGGGCTGGGGGCAGAAAACCTGGGGTCTAGTCTCAGGTCAAATACTTAGGCAAGTCCTTTCCTTTCTCTGCCCTTCATAGCAATTACTGCCTCTCCCCAAGCCCCTTGATTGTGCCAGGCCCTGTGCTCTTTCCCAGCTGAGGACTCAGAGATGGATCAGACACTGTCCCTGCTCAGAGAGCTCAAATGTTGGCAGATGACAATATAGTATGCAGAATGCTTTATGAGATAAAGAGTTGCTAGGTTTCCTTGGTCACTCACCAATTCCCGCCTCTATCCTGACTCAGCCTCAGTCTACCTCTGAAAATAGAGAATGTGCCCTATCCTCTCTGCCTGGGTAGGGACGGCCTTTGTGACTGCTAAAGCATTGTGATGATGGGTGAGGATTTTCTACCCTGCCTGACTGGGGCTTCCCAGACAGGGCCTGTGTCTTCTCTGCTCCACTGTATGGGCAGCCTGGCCAGAGCTGAGCATACTGCAGCTTTGGTTTGAACTGCCCTTATCTGGAGGCTGGACTTGGGGTTTAGGGAGTTGATGAGACTTAGAGACAAGAGGCCTGGACCCTGCTTGAGGGAGACACAGGCCCCACCCTGGGCATCAGTCTGTCTCCCTTGAGTTATGAAGGGGCTTCCTTTGTGGGCTTCACAAAGGAAGGCTTTCTGAAGGTGGTGGGTTGGAGTTCTGAAAGGAGGGAGGGGAGGGCCTGCTGCTCCTGTTCCTATGAAATCCCTTCTTCCTCTATCCATCCTAACCCCTGTCCAGCTGGCAGACTGAAAAAAACTGACTACTTTCAAAGTAGTTTAGATGGGACCAACAGAGGGAGGGAGCCAAAGACAGAGGGATGGGAACAGAACAGGAAGGAGGAAAGGTGGAGAATCTGGGGTCCTGCCTAGCAGACTCAACTGCTTCCCTGTCTGATAGACAGGCAGGTGACACTCACAGGCACCTCACATGTCTGGCTTCACGTCCCTTGCTTTCAACATTCATAGCCACCAACCATATTTTCAAGTTGGAGCCCATAAAAAGTGTTCAGCACACAGTAACAGTTTTTATTCTTATGTTCTGAACACTCAGTCTTATTTATTGAAATAATCCAACCGTTTCTTTTAAAGTTTTTATTTTATTTTATATTTATTTTTATTTATTTAATAAAATAAAGTTTTATTTTATTATTTAATTGTTGAATAAGTAATACATTCACTTCACTTGGCTTTACAAATGTAAAAAAGTTGTCCATGAAGTCACCCATTTGTTTCCAATTTGCCGTAGTGGATAATCAGTTACTAGATTTTTATTCATCCTTCTAGATATTTTTGTTGCATATGTAAACCAAGACAAGTACACATTATTTTCTCCTTGAAAAACACAATTGGATGGATGTTTACACTGTTCTATACATCTTGAATTTTTTTTTTTTTTCACTCAACAATGTATCTTGGCTGGGTGCAGTGGCTCATGCATGTAATCCCAGCACTTTGGGAGGCCAAGGTGGGTGGATCACTTGAGGTCAGGAGTTTGAAACCAGACTGGCCAACATAGTGAAACCCGATCTCTGCAAAAAATACAAAATTAACCAGGTGTGGTGGCACTTGCCTGTAATCCCAGTTACTCGGGAGGCTGAGGCAGAAGAATCTCTTGAATGTGGGAGGTGGAGGTTACAGTGAGCGAAAATCACATCACTGCACTCCAACCTGGGCGACAGAGTGAGACTCCATCTCAAAAAAACAAAATGAAAAACAAACAAACAATGTATCTTGGAGCTTTCTCCAGATGAGTACATAAAGAACTTCTATATTCTACTTTTACAGTATACTAGTCCCTTTTTTAGATGTTTCATTATTTGCTTAACCTGTCCTTGATATACACTTATGTTGTTTCCAACCTTTTGACATTCCAAACAGCACTGCAATGTGACTTTGTACATATGTCATACCATATGTGTGCAGGTACACCTGCAGGAGAAATCCCTGGAAGTGGATTTCCATGTAGCCTTTGTCAAGGCACCATGCCCCCTGTGTGGTCACACTGGTTCCTTTCAACAGCAGTCCCCTTTTATTTCTCAAAGGGACCCTTGGTGACCACAGTCAGATTTTCACCTGCTCAAACCCCACTGTCTTCTTCTCCAGGGCCTTCCCATCAGTCTGCCACCAGAGTCCTTTCACAAGGTATCCTGGCCTCTGGATTTGGAAAGCGTGGGTACTTGCCATGCCCACCCTGGGGTGTGCTGTGCCCTGGCTGTCAATTCATCCAGGGTGGTGGCTCCTTCTCCTTTTTAGCTCCCAAATCCTGGGTATCCATGGCAGGTGTAGGGAACTGGCTTTCTGGACCTCCATCATTCAGGCTTCCAGGCTTCCTGCCAAATGGTGCTGTCTCCCCATCTGGGCCCCCAGTTGTGACTCCTTTCTTCTGACCATAGGATAATGCTGTAAGATCCGCTCCTCTACTATTTCAGATTTCCCATTTCATTGCCTCTAGTCCCCCAGATACGACTGGCCCCAACTTGGAAGGAAGGCGTGGATGAGGGAAGATAACACAGAGCCCCTGTGAGAGGTGTTCATGTAACTAATGGGGAGTCAAACTTCAAGGCTGGAAATGAGGCCCTTGGCAGACTGGGAACCTCTGGGTTGCCCAGGCCTGTGATGTCAGCTCATGTAGCAGTTGTCACCATTTGGGGCTGACCTAGGCAGGGGATGAGAAGGAGCCTGTTCCAGCAGACCCTGCCTGAGGGGGCTGGGCTGGGCAGGGCAAGGCCAGGCAGTCACATGATTATTATTGTTGTGATAGGTATAGCACAATAGTTAAGAGCCCTGATTCTAGACCCAAATTGTCTGTGATGGGGATACACTTCTCATAAGTTGGATGATGAAACTGAGGCCCTGGAAGAGGCAGGGGCATGCCTGAGGTCACATAGGAAGGCAGCGAGAAGACAGAGAGTAGGGCCCAGGCCTCGTGGCTTAGGCCCCACTGTTCCTCTGCAGTTGCAGGAACAAACCAGCGGGTAATGCATTCTCATGGCAGGATGGAGATGTCCTTGAACATGTCAAGGTTGGAGAGGAGGGCAAGGAACCTCACTGAGACATCCTGATCCATAACAGGCTCCAGCTAGAGCACTAGGTCTCAGGAGTCCCCATGAGGTGGCAGGCTAAGAAATTTCCCTGGTCCATTTCCAACCCAGCTATCTGGATACTTTACAAATGAGGAAATGCAGGCTTAGAGAGAGATTAATTATCTGAGACTAGTAAGTGATAAGAGCATAATTTGAACCCAGCTCTAAGACCTGAACTCTTCTTGCTACACCTGGGTGCCTCTATGATTCATACTCAGTGATTACCCAGCCCCTAGTCTAGCACTTCCAGTGACAAGGAGCTCAGAGTCACCAAGGTAACCTATTACATCTCAGAGATAGCCCTATTAGAATGTTCTCCTTGCATGGAGACATAGAAAGTGAGGCTTTTTACCCCTTTCTGGCTCTCTTTTGCCTTGGTCTCTCTGTCCCAGATCAGCCCTGTGGAGATCTGGAGATGTTGGCTGTGTTAAGCCTTTATTCTCCAGGCTAACTACCTCAGACCTTTCTTTCGTGTTTATAGGACATTTTGTCAAATCTTCATGCATTAAGCAGGGTTAGGTTCAGTTGTGAATGACAGACTGGCCCCCCCAATCCCACATCAGTGGTTTAAACAAGACTAAAGTTTATTTCCCTTTTACGTAACAGTCAGTGCAGGCAGCTCAGGGTGGTGTGGCAGTTCAGTGGTCTCAGAGACCCAGGATTCTTCTCTTTTGTGGCTCTGCTATTTGTGAAATTCAACTCAACTAGCAGAAATCCACCTCAACCTAGCTTAGCAAAAGGGGAGATTTCTTCCTTTTTCAATGTCCGGAAAGTCTAGGAGTTCTAGTTTCAGGCGGAGCTGCAGGGACTCAAACACTATTTTTAAGTCTTTCTCTCTCTCTAGGCTATTTTCCTCTGTGTGTGGGCTTTGATGTCAAAACAGCACTCTCCATGTGGCAGGGAGATGGCTTCTGACAGCTAAGCCTGCGTGCTTGTCTTCTGATCCAAAAGGAAAGGCGCTCCTCCCAGAGTCCCAGAGTGCCAGTCCCGTGGTCTACATATTCCCAAATCTCAGAGTCCATATGTCAAATCATGTAGAAGGTGTGACTGGCTACTTAGGTCACTTACCACTGCCTGGACCAATCACTGGGCCTTGAACTTGCAATGGTGTGTATGACCCAGCTGGTGGCCTGTCTGCTCCTGGGGAGTAATTGTGAGGGGGACAAATTGGACAGCCCCATCAGGACCACATGGAACACAGGAGGGAAGGTTTCCTTCAACAGAGGGCCGAGACATGCAAAAGCTGTAAGCACGTTCAGCTCATCGTGCCAGGGAGACCGCGTTTTGTTTTACAAGCAATGTGGAGCCCCTGGAAGACTTTGGCAGGGCTCAGTCTGTTGGTTTGATTTGTCACAACCATTTTAAAAGGAGAAAACTGAGGCAGAGAGAACAGACAAATCCAATGACTGCTAGAGCCAGAAACCATGGATAAACTCTGTCTGAGAGGGAGACATGTTCTCCTCCCCTCAAAAATAGGGACTGATAGGGGAGAAGCAATCTCTGTTCTTAGCGAACACATAGTTCTATTGATGATCTGAGCTACAACCTCTGTTCTCAGCGAATACAGAATTCTATTGATGATCTACTGATGAACTCCCTAGAGTTCTACAGGGAGTCACAGACAGAGAGGGAGATATGCCATACCTTCCTTTCTTCATTCCTCTTTTCTTTCTTTCATTAATATATCCACATTCTCTAACATTAATTGAGCACCTACTGTGTGTCAGGCTTTGTGCCTGGCAGGAGGTAGAGTGATTAATAATGATGATGCAAAACATTTATTGAGTTTTTTGTTTTTTTTTTGAGACAGAGTCTCACTCTGTTGTCAAGGCTGGAGTGCAATGGCGTCATCTCGGATCACTGCAACCTCCACCTCCTGGGTTCAAGCAATTTTCCTGCCTCAGCCTCCCAAGTAGCTGGGATTATAGGTGCTCACCACTGCACCTGGCTAATTTCTGTGTTTTGTTTTGTTTTGAGACGGAGTCTCGCTCTGTCACCAGGCTAGAGTGTGGTGGCACCATCTCGGCTCACTGCAACCTCCGACTCCCTGGTTCAAGCTATTCTCCTGCCTCAGCCTCCCAAGTAGCTGGGACTACAGGCACCTGCCACCACGCCTGGCTAATTTTTGTATTTTTAGTAGAGACGGGGTTTCACCATGTTGGCCAGGATGGTCTCGATCTCCTGACCTCATGATCCACCCGCCTCGGCCTCCCAAAGTGCTGGGATTACAGGTGTGAGTCACCGTGCCTGGCCTAACTTTTGTATTTTTAATAGAGAGGGGGTTTCGTCATCCTGGTTTGCAACTCCTGACCTCAGGTGATCCACCCGCCTCAGCCTCCCAAGGTGCTGGGATTATAGGCATAAGCCACCATGCCCAGCCTTTATTGAGCTCTTTCAAAGTTTCAGGCAGTAGGCTAAGTGCTTTACATGTGCATCATCTCATTTAATCCTTACAGCAATCCAATGAGGTAGGTACAATTATTATCCCCATTTTGCAGAGGAGGAAAGATAAAGAGGAACACAAAATGAGCCCTGTTCTCAAGGAGCTCACAGTCTAAAGCAGGGATCCCAAACCCCCGGGCCATTAACTGGTACCTAACCGGTGACCTGTTAAGAACCCAGCCACACAGCAGGAGGTCAGCTGCAGGTAAGCAAGTATTACCACCTGAGCTCCGCCTCCTGTCAGGTCAGTGGCCACATTAGATTCTCATAGGAGCACAAACCCTATTGTGAACTGCGCATGTGAGGGATCTAGGTTGCATGCTCCTTATTTTTTATTTATTTATTTATTTATTTTTTGAGACTGGAGTCTTACTCTGTTGCCCAGGCTGGAGTGCAGTGGTGCGATCTCAGCTCACTGCAACCTCTGCCTCCTGGTTTCAAGGAATTCTCCTGCCTCAGCTTCCCGAGTAGCTGGGACTAAAGGCACCCGCCACTATGCCCGGCTAATTTTTGTATTTTTAGTAGAGGCGGAGTTTCACCATGTTGACCAGATTGGTCTCAAACTCCTGACCTCAAATGATCCACCCACCTCAGCCTCCCAGAGCGCTGGGATTACAAGGCGTGAGCCATTGTGCCGGCCTGTTGTGTGGTCCTTATGATAATCTAACTAATGTCTGATGATATGAGGTGGAACAGTTTCATTCCAAAATTATCACCCTACCACCACCTTGATCCATGGAAAAATTGTCTTCCATGAAACCAGTCCCTGGTGCCAAAAAGGTGGAGGACCCCTGGTCTATAATAAAATCTACAGACTGAAAAACAAATAACGAAACCAGATGGAGCTAAGAGCTTTGGGAGCACAGAGGTGGGAGTCATGTGAGCGCAGGAGTGTTGTCAGGGAAAGCACTTCACAAACTTGATGTGTGAAATTAACCAGGAAGGATTAGGAGAAGTGAGCCTGGCTAGAGTGAGCCACTTGCAGAGGTGAAGAGGGAAGAAAGAGCAAATCAGGTGTAAGTAGAGTACAGGAGTTGGAGGTAAGGCTGGACAAGCAGGTAGGGGCCAGGCTGCCAGGTATCCTGTGCAGACAAGGAACCTATACACAGAAAGTGATGCAGCCCTGGGCAGGCCTCAGGCTGCTGAGCAGGTTATCACTGGAGCCTCATGCAAATCACGCTTCCACCTTTTCCACTAACTCTGTAATTGCAAGCACCAGAAGGCCTGTTGATCTGGGGTCGCAGCAGTGCCCTCTGAGTGTATGAGCAGGAGAGGTTTCTCAGCTCCTCCTTCCCTTGGGTGGTGGTGGTGGATGGGGGAGGGTGGTATTTGCCAGAGTTGAGTCTGTTCCCAGACCTCAGCCCTGCCCACTTGCTGATGTAAGAAATGCAGCCAACCCCTGAAATGTGGAACCCTTCCAAGTAGCTTGATCTGGGCTGAGGATGGGGGAAAGAAGGGTCTGGCCTCCCAGCACAGCATTGCCCTGCCTGCCTCATCCTGGAGCAATGACCACTCTCCACGTTTCCTCCTGCATTTCCTTGCTCCAATTCAGGTCTCACCCACCAAAGTGAGTTCTCCCCCAAATTACCTGCTCCCCATCCAGGTGAGATGAAGAGGACCCTGGCCTGGGAAAGGGTTTGATTTCCTCCTCTGCTACCAGTTTGCTGTGTGATTTTGGGGAAGTCATCCCTCTCTCTGGGTCTCAATTTCCCCATTGGCGAAATTAACTTTGAAAAATCTACAGTCCAATTTTGGAATGAATAACTTCAGTCTTTATTCACTGGGGGGTGGGGTGGGGTGGGGCAGGGAATGGCATGCCCAGCATGCAACACAAGGCGTGGGTGGTGTGGATTCACGGTCTTTTTGGAGAAGAGCAGGCAGGAAGCAGGTCAGCTATGCAGTGTGGCCTGAGAATGAGCTCAGAGCAGGAAGAGGGGAAAGGAACTGGGCTGTCCAGAAGGCTTCTTTCTGGAAGAGGCAGGACTGGAGCAGGGATTTGAAGCGTGGGTCAGGTTGGAAAAAAAAGCAAACATAAGGAAAGAGTGGAGTCCGGAGGTTGTAAGTCTCTGGATAACTTTTCCAAGCGGGTGGAATGGGAGTAGGGTGAGGAAAGGGTGCTTTGTCTCAAAACTTGTCCTCTAGTTCCTGACTCTCTGTGTGGATGAGAGACTCCTCCAGAGGTCGCTGTTCCCCAGGAATCCATCACTAGCGTCCGCACCGCGAGGCCAGAGCTCCCACTGTTCCCCTGGCTCTGCTTCTATGAGGCTTACGCGGCTCTGCATCTGCCCAGAGGGCACAGAGACCTGACAATATTTCCGCCCCCACGAGGGTACTTACGGCCTCGCCAGTCACCCTGTCTGGGACTCAGAAGGGTCATACGCGAAGGCGAGCGCATGTGCACGTCTGTGGTACACGTAGGTAGCTATGGCTCTGCACCCTCCCTCCTGCGCTGCCCCAATTCAGGGCCCGGAAGGGCATCCGGTTCCCGAGGTGCCACTGTGCCAGCAGGCAGCGTGTAATTGGTAGGAGGGAGGCTGCCGCTGGAGTATTCTTGGCTGTCCCTCAGTGCGATCCCTGCATGAACTCCTCCTTTTCCATGCTACAGTCACAGACACTCAGCCCAGGCGCACGGTCGCACATCCTTATTCCCCATTAAGGTCTCGCTGCTGACCCCAGCAGGTTTGTCGTCCCTGACCAGGTCGCAAGGCTTCAGACTCTGGGGGGAAGTCGTGGGCCTGGATGATGAGGCTTCCAGGCAGTCCTGGGTCCACTCTATGGACACCAAGCGTGAGGTCTGGAGGGAAGGACACAGGACACAGGATGCAAGACGGGCGCCCGTCACTCAGGGTCGCAATCCGCCATACAGAGCCACTGTTGTCCAGAGGACAGACACATGAGGACAGAGAAAGAGAGGCTTGGCCCATGGGGCCGAGGAACCCCACAAGAGCACACTTAGACATGAGGTTCTCCCTTCCACATACCTGGAAGCGTCCCCCACTGCCCCTGGCCGCCTCTGCTCTCAAAAGCGTGGAGCCTTCCCTACCACTCTGTGAACTCTGTGGATCTTCGGGACCGGCGGGTTTTAAGTGACGCTATTTTTGCTCTCTCCTGAGGTCGCAACCCTCTTCCCACAAACAACAGCCGACAGGCTCCGCGGCTCGCCTTGGTCTCCACGCGCAGTACTCGCAGTACTCGAGTGCAGAGTGCTTAAGCGAGCCCCCTACCACATAGTCCAGGGTTGGGGGCGGGGGGAGATGGGGCTGGGAGGGGACAGTGGCCAGGAGTAGTGGAAAGAGAAGATGGAAATTCATACTTTCGAACTTTGCCCAGCAGACGTGTGGGGGTTACGGCGGAGGCACCTGCCTCTGATCCAGCACCTGAAGTGGGCAGGTGGGCTTCAGAGTTGAAGGTGCACACACTGGAGCCCCAGTCATTTCTGTGCATGGGTAACATGTCTGAGGTATGCCCCGGCAAGTCGCAGGATCTGGAGTCTCCCGCCTCCCACCTGGGCTAAGGGAGCTGATCGCTCCTGAGCAGCCAAAGATCCGGGTGGAGAAAGGGGCCGGGAGATATACCGGCTGAGGCTAGACAGCTGTCTTGCTTTGGAGCTGCAGCTAGGTCCGGAGTGGGAAGGAGGAGGCTCACGCGGGCTTTGCCGCTTTCCCCGAGGGTGGCCAGTTTTGTGAATAAAATTAGATAAGTCTGCGAGCGTAGTTCCCCAAGCCCAGCTCAGGCTTCCGTTTGCAGCGGCGCTGGCCGAGCTCGAACCACTGAAAAGGGCCGCGTGCAATCGTTCCGCTGTGCCTCGGGACAAACTCCGCTTTAAGCCAGTGCCGCTCTCCAGCAGTTTCCTGATTGTCTTAATTAGATCCGTATAATCGCTGGAAGGCTTTTCTTTCCCAGAGCCGAGAACAGCTCATTTATGGGGACCAAAAGGAAGAGAGGGAGAGACGACCCGGACGCCACTGACAGCAACGTATTCTTCGCAAAAACCACTCAATACTAGTGGAAAAACCCAACAGCCATCCCCCGCAGCCCGCCAACGCTTCCTCCCAATTGTTCTGGGCTGCACGAGGGAGATGGCCGGGCCGTGGAACAGATGCAGAAGGAGGCCGGGCACGACCAGAGACGCTGTAACCCAGACCCGCAGAGTCTGGGGCTTTCCGCTCTTTGGCGGCTGCAGCAGGCATGGGTGCTGGAGCCCAAGGCTTCCGGAAAAGGGTCGAGGTTTTCGCGGAGGGAGCGACGGACTCACGCGGGATCCCAGGCACTGCTGCAAGACGCCGAACAGACTGAGCCCGCAGGCGGAAAAAGCAGGGGTCACGGGAGAAGCAAAGAAAACGAAATAAATTCCGAATCCCGCGGTCGCCTTTCTCCCAGACCACAGTGCGCTTACTCCTGACACTGTTGAAAACAAACTGGCCCAGAACCTTGGAAGGGACGAGAGACTACTAGAAATCCCTCTATACAGAGCAGAGCTCGGTTAGGGAAATAGCTATTTGGACAAACAGAGGGGTTCTGGGCTGGGAACCCGGACATGTAGGTCCACCTCAGCTTAGGGCCCCTCAAAAGCCTGACAAGTAACATGATCTCCTGGACCTCAGTTTCAGCTCCTGTAAAAAGTATGTATGTGAAGGGTCTGGATTCTCCCTCCCCAACCCTGCAGAGCAGAGGCTGGGGATTCTCTACTCCCCTTCCCCAGTGCAGGTCTCAGTAGCAGTGAATATGCAGCAAGGCCAGGCAGAAGCAAGGGCTGGCTGCTGCAGTTGCTTGGTAGAACTTCTTGTCTGAAGCAGGAAATTTGGGCAGCAAATGCCCTGGCTAGTCTTACCCTGACTGGAGCCTGGGTAGACAGGGCAGTGTTGGCAAGGAAGGAAGCTGCTGGTTCCCATTTGCCGTTTTAGAAATGAGGACATTCAGGTCGGGCGGGGTGCACTTTGTGAGGCCAAGGCGGGTGGATCACCTGAGGTCGGGAGTTTGAGACTAGCCTGACCAACATGGAGAAACTTCGTCTCTACTAAAAACACAAAATTAGCCGGGCGTGGTGGTGCATGCCTGTAATCCCAGCTATTCCGGAGGCTGAGGCAGGAGAATCGCCTGAACCTGGGAGGCAGAGGTTGCGGTGAGCTGCTGAGATCACGCCATTGCACTCCAGCCTGGGCAACAAGAGCGAAACTCTTTCTCAGCAAAAAAAAAAAAAAAAAAAAAAAAAAAAAAAAAAAAAAAAAAAAAAAAAAAGAAAAAAGAAAGAAAGAAAAAAGACATTCAGAAGGTGAAATGGAGTAGGATGATGCCAACACTGTTTTTCTCTTCACTTATTTAGATACTAGCAGAGCTGAGCTGGCTTGGAGTTGGTGTGTGGTCCATGGTGTGGGGTATCTGTGAGTGGGGTTCTGGGAGTGTGAGACAGATATCCATGTAGTCAAGAGCGAGCTTGAGGTATGTGTAGGGTTGCCAGATAAAATAAATCTGCTAAATCTAGCAACCCTAGGTATGTGAGTTTACTTGGACTCATGCAAGAAGCTTCTCTCCAAGACCTTTTTCCCCCAGATAGTATGTCACCCAGGAAATTCCAATTCCAGGGCTACAAGTCCCTGTCCAATTTGCTGTCCATGGTTTGAGGACGGGATTTCTCTTTTTTCCAAGGACAGTTTATGCTGGAACAGCACATTAAGTGGATCGCCTTGGTCAGAAGTCCCAGAGGGGGCCCAGGCGACTTGCTCTCAAAGGACATAAGTAGTCACACCTACCTTCCATTTTTTTCTGCCCTTAGCTGGGGGCGGCGGGGGGGGGATGAAGAACTCTATTTTGAAGATTCTGTGAAAAGGTTTGCAATACAATCTGTTCTATCTCTTTGCAGGAGCCTGGGTGAGTTTTTTCTCCCTATCCTGGATCTGTGTAGCTCCATCTGTGGAATGGGAGAGTTGGATTAACACCAGGCTATCCCGTAGATTGGAGGCTGCTGTTAGATGAAACTGCGAAGTGTTCTCAGTACCCTTTCCTAAATGGCCTAGAATATGGCTACACTTCTACATCAGTTCTGAGGTAGGTGTTACTAGCCTCCTTTTTACAAAGGCAGAAACAAAGCGCAAAGAAACTTGCCCAAGGTGACAGAGCGGGTAAGTAGTGAAGCCAGGATTGGAACCCCAGGAGCCTGACTTAGGTCGCTGCTCTTAACTACCATGCAGACCCAGAAACTGAGGCTCCGAAGCGGGGAAGTCATCTAATGAGGGTCACACAGCCTTGCGACAGCGGAGGCAGCTGGGCTTCCGACCTCGCACGCCCGAGCTTTGGCCACTGTGCGGCGCTGTCGGGGCAGCAGCCCAGACATCCGCTCAGTTCTTGCTCACGTCCAGCGCCCATCTCCCCCTTCCGTGCCCCCAGAGGTTGAAATGGGTCCACTCTGTGTTGAAGCTGCTTGTTTCTGGGTCCTGGAGGGAGGCCAGGGGAGAAAGAGGTCTAATAGAATGGGCAGGAACCTGGCTGGTGAGAAACAAGGCACAGGGCCAACCTTACTTGCACAAGACTTTTGAGATGAAGGCAACACTTGGTCGAGGTTAGGGTTCACTGACCGGGTGTCGGGCGGGGGGCGGAGGGGGTCCTGCCGCCTGTCGGTGGGGCCCAGAACCCTGGGAGCCAGGAAGGTAGGGGGTGTCCAGTCCTCAGGGCAACTGGGGCCAGGGAGAGGAGAGGGAGAAATTAAGCGGATTCCCAGACCCGTGAACAGACACACCCAGGCAAATGCCGTTTCCACAGAGACTCATGGAGAGTGAGACAGTCACAGAGACCGAGACAAACGGATGCCGAGACCGAGAGGGTCGGAGGACAGGCAAACTCGGAGCGGCAGACCGGCCCGCGCCCCAGGAACGCGGCCACAGCTGCCGCCGCTCTGCCCGGCCTCCCCACGCGGAGAGGGGTGGCGGGCTCGGCCGCGGAGGGAGGAGAGGGCGCCCCGCCGCAATCTCACCTCTCCCAGGCCCAAGGCTGCGGGCGCCAAGTTTGCTCCTGGTGATCACTCGAATGCGTCTCCTCTCGGGCCGAAAGTCGTGCGAGCTCGGGTGGGAGCCGCGGGCCGCGCTGGGGCAGCGTGGGTCCCGGCGTCTCAGGCTCGCGCTCCCACTGCGCTACGGCCCCAGTGGCCCGGGCGCCGCCTTGGGAAGAGGACGGGTGGGGGCTGCTGCCACTTCCCTGGCTGCGGCTGGCGCCCGAGTGAGCCTTAACATCCAGGGGCTGAGCGTTCTGAAGGCGGCGGCTCCACAGAGCGCAGGGTGCAGGAGCAGCGGCGAAGACAAGGGCCCACCTCCGGCCACTCCAGCCCAGCTCCCGCTGCGGCGGCTGTTTGTTCCCGCCAGGCCCCTCAGCGGAGGCGCTACGCCCGCCTCTGCCGCCTCGCCCCACCCCGCCCAGGGAGCTCCGCCCTGGCCCGCGGCTCTTCCGCCTTAGGCAGCCGCTAGGCGGGAGGGACAGTCCCCCACCCCCAACCACTGCAACCCCGAGGGGACTAGGAGCTGAGGCCCGCCCAGGTAAGGAAAGGCCTCAGCTCCTTCCGCCCCTGCGGCGGTCCCAGCTCGGGCTCCTGGGGTAGTGGCGGGGGCCGCCAACTGGGCGCGCCCTGGAAGGTGAGCGCGGCCGAGCTGGGCCGCCAGGGGGCGCTGCGGAGCCAGGGGACACCCCTCCCTGCCTGCCTTAGTCCCCCGCCCCCTCCCCGCCCGCGCGCAAAACGCACTCGCCCCAGAGGCAGCGCGGCCGAGCCGGAGCCGCTGCCGGAGCGGAGCCGGAGAGTGGCGGCGGCGGCGGCAGCGGCACCATGACCCTGGGCAGCTGCTGCTGCGAGATCATGTCCTCCGAGAGCTCCCCGGCCGCGCTGTCCGAGGCCGACGCAGACATAGACGTGGTGGGCGGCGGCAGCGGAGGGGGGGAGCTCCCAGCCCGCTCCGGGCCCCGCGCCCCCCGGGACGCGCTCCCCCACGGCCACGAGCCTCCCCCGGAGGAAGCCGAGGCAGACGTAGCCGAGGACGAGGAAGAGTCGGGTGGCTGCTCGGACGGCGAGCCCCGAGCTCTGGCGCCCCGGGGGGCGGCGGCCGCAGCGGGGAGCCCAGGGCCAGGCGCGGCGGCGGCCCGCGGCGCAGCGGGGCCCGGGCCGGGACCGCCGTCGGGGGGCGCGGCGACACGGAGCCCTTTGGTGAAGCCGCCCTACTCGTACATCGCGCTCATCACCATGGCCATCCTGCAGAGCCCCAAGAAGCGGCTGACGCTGAGCGAGATCTGCGAGTTCATCAGCGGCCGCTTCCCCTACTACCGGGAGAAGTTCCCCGCCTGGCAGAACAGCATCCGCCACAACCTCTCGCTCAACGACTGCTTCGTCAAGATCCCCCGCGAGCCGGGCAACCCGGGAAAGGGCAACTACTGGACGCTGGACCCGGAGTCGGCCGACATGTTCGACAACGGCAGCTTCCTGCGGCGCCGCAAGCGCTTCAAGCGGCAGCCCCTGCCGCCGCCGCACCCACACCCGCACCCTCACCCGGAGCTGCTGCTGCGTGGCGGGGCCGCGGCGGCGGGGGACCCCGGCTCTTTCCTGCCCGGCTTCGCTGCCTACGGCGCCTACGGCTACGGCTACGGGCTGGCTCTCCCGGCCTACGGCGCACCCCCGCCGGGGCCGGCCACGCACCCGCACCCGCATCCGCATCCGCACGCTTTTGCCTTCGCCGCGGCAGCCGCCGCCGCTCCTTGCCAGCTGTCGGTTCCCCCAGGCCGCGCCGCCGCGCCTCCACCCGGACCTCCGACGGCCTCGGTGTTCGCGGGCGCGGCATCTGCCCCAGCTCCTGCGCCAGCCTCAGGCTCGGGCCCGGGCCCCGCAGGCCTGCCCGCCTTCCTGGGCGCCGAGCTGGGCTGCGCCAAAGCCTTCTACCCGGCGTCCCTGAGCCCTCCCGCAGCCGGCACCGCGGCGGGTCTGTCCACCGCACTTCTGCGCCAGGGTCTCAAGACGGACGCGGGCGGTGGTGCAGGCGGCGGGGGCGCCGGAACAGGGCAAAGGCCTTCCTTCTCTATAGACCACATCATGGGCCACGGTGGCGGCGGGGCAGCACCCCCGGGCGCCGGCGAGGGCTCGCCGGGACCGCCATTCGCCGCAGCCGCGGGTCCTGGGGGCCAAGCCCAGGTCTTGGCCATGCTGACTGCTCCGGCCCTGGCTCCGGTAGCGGGCCACATTCGCCTCTCGCATCCCGGGGACGCGCTGCTGTCCTCAGGGTCCCCGTTTGCCAGCAAAGTCGCCGGCCTTAGTGGCTGCCACTTCTGACCGCAGCAGGCCCAGGGCCGGTTAGGTCCGCACTCCTCAGCCTCTCCCGGGAGCTTCTGCGGTCCCAGCGGAACTCAGGGAGTCTATTTATGAAGTCTCCAGACCTTGGGCCGGCACGCGTGACTCGGCACTTCAGTCTCCACGCACAGAATCTCGCAGATAGTTGGGACCAAGCGGGCTCTATCGTTCAGGGCGACAGGCCCGGGGCTACGCGAAGAAGTCGCAGGCCAAGATCCTTTACAGTTTGAGAAATAAAAGCAGGGGGGTGGGGGCTTCGTTTTTCCCCTGCCTCTGCGCCTCTCGGCGAACACATTCCCGGAGAGATGCCTGACCAGGCTCCACGGATCCCGCCAGAAACACCAACAGAGGGTCTCCCTTTCTGCCTTTCCCCTCTCACTTCTTCCCCAACGTTGAGACCCGGCTTGTCCAATATTATAATTTAAAGACATCTATTATCTGCTTTGTGCTTAAAAGAAAAATTCAACTTTTTTTTTTTTTTTTTTTTTTTGCTGTTCTCCAAGGAAGTTCGTTTCCTCTGAAGCCTAAACCAGTGTCTACGCAGGCGGAGCGGAACGGAGAGGTGAAGCAGGGGGTCTTCATATTCCCAGCAAAAACCCTGGATCCCACTCCACTGAGGAAAATCCTTTCTCTTTTGTGTTTGGGTGCTTTTAAAGGAATTTTTTTCCTTTCCCTTGACTGGCTGGGTCCAGCCATCCCCGACCAGCAACCCTGTCAGTGTTCCACTCTGTCCCAGGCCCTGTGATATTTATTGTGGCTAAAGGCAATGAGATTGGGTGGAAGAGAAGGGTCTGGGCCAGGGACTGGAGAGGTGGGGTTGGAGTGGGCAAGGGCACACCCTGTGGCAGGGGGTCCTGTAATTTTATGTAAATATCTGTACAGCGGGCTGCTCGGCGTTCTCTGTCCACTGGGTGTGCATTGATTTAAACTTCTCCACTGTGGGGAAACTCTGTGAAATCGTCTGATGGTCTGTGTGGAAGAAAAGAAAAATCTGTCTACCCCCTATTCCCCATTGGTGTCAATTGAATAAATGTATGTGAACTTCAGCAGTCACCAGCTCTGTCTGCTTGCCTGCACTCTCCCTGGCCCCTAATGGGGCTCTCCCAGAAAAGCTTAGCTCCCCAGCAGAGGGGGAGTGAGGAAAGGCCCCTGGGCAGCCCACGCAGGCAGAGAAGGGTTTGAGCTTAGAGGATGCAAGGGGCACTTTAGTCTTGGCCTTCAGCTGCTAATGAGGCCGAATCTCTGGGAAGCCTGTGGCCTCTCCCGCACTTTCATTTTCGTTCTAGTCTTAAGAAGGTTTTTGGCTGGAGTTTTGCCTGAGGTTGTGTTTCCAGTGCACCTGAGGATTCTCATGTCCTTCTAGTTTGGATGTTGGCACAGCTTGGGCAGATCTGGGTGCTAAGGGTTCATGAACACTCTACCCACTAAGTACAATTTAAGGTGAATATGTCTGGTGATGTGTACTCCGTATGCCTCTATTTCTGAGTGAAGGGCTTTTATGGAACTTTTGATTCGTTTTTGTGTTTGTCTGGGTCGGCACAGCTGCTTGCTTTTTTGTCGTGTGTGTGTGTGTGTGTGTGTGTGTGTGTGTGTGTGTGTGAACTGTATTTCAGAATATCTGCATTTTTATTTCTATGTATGTCGGTGAACATGTCTTTGTGATGTTTGTGATTCTCAGTCCTGTCTTTCTGTCTCTGAGAGGAGAGGTTTCTCCCTCGCCGCTTTAGGGCCTTATCTGGAATCCCCTCTCCCCCCGCCACCCCCCAACACAGTAACAGAGTAAAAGGCTTGGACTGAGGACTGTGAAACCTTTCTTTCCTACAGCCTCCAGAGAGGGTTAGAGGGGCACCATGAGCTGCTCATTCACTGTGAGATGAATGAGTCAGTGGGGTTACATTCAAGGTAAAACTTATCCCTTGAGCCAGACTCATAGCTGGAAGCTACTGCCTGAGTGCAAATCCATTGGTCTTGTTGGAGTCTTCCATAAACCCATTGAGCCTCCCATTTCTCTGCTTGTGCCCAGGACTCCCAGTGGCCAGACTTGTGTTGAGTGAGAGATGATCTTTTGGTGAAGCAGAGATGACTGCTTAGCTCTTTTCTCTGTATATTCCAGTGAGATTAATAGGAGAGGAGAAACAGAGGTGCAAGAAGAGGCAATGTCGCCTTCACAGAAAACAGACACATGTTGAGGGCAAGGGTTGGGAGATGAAGTGACAGAGAAGGAAGAAGACAGGGTCAGAGACCCAGATGCAGGGAACTTGAGAGGGGTGAGCCACACAGGCCTCTTCAGCTAGGATCCCTGCAGCTGGCAATAGTAGAAAAGAAGGAGGAGGTGGAGGACTGAGACCACTGTAGAAAGGGTGTCAAAATCAGGATTAGGGTGGGAAGAACACACCAGAGCTGGGGAAGGGTTGTTTGGGATTCCCAAGTCTCTCATCGCCTTCACCAGTGGAGAAGAGATGAGGCTCAAGGTGCATATAGTAGACGCAGTCCCTCTGCCAGAGGCAAGGCAACCCTCTCCTTGTTGAGAGACTGTGGAAGTGGAGGGAGGTCAAATGGAGTGGGCCACCTTCCCACCATTTATCAAATGGTCCAGGTGAAGTAAGGTTAGATTGGATAGTATAAAGGGAGAAACAGCTGCTGATACTGGGATGATGGTCTCTGGCTGGTTGCTTCATTTACTTAAATTTCTCCGAGTTTAATTTCGTTTATTTTCACTTGAGGAAGGGTGACTGTGACTGAAGGAACATGCACTCACACAAGTGAGCGTGTGTGTGTGTGTGTGTGCGCGCGCGCTCTCAGTAAAGCACTTTGTAGCTATGTGACCTCACCATGAATATGTCACTCCCAGATATTAGATTGGAGCTTTATGTAAAATATTTATTAATTGGTTTTTCCTCTTTAGAGGAGAAAATTAAGTCAGCCAGAATTATGTCTGATGGTGGATAGTTAGATGAGATAATTCCACAACTGCTATTTATAGGAGAAGCAGCAGACCCTTTTGTGTGTGTGTGTGTGTGTGTGTGTGTGTGTGTGTGTGTGTGTGTGTGTGTGTGTGTATGTGAATTTATCTGAGCATGTTGCTTGGTGTCTGTGTATTGGAGGAGCCGTATCAGGAAAAGGTAGGAAAAAGAGGACTGGGGAACAAGAGTGAGATGCATCCTTATAGGGGCTTCTAGGGATCTTGGAGCCCCAGACCCATGACTCAAACGCCACTTTCTCAGTGGGCCAAGAAGGGTAGACCTGAGCCAGAGAAGATTGTGGTCTGAGGACTGGGAGTCAGAAGCCACTGATGCCCAACTGGCCTTGAAAAATACCCAGAAAGGGAATTGCTGCGGGAGCTCCCAAGACTCCAGATGCTTATGGCAGAGAAGAAGGGAGGGTATTTAGAGTTTGGGGCTCCTTTAGGTTGTCTTTCTGGGGAACCTGTTAGGAGCTGGGAAGAGCCCATTTGGGATCTGGACTTCAAGGCAAAGGATGAGGGAGTTCAGGATTTGTATGGTAGAATCCTCCTGTATGTTTTTTAATTCCTCCTGACTGGAAGGGCCTAATGGGTGACTCCCTCCCAACCTATGGGTGCATAGGGTGGGTGTTCAGTTTAAGGAGGCTCACTTAGGCATCCTGGGAGGAGAAACAGGCTATCCCATCTGGAGGGGCTCCTGTAGGTTTCCTCTGTGCTTGGGTGGAGGCAACTGAGGTTCTGCTGCCCTGCAGGCCCCAACAATCAGTGACAATAATAAGAAAATATTCAGGGCATACCTTCATCTCTCGAAGGTGAGAAAAAAAAAGAAGGTAGAAAATCGGCCTGGGGTTCAGAGTGCTGCTGAGAGCTGGCAGTTTAAAGGGAAAGAAAATTGGCGAATTTCACTGGTCAATTTCACTTCATTTCGTTCAATTTCGTTCAATTTCATTCCTTTTCATCCAGCGCCGGGAGGCCCGAGGCCACAAGGAAGGGGAGGGGGTCTTTCCGGGCGAATTTCCCTCATCTTATAGATTTACTTTCCAGGGCTGTGAGGAACAGCCTTGATTCTGAAACTTCGACATACGTTTTTCAGCCGCCGCTAAGAGCAGACATTTTATTTTATTGAAGGGTATTTGGTTTGGGTGATCGAAGCACATCGGTAAGCCTCTCCGCACTTCTCTTTTGCAGCCCAATTAAAGCGGTTAATTCTTTTCACCGCTTATTCCTCCCCATCTTTCTTTCTTTCTCCTGGGGCTCCTCGGACCACCCAGGAGCCGGAGTTGAGGTGGGGGCGGACACTTCCCCTCCATATCCAATTTGTTCTCGCCACAGCGGGCGCGTCTTCGTGGTTACAAAGCGCTTTTTCCCTGATGACTTTTTTCCCTTTTTCAAAAACACTTCTTTCTCCCCCCTTCAACTAGCAACCCTCCCCAGGCCCACCCCTCCTCCCTCTCCGCTCCGGTTTATTTAAACTTCGCCTCCTCCAGCGCCGCCGCAGCGCGCACTTAATGAAGTTGAAGGCTCGGTGAGCCCGGGTGAAGAGGGTTTGGAATCTGTTGAAAGGGGCGTTTTGTGACACTGATTGGGGCGGGGGCGGGGGCAGTCGCGGACCAGACAATGACCGACCAGGCGGGTTTTCCTGCGCACAGGGTCAGGCGAATAAAGGCGCCGACGCTGTTTAAACGAGGGACCCCGCAAGAGAAAGGGAGAAAAGATTTTGAGTGTGGAGCGTGCCTCGTAAGGTTTCGTGCTTAGGGGAAGTTGGGAGGAGGCACCTCGCCTAGAGTCTTTACGGACCGAATTCGGAGTTTATTTAGAATCCTATGCATCAAGCCAAAGAAAAGCGGGGCGAGTTTGGGTTTGCGCCTGACTTAATTCCGATACATGCCTCAAAAGGTGGTCTAGGCTGGGGCCTGGGGAGGCGTTCAGGAGGGCCAACCGGGACGATGACATCCAGCCCACATTTGTCTCTGTGGCTGGCGCTCCGAGGTTTGGCGCTCTGGAGAAACGTTGAAAGAAAACTAAAGATGGGCAGTGGTCGGGCAGGATAACTCATCCTCCTAAAGCGTTTGTGAGCAAAACAAATGTTGATTGGATTTTTTGGAGCGGAATTACTCTGCTCTTTAAGGTCGGCGCAGACACGTACCAACAGAGAACCTGCAGACAGGACAGAGGTTTCCAGCTCTGGTTTCGGGAACGTATTTTTCCGCGGGCTAGTGGGCGCGGCGCGGCGCTGGGCGGAGCGGGCACCGCCTCCTTCCGTAGCGGAGCAAGAGCTGCGGCTGGAGGCTGCGGCCGCTCCGGAGGCCTGGAGGCTTCGAACTGCGGGGGAAGGAAGGCGGTTTCCTCCGCAGCGCCCCGGAGCTGGACTCCCCACCGTCACCTTGTGGGTTGTTTCTGGCGCTCCCTCCGCTCTCAGCCTCGAGTCCTGGGTCCCTGCGGAGCGCTGTCTTTTCGCTCCACGCGGACTCCGAGCGGAAGTCGCTCGCTGTCCGAGACTTTGCA